>NC_063339.1:70552027-70570524 GCF_021869965.1 Rhincodon typus | reverse complement strand
CACCTTGTTATCTCACAAAACTAGCACACTTTGGTGGAGACTGATTATTGCTTGCCACAGAGCTTACATCTCTAGTCTAATCATTCCCTCCCCCACAGTGCTTACTTTATTTACAGACCTAAGTGTAATTAACTGACCAATACCAACCCGAAATGTCAACTTTCCTGCTCCTCTGAAGCTGCCTGGCCTGCTGCGTTCCTCTAGATCCACACTGTGCCATCTCTGACTCCAGCATCGGCAATTCTTGCTATCCCCAATACCGAGTCCTGTTACCTTATTGTCTTCAATTATTGAATATTCACTAGCCGTCAACAGAACCTAATAACTTAGGGATATCACAATTCATTCAGCACAATACCCCAAGTCTAGTAGTATCTTGCTGTGCAGTCCCTCCAAGCTATACAGGTTCACAGAGAGATTCTAATTCCAGCTGGTTGTGGCACAAGACTGGGGCTTGGTTGAAGATGGCTACTAAGATGACCAGTCACAATCTCCATTTGAGGGATTGGATCCAGTGACCCAGACTTCTTGAGTGTGAGGATTTGAAGGGCAGCCAGACAACACGACAGCTCATGGGATTAGGGACAATCTGGCATAAAAAGGATTTTCCTGAGCATCACTGGAGGCTTCATGTTTTCTTTCTTTACAATTGCAGGACAAAAACACCAGCCACCACAGCTGAAGCTTTTCACTTTACTTTACTGTGTTGTTCATTGTAAGGTACGAGTGACAATAGGTCATCATTGTCATTCAGTCAGGAGAAATCTTCAACTCTGTAAAAGTGCGTTTGGAGTCATCAACAGATCCAGCTGTGCACAGCCTGGATAAATCCATGATTTAGCCTGGAATGTCAGAGATCCATCCCCTGACAGACGCAGGGGAGCAGAGCAATCAGTGAGTTTGAATTGATGGACATGGAAGGTGAGGAGGAATTACATCTACCCATCACCTCTGGCTACTGTGACATCTGGCTGCAACCAGATGGTATTGGGTTTATTTACAGAGGGCTCTGTGTTTTAGGATTTATTTCAGGTGGCACTGTGTTTTAGGGTTTAGAATCCTAGAATCCCTACAGTGTGGAAACAGGCCCTTCGGCCCAACAAGTCCACACCAAACATCAGAGCATCAGAGCATCCCACCCAGACCCATCCCCCTATAACCCACCCAATCTACGCATCCCTGAACACTATGGGCAATTTAGCATGGCCAATCCACCTAGCCTGCACAGCTATGGAGCACCCAGAGGAAACCCACGCAGACACGGGGGAGAATGTGCAAACTCCACACAGACAGTCACCCAAGGCTGGAATCGAACCTGGGTCCCTGGCACTGTGAGGCAGCAGTGCTAACCACTGAGCCACCGTGCCATTTTGGCTCAGAACATCTTTATACCAATAATTCTTATGCTTCACATGGCAGAGTAGGATATCACAGAGATGTGTGTTCCACTGGCACCTCCTCCTTGGATGACAGTCCTAATTGACTCTGAGGTGTCAGCTTCACATCACTCCCCCTGCAGCCAATGCCAGCACAGGTACACACATCAGTGGGGAGACAATGACACGCTGGGTCAGATTACAGGCTTGAGCACTATACAGCCATACCCATGCAGAAGGGGAGGCCGTGACAGACATTGGGGAAACTGTTAGAGGGCAGACCCCCTCCCCCTGCTGTGTTCCATGTTAGTGGTAGTCCTAGCACTTTAAAACCATGCTCGGAGTTGAGATGGGCCTTCTTAGTGAGCCACCTCTGCCCCCCGACAGGTATCTGAACTGTACTGAGTCCCTGACCCTGTGTAAAAAATAGAAACTTTCCTGATAAAGTCACACACAATTTGAGTACATGTGCATTTCAGAAGATGCAAAAGGTACATCGGTCAGATTTTTCCTGAGCCCACTCAAAAACCCAGGCTCAGGCCTTGGTTCAATGCATCTAAACTGAATGATCTTCGATCTGCACGATATTCTCAGCCCAGCAGCCACGAGTAAAATGGCTTGAACAAAAGAGACCACTGAGCAGAGGTGTTGGGAGTAGCTGCTGAAGTGATTTGGCTATCCATCAAAGCTGCTCAGTGCAATCTCCTCTTTCCATGACACATGATGAGTAAGATCAGTTACGTTCAGAAACAATATCAGAAGCTTTCGAGACCTATGATGGTGTAAAATAGGATTACATTCTGGCACTGAGCAGAAGTGAAATGGAAAATGCAATTGGCTGAGAAGAGAGGCCAGCAAAGACAGAGGAGTGTTAATTGTGCACCTTCTCTGTCTGCTGTCTTCCTCAAGTGCAGCAGAGACTCCCATGCCATGGGGCTCACAAGACACACACACACACACACACACACACGGTGTTTAACACTTGAGTTGTACATCAAAGCACAAACTATCATCTCACAACACAGAACAAAAGCTGCCATAGTAGGTGTACATGCTGCCAACATTTCACTTGATTTGTGCACAATGGGGCATTATTTGTTTGTGGATGCGCAATGAAGAAGCTTTATAATCACTATCCAAAGTCAAAGGTAATTAACTTTATCCTTGTTGACCAGATCTGCCTTCTTGTTCCGATGGGGTCATACTTTGCTTCCACCTAGCAAGCTGACCAATTTGTCAAATAAATGTCAAGAATCTAGCTAGAAAGTTGCAAATAGAGTGATTTCCCACCACCTGTAATTGTTGAATCTTCAAACTCACAATTTCCTGGTTCCTATCCTATTGATTTTTCTGGCAGTTCAACACATAAAAACAATGCAGCTCAGAGGGCTTAGATATTTGAACAACTATTGATTACTAAGAGAATAACTAATGTCAACATCTTCCCAATAAATGAGAACACCCCACTCAAGCTGTGAACATTGATTTTTGTTTTACATCAGATTGAGCACGACTGAACTACAGATGCTGCAGCCAAAGTTTGTTGTTTATGAACAAGCTGCTGAGGTTAACCTGGGAGAACGATGGTACATAGCATATAGATTCACATTTAGTTCACAATATTACAATCAGTGGCTTCAAATAACTGAGGAGTGAATTCACAAGCTGCAAATGTGTTACAGTTTCTGTAAAAACAAACAAACTTTTAAAAGATCTGAATTCCTGTTGGCCAACTTAAAGGAATATCATGAAAAAAAAGTTTCAAATTTTAAGACATGCACCGGAACAAACCTAAATCACCATAGACTGAGCATTAATTAACTAAACTACAAACAACACTTCCTTTATTAATATGTTAACACACTAAAAAACTCCATTTATACATTAATGCATGCACACTGCCAAATTTCAATTTTTTACAGTACCAGTCAAATGATACTACCAGCTTCAACTGGACTCACGTTTCTCATTTCTCTGAGCCTCAACGTTCAGTAATGATTCACAATCCTTTCCCTCAGTCTTCCGAGAAATACCAAGCAGACCTCAAGCAGTAATACTGGGCAAGTCACCAAAGCTGAGTGCAGTGTGGTAAACCACATCCTTATCCATCTCATCAAGCAGCAATTCTGGAGTAAATTGAAATGAAAGATTTCAAGTTTCTGACCATGAGTAAAAGTTGGGATTATCATCATTCCACTGGATTAATCTTTTTCTGCCTGTCTGTTGTAACTAGTGCCTGTCTACCAATGCCTTTGCCTCCCAGCTCCACACAGTCAGATAGGGAGATTCCCAAGAGGTATACTTGCCCTATGGAATAGCTTGCATGTGTCTGATAATCATAACTACATTATCTATTATTATCCCTCAAAAGGGTAGAACACTGAAAAACAAACCCCGCTATTCGCAGTGTGATCATAAAAATTACAGATTTTTAGAAGTACACAGAATTCTCAATTTATCTGCCTTTTAGACCCAAGATAGCAGAAAGCATGGATGTGGTTTTTGTACTTTAAAATAATTATTATATAATAAAATTAAACAGACTTGAGTTGCAGGTTATCAGTTATGGATTGTTGACATGTAAATCTATAATGAAAACTCTGACCCCCCCTTATAAACTCTGCCATACGCACTCATTCAGACAGACAGATACAGGGAAAAAGCTTGGGTTTCATGGGAAAAGGGAAGAGTAGGAAATAGTTTGGTGGTCCCTATCCACAGAATTTAGTGGAATAATTCTTGTACTGATCAGAATGCTTCTTTTCAATCTTTTGTCACTCGATCCTTTCATTTGTTTGCAGAAGGCCAACAGGTAACTGGTTCACACTTATAGAAACTTATTAATAACACTTATACAGACTTCAATAAGACTTATTGAAAGTCAGATTACAGCAACTTCTGAAAGAAGAATACACCGGATTTCTACAGTTTTAAAGTGTTTTTTTTAATCCAGAGTACAGAGACAACTCCTGAGCCTGTAGTGATCTGATGGTTTCTCACAATCTTGTTCATACCCCCATGTTGTTCAGCATGCTGAGGGGCATAGATAGGATGAATAGCCATGGTCTTTGTTCAGGGTAGGAGAGTCCAAAACTAGAAGGCATTGGTTTAATGTGAGAGGAGAAACATTTAAAAGCAAACTGAGGGATACCTTTTTCACACAGAGGGTGGTGTGTGTATGGAACAAGCTGACAGAGGAGGTGGTGCAGGCAGATACAATTCCAACATTGAAAAGGCATCTGGATGGGTACATGAATAGGAAAGGTTTGGAAGGATATGGGCCCAATGCTGGCAAATGGGACTGGATAAGTTTAGGATATCTGATCAGTGTAGTCACACACCAAAGAGTGTGTTTCCATTCTCTACATCTCTATAACTCTATGACTGTAAGGCCAGTATGGACCAGTTGGACCAATGGGTCTGTTTCCATGCTGCAGACTCTATGACTCTATCTGAGAACCAATCATATAGCTGTTGACAGACAGAAGGCCTTTGTCTTCAATAACTGGTCACTAGTACACAGACCAATAAGATGCTGTTGTTGGCTGCACCTTCATTGGTACATAGCCCTTGACTCTAGCTCATCTGCAATCCTGCCACCATTGCTTTCGCCAGCTGCTGTGTTGAACGGTACTTGCAATGAGTGTGAGGTTATTTGCTTTCAAATAAAGTGTCAGTCCATCAACAGTCCCTGGTTTTCAAAATAATCCTTTTCCCATGTCAGTCCACAATCAAAACTGCAGTAAAATAAAAAGACACAGACTTTACACTGTCCACCGCATCTCTTAATCCCTCAACAACTTTGTTAAACAAGTATTTTAGGTTGCACACTGTCTTGAATGAACCCGAATGAGTTGTTGCTGCATTTGTGGGGGTGTGGGAGGCTGCATCTTCTGTTCCCCTGAGGTGGGCATTGAGCAAGACAGCGATGATATAACCTTTAGTGGGATATATTACACCCTAAAGACATAAGCAGTAGTAGACAGATGATGTGATTGTAATGCCGTAAAAAGTTCAATGAACCTGTGAGGAAGGATGAAGTAAGGCTTTAACCTCATATTTATACACAGTGTCAACTATTAATTGTGGGCTTTTCCTTCCTATCCTCACCTCTATTCAAATTACCCCATGAGTTATCATGGTTCACAGTATAACTTCCAGTATTTCGCTGACTAGCACCATTTCCTTGTAAAGAAGGCAGTACAATACTAATTCTTTATACAGGCAGCTCTTGCTGAACATTTCTGTCTGCATGTGGAAGTACGCAGTGTTGGAGACAATCTTTTAACCAGGATAGGAAATTGGTTAAGATGCAGAAGGCAGAGAGGATGGGTAACAAACAAATATACTCCAATCGGCAAGATGTGACTAGTAATGTATAGGGATACATTCTTGGATCTCAGTCCTCATAATTATAGATGAATTAGAAGAGCTACATGCCCAAGTTTGTTGATGACACTAAGTGGTACCAAAAGTAATGTGAATAGTAGTAACAAATTTCAAAGGCACATTGATAGATTAAGTAATTGGATATAACCATGGCAAATGGTGTTCACCATGTGCGAAAGCAAAATCATCCACTTTGGAGCTAAGATAGATGGATCAAAGTGCTTTCTAAATTGTAAGGAGCTAGCAACTTTAAAGGACTAGAAAGATTTATGGCTCCACACACAGAAATCTCTGAGAACATGGGCAGGTAGTTTAAAAAAAAAACTAAAAAAGGTTACAGAAATGTTAGGCTTTATCTAAGGTAGCTTGTATACAAAGCTCTACAGTTTCTACAGCTCTGGTTCGATGGGATCTGTGTTCAGCTCTTGCCTACGTGCCTCACAAAGGAGTTGCTGACCCTGAAGGCGATGCGGGACAAATTCATCAGATTTACGGAGGGATTTAACAACTAAACTATGAGGACAGTTTACATTGATTAGGCTAATATTGTCACAGATTAAGGTGATTCATTTAACATATTTAAGATGATTAAAGGATTTAATAGGATGGATGGAGAAATGAGCTCTCGTGATTAGGGAGTGCAAACAAAGGAATCATAATTTAAAATTACTGTTAGCTCATTCAGGATTGATGTCGCTTCGTCCCACAAAGAGCTGTTGAAATCTGGAACTTTCTCCATAAAAAGCTACAAGCTATGGTCTAATTGAACGTTAGCTGAACAACTAATTCCTCCTTCTATGTTCACATGATCCGAAGCAACCCAGACAGTTAAGAGGGGCAATGCTCCATTCTGTCGGTGTCCTTTAATCAATGTTTGTTTCTACTTTCACAGGGAACAAGGTAAGGAGGGCATCAGAACCAGTCTGGCCACTTTATACTAATAGGTACTCCAAATCCAGGAATAGAACTTCGCTGAGTGAAAAAGTAAGAAAGAGTAAGAAATTTGAGAAACAGGAGTTAACAATCTAGCTCAGGGTTTTATAATGATGGTGATAAAACCTGGGCACCTGATGTGAAATGTTGTCAATAATCCATTTTCCTAAGCTAGTCTAGGGACTTGTGATGAAGGATGAACAATGAAGAGGTTTCAGCAGAAGAAGCACTTATCTCGGCAACTATATACAGATTAAATTAACTCTTTGGCATATTACTCATTACTGAAAGAGGTGGGTAAGGCAAATAGGTGTCCAGGAGACTCTCCACCAGACTCCAAGAGCTGCCAGTCCAAATTTAAACTGCCCAGAACTGTTCGATTTTCCATCCAGTGGTCGAGTTATATATATCAGAGTGGGTATAGATTCAGCTTAGCTCGGAATAACCTGTTCGTATCTATTATCACATCTCTCCTTTATCTCATTTTCCCCTTTACTATGCCATTCTATAATGATATAAAGAAATATACTACATTTACCCCTACCCCTTCCTATATCCAACCCTAAGTCCCTGACCTCACAAATTTAAATGAACTGGTGGCTTCTGTCATTACCCATTTGTTTTGAATTTGGAAGATCGGTCAGTCATTGGCTTGCAGTTTATTGACATTGATGTTAAGTATTCTTTAATTTCTCCTCTGGAGAATTCTTTATCACACAGACCTTTACATCAAGCTCGAATTAAGAAAGACGTCTATTACTACATGTAAGTTCAGTCATAATGGATCTCTTATTTCCCCTTAGCATGCAAAAGGTATCTGCTACAGTGGAGGTACATCTCCAAGTGCAGGAATCTTTACGAATCACGGTGGGTTATCGACTGTGTGGATATCTTTATGTGTGTACCCCACCAATGTCTCTGATATTCTGAAACAGTTTTAGACTCCTACCTTTCCTTGGAAGTGACCCATTTTGTTACAGATGTAACAAACTTTCATCATAGCCAGACTCTGTCTTTGCCCATAAGCAGAGACATCCATTGGGGGTTAATGAGTATTTCTTTCTCACAGGACCAGCGACCCGGGTTCAAATTCAGCCTCGGGCAACTGTGAAAACTCCACACAGACATTCACCTGTGTCTGCGTGGGTTTCCTCCAGGTGCTCTGGTTTCCTCCCACAGTCTAAAGACGTGCAGATTCGCTGGTCTGGCCATGCTAAATTGCCCGTAGTGTCCAGGAATGTTGTAGGTTAAATGGATTAGCCACGGGAAATACAGTGTTTATAGGCTGGGGGTGGGGGCGAGTCTGGATCAGATGCCCTTAGGAGAGTCAGTGTGGACTTGTTTGACTGAATTGCCTGTCTCTACATTGTGGGGTTTCTATTAATCTGTGGATTCTATGATTTTATAATGTCACAAAAATATATGCATCTTCTTTTCTTTGGCAGTTTATAAGATCATCAGTTATAGGAACTACTGAAAATCGTAGTGTATTAACTTGGTCTGCTTCTGATTTAGCAATCCATTTTGATTCGTCCTCTGTGTTTTAAAAGTGTTTTCTTCATAAATTTCTGATGTTAAGTTTACTGGGAAATAATTGCATTGTTTTCTGTTTCTGCTGCGTGTTGATGAAATTTATTAAAGTGTAAGTAATTTAATCTGTATGATTTCAATTTTCTTTTAGATTTGATATTCTATAAACTTGTCTCCGTATTTTCAGGAATTGTTTCATTTTAATTCATGGTACAGCTCGCTAATGTCTTTCCAGCTATTCCTGCATTTACCAGTCTTAGTTAATTTTGTATTGGTGTTAAACTATATTAATGTATGTAGGGGTTGTTTTGCAGTGACTTACTGCTTCTAACTTGGAATCTTTTTTTCTTCTAATGCAATAGCATATTTACAAATGTTTACAGCGTTAAAACTCTGTAATGTAATAATATTAATGTAATAATGGCTTTAATACTGTTTTAAATGTTTCAAATGTTGTATATTCTGTTAAATATTTCTTTCTTCACTTCTGAAATATTAATGGAATATTCCCAGTTAGAGGAATCAAAATTGAGGATTCCTGCTTTTTTACTTTTTCCTAGGAGGTTTCCTGCTGTTTTGAACAAAATTGAGGCATTGCATCCCTTTCCTTTTTGTTGAGACAGTTTATGCCTTTTTCCCCCAGGCAAAATTGTGTTTCATACTCTGTAAGACTTACAATTAAAAATCAGCATATATTTTAAAAAGTTCTTCTTCTAAATCACTTCTCCACTTTAAATCTTTTGCCTGCAGCTTATAGCACTTAACTTTGTTTCCATTGTTCCTGAGTTCAATAAAAGATTGCAGCAATTCTCAGTTTACCAGTAACTACTTCAAAATTGCTAAAAGGAGACAAGGAGCCAAAGGCTTTCAGCTTGGACTCAGCAGAACTAGGACACAAGAAATAGACCTGAACAAAGGGGCATCTTTTTATACAGCATGAGAAGAGGGTGCAGATTAGTTGGGCCATCATTAATATGGAACCATAGCAGGAACAGTTAATTGTCAATCTTAATTCTCAGGCACACAGGCAGATTCTGATTGGTATTGATGTTGCCATGGGGATACAGCGGAGACTGGCTGTCGCTATGACCCATTTCTTTATTAAAAATATATAATGCATGTAAAACTTCCTTCTCCTGCATAAAAATAGGATCCTGCCAATTTATAGATGTGGCAGTTGCAAGCCCCACTGACGGTTTTAAATTGGTTTCCAGTGTAACTCTTACCAGGGTTCAAATTATTTAATAGATTTTCTTTTCCAATAGCAGAATCATATTTACTAAGGGATATACTTTCCTGAGGCTCACACCTGTGGTCCAGTTGAACAGGATCAGCATGCTGCCCCTTGTCAATGGGATATTGGTGTTACAAGTTTCCTGGAAATGATGGTAGCAAATTGAACTTTCATGAAATAACATACATCATGATTGCCACTGGGAAGTCACTATAATAGTTGTTGAAAATTGTCAAAAGAATTTGAATAACAATGGAATAAAGACCCTTAAGCACTTCAATGAGCAGGAGCACATAAGTCTACACAAGTGCCACTAGTAACATCTTGGTATTCCTCCCTTTGGAACAAATGTCATGGAGCTCTGTGTCATGGATGTTAAAGATTTTCTTCTCCAATCAGGGAAAGCAATAAATGCACTTGGTCTTGCAATCCTATCGTTACCTATTTTTCACAGGGATCAACTGGCTTCCTAGAAAGAGATTGTGGTGAAATGATGCAAGGCAGAAATTCCATTATTTCCATTGGATTTCCTGTAGCACTATTTGTAGCTGCCTTGCTCATGAACCATAGCCCCTGAAGGTGTTTCTCTGTCAGATGCAAGCAATACCCAACTGACAAATAGTTTCATTTGGCAGGTGAAAGGGCTCTCAATCTGAATAACTAATGTGAATGCCATTCAAATGTACATCTCTATCTTATTCATGTGAGCGGTACATTTAAGTAGAGATTCTGAATAGGACATATACATCAATGAGTCATCAACCTTCAGCATTGAACGGTAGAAACAGAATCAAACTCTCTCACACAATCGTTCCAGTTGTATTCTCTCAACTACAGTCATGTGCAAAAGTTAAAATGGTCATCAACTTCAAAGTCATCTTGCTCTGTCAATTTCCAATGGTCCTTTGGCCAACACAGAAATAAAATAAAATTACAGCAACTTAACAGTGAAGTGTGACTTTTTCCTTCATAATTCCCGTGATGTTATTCACCGTAGTTACAATTTATCACTCATCTCAATTTTTTTTCAAGATTTAAACAATGATGCTTATAGGTAGGCACTTCAATTCAAACTTAATTATACCACACATTAGAGACTAGAGTTACTTCACATAAAAAAAAGCAAGCTCTCTCCTTTATGCTGCAGGAACACTAGCCAATTCCATTTTAGTATATATAGGAGCTCTGAGGTTGTTGGCTTGCTCGCCGAGCTGGCTTGTTCACGTTCAGATGTTTCATCACCATGCTAGGTGACATCATCAGTTCAGCCTCCAATGAAGCAATATTGTTCTGCTCCATTTGGAATTTATACTGTCTGGTCCATTATAGTGAGTGGTGTCATTTCCAGTTTTGATCTGAATGGGTTTGTATATGGGGTCCAATTCTATATGTTTGTTGATTGCATTAAGAGTGGAGCCTCTAGGAATTCCCGTGTGTGTCTATGTTTGGCGTGGGCTACTATGGTTACATTTAAATACTTTAAATAGGAGCTCTCTCTTTTAATTCTGATTTCCTACCTTTACTCAAAAACCCCAATACTCTTAACGTCCAGGAAGGAACAATAGAAAAGCCAAATATGTCCTGTAAGGTGAGTGACTAATAAATTATGGCATTAGCAAGTATGTATGAACTCAGAGCACAGCAAGTTAACACACAGAGACAGCAAATATTTATGAAATCAAGTTAAGATTTTAAGATTCTTTTAAATGTTTCAAATTTTGTCTACTCTATTAAATAATTCATTCTTCATTTCTGAAGTTATTATTAACATAATATTCCCCATTAGACCAAAGCATCTTCATCTTTATTGCGAGGGGTTTTGGGTATAATTAATCTATCTGCAATTATGTAGAGCTTTGATGAGACCACACCTGGCCCACTGCATAAAATTGGTTTCCCCATCTAAGGAATGACATAATTATTCTATAGTGGATGCAAAGATTCACCAGATGGATTCCTGAGAAGACAAGCTGTCCTAAATGTAGAATGGGCCTATATTCTCTGACACTTAGGAGAATTAGATGTGATCTCATTGAATCAGATAAAATTCTAAGACTGCTAAAACTTATAGACTCCTTAACAGGGTACATGCCAAGAGGCTGTTTCTCCTGCCTGTTTCATAGAATCAATAGAAAATAGAAGCAGGAGTAAGCCATTCAGCCCTTCAAGCCTGCTCTGCCATTTCCCAATCAGACATCAGTCATTTAGGCCTGAGGAGAGAATTCTTCACTCACAAGTTTATGCATCTTTGAAATTCTCACTTCAGACAAACCACTGCTTAGCCCAGAGTAAATTTGATCCAAGATTACGCGATGTTCCATCTCGACAATTTCTCTTCATCCCAGATATTGTTCTGGTGAATTGGCACTGGATTTGTCACTAAGATGGAGTACAATATCCTAAATACAATGTGACCAGTCTTCAGTATAGCTTAATAGGGTTTGGTTTTTATGTTCTATAGTTTAGGTGATGACGCTGTATGTCCCATTAGGCTTCTGTTTAATTTAATCACTTTTCCCGTTGTCATGATTGCCTTCACATTTATTGTTGCTTCTAGAAAAATCTATTGCTTTTATGGCTTTACATATGTTAAGATTCTCCAATACTGCCTCTGCTTTTGTTTATAATTAATTGCTGGATGATTTTGTGTGTGGATTAGCTGTCTCTCTGTAACGGTTTGGCCATCACAAACTCTTGCAATATCTGACTTGTAATAAAGTGTGCAACAAGAAAAATAGGGCCTGAATTTTCACTCCCAGATTAAAAGTGCAGAGATGGACACACCCTGACTCTACAAACCAAACTTGGGATAAAGCAGCAACAGTTAAGATTTTCAGTCCATTGGAGGAAGGGTTAATAATAGGGTATACTAGTCAGACCCTGGGACAAATATGCAGGCTACCCAGTGTAGAGGTGGTGTTAGTGCATTTGTTGAAGCTTTCTTTAGGAAAGAAATGAACTCTCAAGCCTCACATCCCCACATCCCCTCATTCCCCATCCATGTCTAGCTATGGCCAACTCATGTCCCACCCAAACTCCATGGCTTTTCACATCCTTCCTACCATCCTGTGTCTCTCTCTTCTCACCTCCATAACTACTCACACACTCTCCAGCCCAATTTAGGCCCCTCATCCAAAACCCCATGGCCTTTTCTAGGCCCTGTGTTATGTTAGTGTTAACTCATTCCAACACGTACCTACTCCACCACTATTTACCCCTTACAACTATCATGCCCAACTCGCCCAATATCCACTTGAGGATTTCAGGACCCACATAGAGATAAAATTAAACAAATTTCACTGAAATGCAGAGGGACAGCAGGCAGGTTTGCCAGAGGCACTGGGGAACCTGGCACAAAGTTGGAGGATTTCATCAACACTGCTTGCACCATGCTGCCATGCAAGTGGTTGGCTGCCTCCATGGACAGGTTGGCAGCTACCATGGAAATCCAGGTCCAATACCATCAGGGGCTACTGAACATGTACAGAGTGCGTGGAGTCAGGATTTATACACCATTCAGGAAGTCAATGTCTAAGCAGCACGGAGCCCACAGGCATGTGCCCCCTGTACTGTGTAACGCTGTTGCCCTTTGAAGAGCTACACATGATTCAAAAATGGAGCTCCCTTCCTCACAGAATAAACACTTACCTCACCCATTCGGGTGGTGACAGCCATTTTCATCCCCATTATGTGTTTGTTATTTGCAGCACAATGGAAGGGAACAATGACTGCACTTCATGTGGTGAGCCACAGGCTCAGCTGTCTAGTCTTTGTCTAGGTGACTCCCAAATCTCCATATTCACTTTCTGGTAGCCCTTTCTGTCAACCTCGATGGTTTTGATCTTCCCCACGTTTCCAGACAATCCATTTACTTAACGGTTCATCTTCCCCACTTTACCTCCTGAACCCCAGGCACACCAGGTCATCATGCCAAATATGGCAGTGACTGTCCTCCCATTGAAAAAAGAACGATGCCGATTGGCAATGACATCCCAACCCACATTACCCACATTCCCCGCCATGGTCTGTCACCTCCCCAACTTGAGTTGCCCTCCCTTCACTTCACTATTGTTAACCCCTCTGCTGTATGCTGCACTATTCCAGTATGCTGCATCCAATCTCCACAACTGAGTTCCCAGCTTCCTTCCCACAGCATCTCCCCTCAATTCTTAGTGACTGCGTGGACTGACTGTGACCGACCCCATTGACTGAGTTGGTCAGACAGCCCTGACCTGAGCCCTGACTGATGTCTGTGCAACCCCCCGCTGACTTACCACCCTTGCCTGGACCGGTTGTACAGGACCCACAGGGCTGACTTTGGCACAGCATTGCACTGATAGGACCCCCAGACCCCAATCAGCTGGCTGACTGTGGGCCAAGCCCTTGCACTGATATCCGAGGCTGCCCTTGACCAACAGTACCAAGTCCCCTTGACTTGTCTAAGGACTACTCCCCTTAGACTTTGATACTTGACCATTTGGTTAATGCATGTGCCACGTGTTTCCTATTTAGACCACTGCCACCTAGAGCAGGTGTGAGATTGACAGAGTATTGCGCTCCAAAAAGAAATCTGTATGCATGCAGAACTCAAGTCCACTGTTTTATGTGAAAAGTTTATTATTATTATTATTACTATTATTATTATTATTATTCAGGGGATGTGGGCATTGCAGGCTGGTCCAGCATTTATTGTCCATTCTTAATTGCTCAGGAGGCAGTTAAGATGTCAGCTAGACCACGTAAGGACAGCAGATTTCCTTCTCTAAGTGAACCAGATGGGTTTTTATAACAAGTTGAAGTAGTTACATGGTCACTAGTTGGAATTGTATTTTTAATTCCAGATCTTTAACGAACTCAAAATTTTACCATCTTCCACGGTAAGACTCGATCACATGATCCCAGAGCATTAATCTGCATTACTAGCCCAGCAACATTACCATTGTCCCATCACCTCCCAATATACCACTCACAATGCATAAAACTCACCCCATTGCCTACCAGCTCCCAATACTTATGCAATCAATTCTCACCCAATTAGCCCATCCATCTCTTACTCCCTCATTCCACTTCAGGTACATTAAATTATAATAATTGCATGGTGATGTACTGGGGGATATCACAGAAACACTGAAGTATTATAACGCAGGAGAGCATTTGGCTTTTACCATCTTGTTAAGTAAGCATCACTTAATGCCAATCTCCTGCTTCTCCAACCCCCACTCCACCCCAATACCTTTGCACATTATTTCTATCCAAATTATCACACAACATCCTCTTGAATGCCTTAATTGAACATTCCTGCGCCTTCCATTTCCAGGATGTGTATTCCGAACCCTTACTACTCACTGAACGAGGAGCAAAGTTTCCGCTCGCCCCATCCTTGCATCTTTTGCAGATCACATTAAGTCTGTAAAAGGTGTCCACCCCCTTGACCGACTGCAGCTGACGACCACAACAAACAGACTGACTTTGTATTTGTAGTAAAAGACAAGTCAAGTCGAGCATATTGAGAGTCTCTGAGCTCTGACTGAGGGGGTTAAGAAAATTTTTCTTAAAAAATGATTCAAGGGATGCTGTGAGCATTGAAATTGGTACAAAGTGAGAGAGTGTTCCGAGAGCAAGCAAGGCATCCCAAGATGTATCTTGGTCCACACCATGAGCTGGGTGCTTGCTCCTGTCCACAGAGTGCCCTGGCCCCAACATTCAAATGAAAACATGCTGGTGCATGCTCATGTACAGCATTGAAGTGTAAGTTGATTGGAGATTCGGAGTGAGGCTGGTATCTGTCTGATGCCGACAGATGGGGATGGTAGATGTCCATGGTGCATGCCCAGAGATGTTGGTGACTGCTATCCAAGACAGAGGGCCAGAGGAGTGATGAAGTCATCTGGTACCTGCACTGACATTCATGTCGGGAATTGTTTCCATCTAATTTCTATCCAGCGGTTGGGATAACAGGAAACTGCACATCAATGAAGCAAAAAACTAAACTAAGGACATGCTAATGCATGTGAGTAAATACAAGTAAGTCTGTTGCTGCTCACTAGCAAGGCTCCCACGTCACATTCCATCGCATTCAACACTTGGTTGCAGAATTCGACTTTTTGCTCTCAATGTTGAGAATTTCCTTATTACTGATCTCACCCTATTTTTCCCAACTTTCTCACCAATGCCCCCATTGGAGTATTCAGCCCACGTTTCTTTGTTTGAGCATTTGATGTGGATGGATGGGACATCTTCCCCTTTTATATTCGTGAATCTTAAAGTCGTCTTCAAGCACAGAAAAGTCAACCAAACCAAGTTCGACGATGTGAAAGGTCACAGTGATCCAGATAGCATCAGACCAAATGCTGCTCTTAAGATCTCCCCAGAATTGCATACCTGTTGAATGAGTTGACAAGATATAATCAAATTAATCCTGGTAAGACCATTCTGCTCCTGACAGACTCATAAATTAAGCAACCTGCCCTCTAAAATATTCATATCCATTTCAAAGGTTGGACAGTTTGATTGAATCTGATTAAAAAAAAATGACTGAGGCCTTCAAAGCTCTCACAGCCAGACCAGATTTTCTGTTTCAATTGACCATAATTGCATACAAATAACAGCCTGGTGATTAATATTAATTATTTCTGTCATGTTATATGTTTACAGGATGTGGAAAGCATCTCATCTGACTGCACAACGAACTGTTTATTTATACAAGGTTTCACATTAAGACAAAAAAAATGCCAAAACAGCAGATTTGGTTGCTATTTCCTAAACTAGCTACAAGTTCATTCATACTGTCTGCCTTCAATATTTCATACAAAACACACTCCCATTTCTGTCACAGCAATAATGGTTTAGTTAATATTTAGGCAGAATCAGTTTTGCTTGTTTTAATTGGTGAGAAAGTTAAAATTGGTTATAATTTCCCAAAATTTTATGGATTCTGTAAAGGTCCCAGCAGAGTTGAAAAGAACAAATGTGATTTTGCTATTCAAAAAAGGACAGACAAGACAGCAGAAAACCACTCCCCAGACAGCCTAACATCCGTCATAGGGAAATTGCAGGAATCTTTTGTTAAGAAGGGCAATTAAAATATTGTAATGTAGACTCTGTCTGATTACATGATTTTGTAGGAGGGAAATCATCTGATACTAATTTTATTCATGTTCAAGTGACATAAATAAAGCAGAACCAGTGATTGTGCTGTACTTAGATTTCCTGAAGGCATTCAACAAGGTGCCAAATCAAAGATAACTATGCAAAATAAGAGCTCAATGTGGTATACGGGTTACATTTTAACATGAATATCTGATTAGTTGGCCAACAGGAAGCAGAGGGTGGGTGCAAATGGGTCTTTTACAGTTTGGTAGGATGTGATGACTGATGTGCCACAGGGATCAGTGCTGGGTCCTCAATTATTTACCTATCCATTCAAAATGGCAAATTGACTGACTGTATAAAAATTACTTGGTTGTACAGGCCAAATGTATGGATGTTAAATTTGCTAATGATATAAAAATAGGAAAGTAAATGGCGAAGAAGACATGAGGAGACGAAAAGGGATATAGATAGTTACCTGGGATGGAGGTGTGTGGGTGTTAGATATGGTGAAAGGTTGGGTAGGCCAGGCTTGTAACCATTGGAGGTTTGAAGGATGACAGGTGATCTTGTTGAAACATAAAATCCTGAAGAGGCTTGATCGTGTGGGTGCTAAAAGGACATTTCTTTTTTTGGAAGTAACTAGAACTGGGAACACAATTCACAGAGAAGGGGTCTCACACTTTAGATGGGGATTAGGAATTTTTTTTCCCTCTCAGAGGAGCATACATCATTGGAGCTCTCTTTGGCAGAGGTGGTGTCATTGAAAACTTTTACAGCAAGATTCTTGATTAATAAGTGAGTTAAGGATTATTAGGGTAAGTGGGAATATGGATTTGAGCTCACAATCAAATCAGCCACGATCTTGTGAAATAGTGGAGCAGATTAGTATGTCTCCTCTCCTATTTCATACATATGTTCTATGGGATACAAAGTATCACCTTGATCTTTCTTATGTATTTAGTTTGAAATGCAGACAAGCTGAGAAGGAAAATAAATGTTCTATGACTTCAGGTGAAGTTTCACTGGCAGCTAAATGTTTACTTCCTGGATGAGAATTTAAAAAACGGGGCAAATATCATGCTTCAGAATTGTCACAAAGGTGTCCCCTTAACTGGTCTCGGGGAGGACAAATGCCACCGATCCTGATCTCACTTTGGCAAACAATGCTAACATTAGGAATGGAGACAGAAAAACTGATGCACTTGCTGGTATTGGTATTTAAAAGACACCGTCTAATTTGGTTCTGGATCTCCCTGAAAATTCATCACCCAAAATACACAAAACTAGGGGAATCAGGCAATGTCGAACTATTTCAACACAATGTTTTTGAAAAGGCTCTGGCTGTAATACATGAAAGTAATTGTGACTCTATTGCTAGTGGAGAGCAGCTGTACAATAATTAAGTATCCAGTACCATACCTTGTAGTGGACTCTGGTGTAGAGGTAATGACAAGAGTTTAAAGCTCATCATAGCAATTGGTGGAATTTAAAATCAATTGAGTTAGATATCTGGAATATGAAGCTTGATGACCATGAAAACTCTAATTGCTATCAAAAGGCATCTGGATCACTAATGCCCTTCAGGGAAAGAAACTGCCATCCTTACCCAGCCTGGTCTGCATGTGACTCCAAACCCACAATGTTGTTGTTGACTCATTACTGTCCTCACAATTGGCCGAGTAAGGTATTCAATTCAAGGACAACTAGGAGTAGGCAATATAAGCTGAGCTTGACAACAATGCCCATAAAAGAATTAATTTTAAAAAAGTTAAAGACAATGAGAGCAAATTATTCAGAGCAGGACAGAGTCATACTGTTTAAAGTATCTGCATGGCCCTACCTGGTTTGTGTTGAATTAACCAGTAATGAAAAAACAAGACTGTTATTAGGAACAGGCATCCAATCTAGTGACTCCTGAAGGAAGATCTCCTGGATAAAGAGAT
>NC_063339.1:70505100-70551627 GCF_021869965.1 Rhincodon typus | reverse complement strand
ACACAGCAGGCCAAGCAGCATCAGAGGAGCAGGAAAGCTGACGTTTCGGGCCTGAAGAAGGGTCTAGGCCCAAAACGTCAGCCTTCCTGCTCCTCTAATGCTGCTTGGCCTGCTGTGTTCATCCAGCTCTACACCTTGTTATCTCCTGGATATAGCCAACTTTGACCTCAAAACCAAATAGCCTACCAGCATTCACTGAGAGTTCAATCAAATCCCAGCACGAAAGGAGAATGAAAGAAAATAGAAACAATTAAAACCAGAGACATACATTAAGAGTCTCATAAACCCTGATATCTCGCTGTGGTGTTGATTCTCCGTTGTCCCTCTGGCCTGTGATAAAAAAATAGAGGAGGACCCCTCTCTTCCTGGCTGCTCTGACATGAGGCAATACATTCACTATTCCATCAACCCACTCTGCTAGGTTGGCATTTAGGAGCGCAGCTTCTCACTCTATTTTAATACAATCATAGAAATAACAGTGATTTATCACAACAGCGGGTACTTGCTATATCTGTGCTCATGAACATAATTGCAGGTCGGGCAAATTTCCGTTTCAACAACAAAGACATTTATTTAGAATCTTTAATTCGATGTTGCTAATAAATTAAAAACAAGCTTTCCAATTATCGCAATTGTATCCTTATAATAAATGTTTCAGCCATACTTTATAAATATCAATGCTATAACAGCTGCATATGGTATTTCAACACTCAATGCATATTGTCTGAGATTATGAATATATCTCAATGCAAAGTTTTATAATTTGGCATTCAAATAAGTTTCATCCATTATCTGGAAAGCTTTGTCATTTAAGGTTTGCTAGGAACATTTTAATTGTATTGATTGTATTCTGTGTGCGTGCCAAACGTGAACTGTAGCAACAAAAACAAAATTGTTGGAAAAGCTCATCAGGTCTGGCAGCATCTGTGAAGGAGAAAACAGAGTTAACGTTTCAGGTCTGGTGACCCTTCCTCAGAACACAGCAAAATGGCCATTCAACCTACTTGAAAACTAATGCTGGTCATGTTCTCTACATCACAACGTCAGCCCAAGAGATAACCTTGGTGATTTTTCTCTTGATCCGATGTGGTAACATTTTCCAGCACCCAATGTCAGTAACTGATCATTCTGGTCAATCATGGGCACATATTCATGCTGATGTACATGTGCGCAATTTCACTGCACCCTGTCTTATTGCTGCTGTGTCATATTGAATAACCTATTTAGGGTTTGAATAGATATTGTAGCTTGCTAGCCAAAGTCATACCTGGCCCATTCCCTCTTTTAAACTTACACCTGGTGGAAACTGGTTGAATTCAGACCAAGCTTATAGCAGTGAAAAGGAGTTGAATTAACCAGCGATTATGTTTTTGCAGTTTTTTTGTCGAAACAGACAAAGTAGTGATTTGGTGGCGTCCTAAGAGGTGTATTGAGAAGGGAGATAGAGGAGATCATCTATACCGTGTGGGAAGAGAACAGCTTAAAACGAATCCCACATTGATGAGTTTCCAAATATCAGAGACACAAAGTGTGAAGATATCAGCACAGTTTTTCCAGTACTGCAAACTGAGGCCATCAGTGAAAGCAGGCAAGGTGGTCTTGGCACAGTAATAATGTAGTTACCATGGTTCCAGATCCATATACTTCCCTTATGCCACTTTATGGCCATTTGACAGGATCTCCTCTGGTATATCACTATTTTCTGTGAAGCAGGTAAGTGCTTAAAATGTTTCCAGAAATGTTTTCCCGCTTATATGGACTTTACAAATTGTGAATGCCAGGTAGAACCAATCCGTAATTGGCCATCAAACAAACACAAAAACTTTGCAGCACATAATAGGAGAACACAGAGAACTGAGTGGCCACATTGCTGGCCATTAAACAGAGCAGCAAGGGTTACCCAAAGGAGGGTTCACCAGCAGATTTGCAGGTTGTTCTCTGAATCCAGCATCATAAAACGCCTCCAGCATGAAATGATTTTACTCTGATTGAATGGGAAAGAGAAAATTTTAGTGCTTAAGATTTAATTTAAGCCTTAAAAATCAAAATGAGCATCAGGAGAAGGTAACATGAATAGAGACCAGGGACTAATATGTGGAATGAAAAGCATTTAGAGACAAAGATAGAATTATAGATTTCAGGTGGAGAACTGGGCAGTAAAACCAGTATTATTTTGGCAGTTGCTGAATATGAAATAGCCAAAAATGAATGACGTGAAGGGGAATGGACTTCCACTGGCAATTCACTGAGTGCTTGGGAGTCAACAGCTACCATTAACTGAACAAGTAGTTTAACTAGAATAGGAGCAGGTTAGGGATAGGGGTGAGACGGGAATGGGGATAGAGATGGTTTGAGATCAGCATTGGACAAATAGCAATTTAAGGCCAATATAGAATTTTCTTTCCACAATTTAAATCGCAGTTTCAGATATGACCCATTTACTGTGTCTTAGAGGACCTGGACAACAAAATCCATCTTGGCCAAAGGGATGAAAATCTCTTACTCTCTCTTTGGGCAAATTGGATTTTAAATAAACATTTACCTCAAGAAATAACACACTGAAGTAAATTGATTTGGTAAAAATGGTCTCTTTAGAAGTGTTGGAAAATTCTCTGCAAGGGGTATATCCTTGGGTGGGAGCAAGGGCCTACAACTAGGGCTAGGTAGATGGACCCACCATCCACACCCTAGGCCATTGTAGCTTACCAACACGGTCACTGGGTGCATCAAATGGGCAAAAGGCCATCACCCAACAGTCTCATCCTTCAATGTGATTTACAAAACTATTCACTTCACCTCCCAAAAGATCATTAATAAAGATTTGGGTTAGACATTGGCTTTGTCTAAAATGGGCAATAGTTGATGTTATATTTCTTCATTTTTAACTCCGCTATGAAGAAAATTGGACCAGGCTGCCAATATGCAGTCACCTATATTATACTATTGCTTTAAATAAAAATCTATCCTATTATCCGGCCAATGATGGATTATCCTGGCAAAACAAATTCTGAAGCGCATCGTTTATTTTATCAAAAGCTTTCAAGGTCGTCAGAACGTATTGTGCTGACACAGAACATTAAGTTTGTTAACAGGTAAACAGAACAAAAATTATGTCTGTCCCGAGAAGAATCTAAATTGCATTCAGCAATTCAGTTCATGATGTGAGCCAAAATACCAGTAGGGGTTCAGACCGGCCATTTAAATGGTTCAATTGACCACCCAATGGGTAGCTGTGCCAGAGGGCCCTGTCACTGGCAATGTTATAGCAGCAGCACTGATCTTTCCTCCAGAGACCTTCCTGCGTCATATTACCAGTTCCCCTACTTCTGAGTCTATCACCAGCAAAATTCACCCCCATCTTTCAAAAAGAAGGACTATCTTCCTAACAATATTCAGATGTATCAAATTCAAATAACGAGTGAAGAACCAATTTTTGGTTTAAATTTGGGATATATAATTGCTTTAACCAATTAGGTCAGCCTAACCTTTCTGTTCCCTTTTGTCACAGTCATACTGCACAGAAATAGACCCTTCAGTCCAACTAGTCCATGCCGATCATAATCCCATACTAAGTGTGGAGCTGGAGGAACACAGCAGGCCAGGAGCATCATTCCTGAAGAAGGGTCCTGACCTGAAATGTCAGCTTTCCTGCTCCTCTGATGCTGCCTGGCCTGCTGTGTTCCTCCAGCTCCACACTGTGTTATCTCAGACTCCAGCATTGGCAGTTCATACTATCTCTGATAATCTCATACTAAACTAGTCGCACCTGCCTGTGCTTAGCCCGTATCCTTCCAAATATTTCTTATTCATGTACTTTTTAAAAATGTTGCAACTATACCCATTTTTCTGGAAGTCATTCCACACATGAACCACTAAAAAAAAGTCCCTCATGTCTTTTTTAAAACCTTTCACCTCTCAAAAAAAGTATGCCACTAGTCTTGAAATTCCCCACCTGACGAAAAAGACATTTGCCATTCACCTTCTCTGTGCCCCTCATGATTTTATAAATGCTCCAGTGAAAAAGGTCCCAGCCTATCCTGTTTCTCCTTATAACGTAAGCCCTCCACTCCCGGCAACATCCCAGTAAATCTCTTCTGAACCCTCTCCAGCTTAATGATGTCCTTCCTGCAACAGAGTGATCATGAACTTATCTTGTCACATTTTGAAAGCATCTGAGCTATTTGGTTCAATCATCTCATACAATGGTAAGTTCTAATTTTTCCTCATTTCCCTCATGGATGAATTATGCAATGGATGAATTATTAGGATAGTTGGTACATAGAAATACTCTAGGGTTTGAAAAGACATGCAACAAAACATGTATTTTTCATCACCTGCCTCTTCCTTTGCACTAACCTGGAGTCGTCTTCTTCATTGTAAGTGAGATATCAATGCAAGTTGTTGTTTTATTTTGATAGTAGCCCAGGAGGGGAGTTCTGTGGTGCACCTCTGGGCCAGAAGCTCTAGTCCCAATTCAGGATTGCATGGTTATGAAAAGTAAGTGCAGCCACACAAGTTCATCATCAACTTTTAAATCTTTCTAATAAGTCTGTGCAGGTAGTCAGAGCAAGTGACTCTCCTGGTTAGCCAGAAGCAGTAATGGCAAACTACTACAACATTTGGTCCATAGACTAACACAAGAACATCCATGGCCACCTCCTTACTCAACCCTCAACAGTCTTACTCAATCTGCATGGTAAAGATCAAGATTTCAAGTATCAGGACATGGAAACATTTACAACACTTCACCACTACCAACTTATTATACAACCATACGGAAGACTTTCTAAGCTGCTTTATCAGGAGGTGCACTTATTCACTGAAGAATGAAAAGCTTTATATTCAGCCAAGTACGTAAAGGTCATAATATCACAACTGCTTCGCTTAAAAATTCTTCATTATATAACAAATATTATATAATTGATGGTACATTCACCTCTGAATCAGAAAGTGGCAGTTTTAAGCCCCACTCCATTCTGTTGTCAAATGAACAATTTTTTTGGATGAAGTGTTAATCTAAGGCATTGTTTAGGTAAGGTCAAGTCATCGCTGTTGGCGGAATGATTTTTATCTGGCATTTTCTTTCATAATAGTAGTCACTATTTTTGAATTAATTCATGGATAGTGGTCATCATTGTTTAGGAAATTATTTATTACTCATTCTTAGTCACTCTTGAGAAGGCAATGATGAGCTGCCTCCTTGAACTGCTGCAATCTGTTGGTTAAAGGTACCCCCACAATGCCATTAGGGAGGGATTTCCAGGATTTTGACTAAGTGACGCTGAAGGAATGGTGATACATTTCCAAGTCATGATGGTGGGTGGCCTGGAGGAAAACTTGCCAGTGGTGGTGTTGCCATGTATCAGCTACTGTTGTCCTTCAAGTGTAGTGGTCATGGGATTTTGAAGATGCTGTCCAAGGGAACTTTGGGGAATTGCTGCAGTGCATCTTACAGATCATGTACACAGCTGCTTCTAAGCATCAGTGGTGAAGGACTGGGTTTGTCTTGGGGGGTATCAAGCTTAAATGTTGTTGGAGCTGAACTCATCCAAGCAAGTGGGAAGTATTCCATAACTATCTTGACCTGTGCCTTGAAGATGGTGGACAGCAATGATGGGAAGATAGGATGCAAGTTACTCACTACAGGATTCCTAACTTCTGATTTGCTCTTCTAGCCACTGCGTTTATATGGCGAGTCCAGTTTAGGTTCTGGACAATGCTAATCTCCAGGATGTTGATACTGAGGGGATTCAGTGATGGTAGCGCCAGTGAATGTCAAGGTATTATGGTTTGATATTTTCATTGAAGATTGTCATTGCCTGGCACTTGTGTGGTGCAAATGTTACTTGCTACCTGTCAGCCCGTATCTGGATATTGGCCAAGTCTTGCTGCAGAATAATCGGTGACCTTCTGACCTTATGATGGAGGATGTCATTAATGAAGTCACTGAAGGAGGTTGGGCTGAGGACACTATCCTGAGGAACTTCTGCAGAGATATTCTGGAGCTGAGATGACTGACCCGCAACAACCACAAACATTGTCCTTTATGCCAGGCATGATTCCAAACGACAGAGAGCTTCCCCCTTGATTCATGGAGACCCCAGTTTTGCTACGGCTCCTTGATGCCACTCTCAGTCAAATGCAGCCTTAATATCAAGCACTGTCACTCTCACTTCACCTCTAGGGCTCAGCTCTTTCATCCAAGTTTAAACTAAGGATTTAATGAGGTCAGGACCAATTAATTTTATATCACATCGAGGCATTTATAAAATACATTATAATTTCACGTCACAATTCATACAAACAGAAGACTTAGGAGCTGAAGGACATTCGGCCCTTCCAGCCTGTTCCTCCAACCTGTTAAGGGCTGATTTGGTTAATTTGATTGGAGTCTCACGTCTATTGTCCTATCTGGCCCCTCCATAACCCGTGATTCTCTTTACTATCAAAACCCATCAACCCAGGCTTGAATAAATTCAAAGACCCAGCCCTCACTGCTTTCTGGAGAAGAGAATTGCACAAAATACCCTCTCACAGAATTAAAATATATGTTTTCCTCATCTCTCTCTTAAAAGGAAGACCTCATTCTTAAACCGTGTCCCTTAGTCTGGATTTGCCCCATAAGAGAAATCATCCCCTCTGTATCCATCTTATCAAGTCCCCTCAGGATCTTAAATGTTTCAATAAGATTACCTTTCATTCTTTAAAACTGGAAAGAGTATAAGACCAACCTGTTTAAGCTTTGTGCAAAAGGTAAGCCCTACATCCCAGGAAAGAGTTGAGTCTCTGAACTGCAATTCAATTGCATCTTTTTTCAAATAAAACCCATACAGTATAAACTCTAAAGACTATTCTAGGTTTGGTCTCACAAAAGGGGAATATAACATTGTTTGTTACTTCCTTAAAAAACTCCAAATTATTTAAACACTATTTCCCTTTAACAAAGTCATGTTGACTCTGCCTGATCACATTATAATTAATCTATTAAAACCTTAAATGGATCCAGGCAAATTTTTAAGCTATGAAAAATGTAACTAGCTTGGTTCCATTATATCCCTACAGTGTGGAAGCAGGCCATTTGGCCCATCAAGATCACAACAACAGTCCAAAGAACATCCCACCTGAACTTCTGCACCCCCCTCCCTCAAACCCTGTAACCATGGCTAACCCACATATCACTGGGCAATTTAGTACAGCCAATCCACCTAACGTGCACATCCTTGGACTGTGGGAGGAAACCAGACCATCTGGCAGAAACCCACACAGACACAGAGAAGAATGTGCAAACTCCACACGGACAGTTGCCCGAGGCTGGAATTGAAACCAAGTCCCTGGCACTGTGAGGCAGCAGTGCTAACCATTGATCCACTGCACTGCCATGGTTATAGCTTTCTTCTTTCTTGAGTAAAAGATGTTATGTTAGCAGTTTGGCAAATAACTGGGATTCTGGGTCTTCACCCTGTTAGTCCCAGTCTTTTCCCTGATCCCATCCTTTTGTGGTGGTCTCAGTGGGCGCTGTCTGTACATGCACTGGTGCTGATGTCATTGTATTCAGAATGTGGTAATGTCAGCAATGCATGTGCAGATGCTTCCTGCAACCTGATGTGATATCCCACATTTGCACACGTGCAGGGGCTGGTTTAGTATTCCGAGTAATCATTGATGACTTAATCCTGTCTCTGCTCATTACCAGGTTTAGAATAGTCTGCTCCCTGGTTAAAACATGCTTAACAAAAATTCTGTACTATCCTGAATTTTCCAGGCTACCACTGCCAATGTGATTCATCCCATCTACATTTGATTAAAGTCACCAATTTTTTTTAGCAGAACTTCACCTACACCTTCCTATGCACTCTGTTCTGTGGTAATGACTGTTAGGGAGCCTGTCAATTGCTCCCTCCTGTAACTGCTGACATTTTCTGTTTCTCAACTCCACCCAAACTGACTCTACATCTTGCTCTTTCAGCTAAGGTAATGTCTCACATCTTTCACAGTCAGCTCTTAGCCGCTACCTTTTCTTAGCTTCCTACCTTTTCAAATGTCGAACACCTTTCAATATTCAGGTCCCAGCCTTGGTTACCTTGTAACCATGGCTCTGTACTGGCAGACAGGTCTTACATATTTCTATCTGTGCTAGCATTTCAGCCATCTTGGCACAGATGTTTCTCATATATAGATGGAAAGGTTTCATTTTACCATTGTAACAGTCTCTGGCCTTAGGCGCTGGTTTATTCTTAAGTTGGTATTCTCTGCCCCTTCCTGTGTCCAAATCTTTATCCTGATCGCTTGACTTGTTGATTCCCTTTGATTTACTACATCTCCTTTCACAGGAGTGTGTACATTGTGTGCAGTTTTGGGCCCCATATCTCAGGAAGGATGTACTGGCCCTGGAGTGGATTCAGAGGAGGTTTGCGAGAATGGTCCCAGGAATGAGAAACTTAACATATGAGGAACATTTGAGGACTCTGGAACTACACAAATTGGAGTTTAGAAGGATGAGGGGGGATCTAATTGAAACTTACAGAATACTGAATGGCCTGGACAGAATGGATGTTGGGAAGATACTTCCATTGGTAGGAGAGACTAGGACCCGAGGGCACAGCCTTAGAGTAAGGGGAAGGCCTTTTAGAACAGAGATAAGGAGAAAATTCTTCAGCCAGAGAGTGGTGAATCTATGGAATTCACTGCCACAGAAGGCTGTGGAGGCCAGGTCATTGAGTACGTTTAAGACTGAGATAGATAGGTTCTTGATTATCAAGGGGATCAAGAGGGTTACAGGGAGAAAGCAGGAGAATGGGGTTGAGGAACTTATCAACCATGATTGAATGGTGGAGCGGACTCGATGGACTGAATGGCCTAATTTCTGCTTCTATGTCTTATGGTCTTATGGTCTTATAGGATCCCCCTGCCCATCCTAAACCAATTAATTACAACCCTCTCTATCACTCTTTATATGATGCGCCAAAACACTGGACCCAACAATGTTCGGGTAAAGCTCATTCCAACAGTACTACTCCCAGTTTCCCTCCTTGCTGGAGCCAGTGTCCATGAATTGAAATCCTTTTATCCCAGGCAAGTCTCTGAGTCACAATTTATCTTCCTAAGCTTATTCACCTTACACCAATTTTCTTGTTGCTCTGGTAAGATTTCAAACGTTATTACACTTGAGGTTTTTAAATTTATCCCCTAACAACTCACACTTCTGAAGCCGAATCGCTTTCTATTCTATCTATGCTGGTTCTACCCAAGTGGACCGTAACAACTGGACAATCCCTCTCCCACGAGAAGTTCTTGTCTATCCCAGTGCAGATGTCTCGACTCCCAGTACTGAGCAGGCAACTTCTGCTCTTGACTGCAAAGAACTATATCTAACCCCTCACTATACAATCCCCTACTACCACTGCATTCCTATTCAAGTCCCCTCCTAGAATAGCTTCCTGTGCCACAGTACTCAGTTTGATCCTCCAGATTGCAAGCCCTGTTCTCATCCATTTGAGCTGCAAGAATCTTGAAAGTGTTTGACATTAACCACGCCAAAGTTCCTCCATTTCCACCTTTTCAGTCCCCACACTTGCCTCATTAGCAGTCACACCCACCAATGCCTGGTCACTGAATAACTCAGAAGACCCTATCCTCAGGGGTGGAATAAAGTGTTCTCTTGATGCATTGCAGTGCCAAGCTTATCCTTTTGTTCATTGACTCCAAGTGAATCTTCTCAAAAATGTTGACAATTACTGCAAATGTGCTCGACTTGCATTACACTGGCATCCACCAGCTCCCACATTCCTACACAGCACCTACCCTGCTACCTTTATTGTGCATGAATTATGTTTGAGTTTAATTAAAATAAACTAAGACCAAACCTTACTACTGCTAATACAATCTTGCAATTGCTAAAATGAAAATTAAAAACACGAGTTTTAAAGCTGCTGATGCCAGATCAGATCCCCACTTGCATTGCTATGATCCCAGAGCAGTCCATCTCGATTTGTTACAACCTGTTAAGGAACCCGTAGCTATGTTTTTAAAATAGACTAAAGGCGAGAGCCAAGGAATTTAGTAAGACAACAAAATCACAGGGTTCCTGAAGTAGACTCAAGTTAGACTTGAGATGTTAACCCAGTTTCTCTCTCCATTGATGCTGCCAGACCTGTTAAATCTCACCAGCACTTGCTGCTTTAATTCACAACATTCCAAGATTTAGAACAAGCAACAATCATTCACAAATTAGAACAGTAATGCAATGTCCAATATAGACGCAACCCATTTCTCATACCAGAATTAATGTGTAAACATGGTAATGTACTGTGACCAAAAACCTTAGAACACACAAACAGTAAATGCAATCAGGACAGATAATGACATGATGGGTCATTAAATGTTATTCAATATCACTGAGGGATCACAATTCTTTAGTTTCGCCAACTCAGCATTGAAACTTCCTCTCAAGTGCCACTCTGTCATCAACTGCCTCAATGACTGCTCCTGTTCTTGTCGATCACTCTCCTGGGTCCACACTACTCTGTGACTCTCAAACTGCACCCGAATACCTATTCTGGCAAAACGTTAGCTTTTTGTCCACAGCTAGCTTCACCAAGTTAAACACACAGCTGGGTTTTCTGGAACTCCAATCTTGCTCAGTTTCATCAAGTTTTTCAGGAAGGAAATCTGTCATCCTTATCTGGACTGGCCTACAGGCTCATAGCTATTTGGTTGACTGTTAGTTGCCCTATAGTCAATTAAGGATGGACAATAAATTTTAGTCTAACTAGCAACACACACGTCCCTTGAACAAATAAAATGCAAATTCTACCTGTGTCTTTTCAACCCCTCACTTTATGAGCTGCACTGAAGTGTTAAAGTTCTCAGGCTTCTTCCGAGCTCTTCACAGCTTCCACGGTGCAGAGGGAAGAATCTTCCACTTTCGTAGCTCCCTGGGACTCCAACACTTAGCTGCTCACCAATTCCTAGAGCTTCTTCCGGTCTTCATTCTAACAGCACAGACCCATCCAACTTCTCTTGACGCCTGCCCTGCAGGTCAGCTAATAATCCTAACGTGGCATTGATCATTGCTCTCACGCTCTTGTATGGTCTGAGGGAACTAAACAGCCTGACAGGAACAGGAATATGGAGGCAAGCTGCTGCTAAAATAGGCGTACAGTTCTGCACTGGAGACATTATATTGCATGTCCAAATCCACCATTATTAAATGGCACTGGCAAACTGTAGGTAACATTGGACAGCTGAGAGGGGCTGGGAGATTGAGCAGCTCTCTTGCTGTGCTGTCCAGTCAGTTGGACCTGGGGAAGAGCAGACGCCAGCACATTGGCTAGTCATTAGCTGCAAATTTGGTGTACAACAAGGAACGAGCACTATTGATTCTCTCAGCCTAACAGAACAAATGTGAAATATTTCTTTATCAATCTATGGAAAAACTCTCCGGCATTCCGTTTAAGGAATGTAGGCTGAGCTGGCAAACACCGAAGAGGCCCATTTGTACCAGAAAATCTACAGGCCGAGCATTGTCATCTTTCACCAAACTCCCTCCCCAATCAGACAACTGCCCTGTTTGACCAATGACAGGTTTAGCACAAGGTGACCATCAAATGAACACACCAGGTGATCACATCCCTCCACCATTTCCGCTGTACTCAACTGTTAGAAACAAACAAACAGCTCACAGGCAAAGATTGCTCCACTGAATCATATAAGGAACCATTACGTTAAATTTAACTTCATTTATTACACATCATAAAAGATGCCTCCCAGTAAAGAGAAGGCAGTAACCTGAGATTTCCTCTCAGTTTCCAACATGATCTAAAATTTCCCATTGCATGTCTGCAATGTGTTTTACAGAGAGGTATCCATTATCTTCTATAGCTTCTGGTTTCACAAGTCTATCAATGTAGTGAAATTGCAGAAGAAATTAAAAGCATCCTTAGTTCAGGTGCTTAGAAGCTTTATTGATCCAGGATTCATTTGCATTGTTTTTTGACATATGCAGTGTGCAATTGATAAAACCTCATTACAACCTTTCAGATAGATTATTTAGCCAAATCAGTAAACCTTGAGCTCAGCAATGTGCTCCAGTCCAATCTCTCTTACCGCCCCCATAGCTTTTAAGCCAATTACTCTTCACTCACTAAGGAGTTTACACTTAACAAGATGCGGCTGCCAAAATGTTTCTGAAGTGCAGGAATCTGAAGCTCAGCAAAGATTAGAGAAATGGTAGCAAATCATAGGAGATAAATAATGCATTAAGCCCACAATATTTAATGCTGGGTCCAGTGTCAATTCCACATGAGCCTCAAGATTTTCTGTCCACTTTAACTTATTAATGTCCCATATCTTTCTACTGCCAAATGTTTGCTGGTGATATCAGTACACAAGATTTCTTGCACTTACTGTTACAGTTGGCCTGTAGATCAATGATGTTGTCATTTCAGATAGTTGTGACAGCTTGTCCTTTGAGGACTTATTGTAAGATCTTAGCAAATATTATTCAAAGCTGTGGACTTTTCACAAATCTAAAAATACCTTAGTACAATCCCTACTGTACTTCTAGACAGCAAATCATCTCCAGGTTCTGTGTCATAGGATTAAATAGTGTAAGGCTGTAGTCTCAAACAGGTCAGGGGTCTCCAGAAATTTGCAAGCAGAGTAATGCTCCCACTCTAGATTCTCTAATGCATGTTCCCTTGAAATGAACCTCCCAGAATTCACAGATTAAAAGCTTTTTTTATAAAGCCCTTCCTAATGGCATTGCTTGTCTACCTACAGCAATGGACTACAGTGGTTCAAGAAAGCAGCTTGCCACCACTTTACCCCAGGGATGTGCAATAAATGTTGGCACAGTCAGTGATGCCCATATCCCATGAATGAGTCAAAAAAAAATCATAGTTTCAAACAAAGCAGTAGGCTTCATCATTTTCCTCCAGGGCACCTTCATCACAGAAATCAAGCAAAATAATGTCAGGTCATTCTGTCAATTAAATTTTTAAAAGAAGTGCTTCTAGCTTAGAATATTGTACAATTTTTGTTATCATTAAATCAGAAGGTTTAAAGCTACCTAAGTTATTTAACACCATTATCGATTAACTGCTCAGATGGCTGACAAAGATGCCATGAAAAGATAAGGCTACTCCTGATGCCCTGTCAATTTGGTTTTCTTCAGCCATAAACCAAAGAGGTTATAGGGTCACTTATTTATTCATTATGGGAGCTGCTCATGTGAAAACCATCAGCACACCAACAAGGACTGCACTTCAAATATAATCCTTTCCAGGTTAGACAAAACAAAAAAGTATTCCGGGACATTGGGCTGGTGAGGTGAGATAAGGCATTCATAACTTTTACAATTTACGATCACTAATGCAATGTATAAAGCAGTGAGTGACTGGGCCAAATGGACAAGAAGTTCCCCGTGCTTCCTGACATGAGGATTCAACCTCATCTGAGGCAGTGATAGTTTTGCCACAATTAGCCATGGTCACCCTACCTCGAGAGGACAAAATATGCTCCTGATCGCCGTCTAGTGACTCTCTCTGGACAGGCACATACTGAGATTAAAAGCTGAGGACACATTCAGACTGGTCAGTATGCAAGGGGCAGTTCAACATGAGACTTGTGGGTGAAAACGAATATTGCTGTTGAGCTCTTTCCTATGACAACAGTTCATATTTCTATACTTAACTTAGCATGGTTGATTCTGAAGATTACTTCAATTCAGCTTTTCGCTGCAAGAGAAGTTGCTTTGTTAAGTCAATGAACTTAAGGCAGTATAGTGGTCACTGGAGTAGTTATCTGAAGATTTAGGTGAACGCTCTGGTTCAAATCCTACCACAGAAGCTTGTGAAATTCCATTAATAAATCACTGACTGTTGCGAAAGCATATACCATTCCTGAAGTCCTTTCGAGAAGGAAATCTGCTTTCCTTACTGGGATGGGAATTGATCTAATTCCAGACCCACAGAAATGCGGTTCACTCTTAACTGCCCTCTGAAATGTCCTTGCATAACATTTATCAGTTCAAGGGCAATTAGGGATAGGCAGCAAGTGCTTATCCAATGAAAGAGTGAAAAAACACCAATGAACTTTAGTGCAGGTGACCAAAAGCGTAGACAAAGAAGTAGGTTTTAAAGAGTGTCTTACAGAAGAGAAGAAAGGAAGTTGGGTGAAGATGCTTAGGGAGGGAAATACACAGCTTAGGATTTGGAAGGCTGGCAATATAGCCAATCCTGCAGAAAATAAAAATGAGAGATGAACAAACAGCCAGAATTAGATGAGTGCACAGACAGCGAAGGGGTGACAGTGAGGCCTCCACTTTGTCCTTCACCTATCCATTGGCTAAGGACAGCATGTTTACAAGTGGTGTCTTACCTCCCAGTACTGTAATTGTCAGGTTTTTATAAGTTTAAAAAGGTTGATATTTATCGTTCAAGAACTGAATATACTCAATTACATCCATGCTCTCAAACACAGATACACACAAATCAGGAAAAGACTGTAAATGTAAAATTAGAAAATGCTTATGTTTTAGGATTTTTGAGAGCTCTTTCTAATACTTGCTTTTCCCTGGGGTGAACACTTGAAACGATACAGGACTGTGATCCTTGGCATCCATTGGAGAAACTCTCTGCCCGTTAAAATGATGCATTCTCTTGGGTTTCACGTTCATGAAGCAGGTATTTCCCCATCAGAAATAACACAGTGTGGAGCTGGAGGAACACAGCAGGCCAGGCAGCATCAGAGGACCAGGAAAGTTGACGTTTCGGGTTGGGACCTTTCTTTCAGAATCCCATCATACCCCAGTTTTACAACGTAATAGTAAGTCCTTAGCATAGTTTCTCAGGTACAGAGGAGTTCAAGGCCTACTTCAGTCTCTGCCTAAAAGTTGCTTAAGAGCAGGTAGTCTTAAGAAGGGCTTTCTTTCCCCCCTTCTGTTTAGCAGAAGATTCTGCCTGCCAGACCAGACTATGCCTGTGAAAAGACTTCAGAAACCTACATGGAGGGAGTTTGGGATCAGATGGGTCATCAACCTCAGAAGAAAGTAGGCTGCATGTTGACAGGCCAAGGTCAAGCTGACCCTGCAGACATTAAGTGCCGTGGGTGCAGAGCAGCATTTCTGCCCCTCAACGACAAGATGTCCCACCTGCTGGTCAATCTGCTGCATTGGCAGACCTCTAGTGGGCACTTCCAGTACTGCAGGCAGGCCCAATGGAACCCCACAGACAGGTAAGTCATTAGGCAAGTGGGGGGTTTAAAGTATGTGAGGGCAGGATGGAAAGGGTTACTATCTTCTGGCAGGGGGCAGACCCCAATGGGCAAAGATTCCCTCCAGACATAATGTCCACTTGCCTCCCACTTAAAACAAACCAGGCTGCACACACCTGCCTGCCTTCCATATTAAGGCATGGACAGGGTGCTGTTTTGGTCAAGTGAGCTTTACCAAGCCCAGTTGGCCCTCATTATTTATTTATGTACGGTGAGTGGGCTGTCGGATTGGCACACACCCATCTGTATGTTGGGGGGGTGGGGGGGTTGGGCAGGGTGGGGGTGCGTGGAAATGGGAGATCTGTGATGGGTGGGAAGGTGGTGGGCTGGGCACTCAGGCGATTTACCAGAAGCCTCCACTTTTCCCCACCCCCTGCCCATCACGTCCCCCTTCAATTCCAACAAAGCAGAACCAGTGGGGGAAATGTCAAATCCAGCCCCCCACTTTTGCTACAAGAGCATCTCATCCCATTGCCTTCATACACAGCTTCTGATGGTACGGCCATTTTTAGTTAGGCTGCCAATTCTCCCAGAATGGCCAGGAATCTGTTGGATTTGCTTTTAAAAAGATACGAGGGATTGAAAGCAATCTGGGAGCTTTATAAAGTAATAAAGTCTTTTGGAATTGACCTCTCTTGGCAGCTCAACCGGGAAAAGCACAAAAGCAGATTGATGACAAGGATAAATCTAAGTTGATGGGATTGTGTTCTTGTATTATCTTGGAAAGGCACCCATTTCTAGAGTTACGTAATTCACCTTGCTCAATGCTGAGTAAAATCTCAGGTCGGTAATTGTGACAAAGGTTTGAAGGGATACAGCAGCAGCAAATGAGTTCACCGTCTGGGATATGTTGTAAAAGGGTCTCAAAGGGTTAACGCTGAGTATAGTAAGCGTCACTCAATACCACAATGTCATAGACTCAGGCAGGAGATCAACTGTGGTCTCCCTCAATCTCAGTAACATATCTGTCAGGCCAATGCAACTGCTGCCTAGTTGATTCCATGCAACAAACAACTCCTTATTTAAGGCAATGGGGTTCTTCTTGCATGAGTTGTTCCTCTGCCACTCTCAGGTTCTGTAGATCCCTACCAAGAAAGAGGATGATGGCAGTAAATTTACCAGTTCTCTCTGATGCTATGATGAGCAATGGTGAGGATCCATTTACAGCAAGTGACAGTAATGTGGACTCCCTTTAACTGCAGCAGGCAGAACACTGGTATCTGTGGAGATCTGAAGATTCCTCGGATAGACCTTAAAGTTGCTCAAGCATACAGTCAGCAACTGAAAGAGGAGAACACTCAAGAACCATGTAGAAGGGATCCTCATAGCAAGATTCTATCATGCTGAGTCTACACGCTGCTAAAATGCATTTAAGACCCGCTAAGTGAGTGTGAGCTAGGACCCCATGTAGTTCAAGCCCTAGACACACCTAGACAGTTACAGATTGCATCGTGCGTTGATAGTGATTGGACAGGAGGTTGCATGAGTAAAGTTGAAATCCCTGGTGGACAAGGGAAAATTGTTTTTCAAAGTGGCGCATTTTCCAGAATGGGAAAGCTAAAAGCAAGCAATGAACTTAAAGCTCAGATTGTGTCACACTGCCATAGAGAGTGGTCACACTGAGACACAACTACAAGTAAGGAACATTGAATTGTTTCTGTGGCTCTCAATTGGAGATAACAGAACGGGGAATGTCACAAAGCCACAAATTAAAGCAGTAAAGGGGCAAATTAGAAGCCTAAGCAGACAAAAAAAAAACATTAAGAGACCATTGAGATCACAAAAAAATGAGGGAGAACCCATTATCACAGTTTATTTAAAACAAGACAACGTAGGACTAATCCAGGATTAAAACCATGTAGCAAGAGGATAAGAATGAGTGCAAGATATAAAATTAAGTATCTATTTCAAACACATTTCAGTTTGAGTAGCTAGATCAGATGGACAGAGAAATGTAATACAGCTGAATCTGAGAGAACGGCCATAAGAAGGGAGGTGAGACAGTGTGCCAGATGAGACATTGTGTTGGTACTTCACCAGCTCACACCACACTACCAGCTTTGTGTGATGTCACTTCCACCAGTGTGTCCCAGAACATGTCCATCTGAGCTGGCATAACATTCATCCATATATCATCTTGATAAAACACCTGCATTGAGTCTAAGCTTGAAATTCAGAAACAAAGAAGCTGCAAAGGTTTTGTGAACACTGTCTAATTGATCAGAGAACTGCAGCCAGTAACAAAATTTGCATTTTGCTTACTTCATTGAGCCTTGGCCAGATAATGGAGATTAGCTTAGTGCCAAGTATGTTGGCAAGGAAAAGGCTCGCCTGACCTCTCGATTCTATTTTATACTTTAGGGAGGTGATCATTTTGGATCTGTGCTAGTTCACATTGTGTGAACGCGAACTCCATGTTTTCCTTAACTTGTCACTTTGAAGATTGCAGTGAGACAAAAATGTACTTAGAATCCCATTGGTGTGGAAGCAGGCCATTCAGCCCATTGAGTCCACACCAACACTCTGAAGAGCATCCCATCCCCTACCCTAAACACTATGGGCAAATTAGCATGGTCAATCCACCTAATCTGTACATCTCTGCACTGTGGGAGGAAACTGGAGCACTGAGGAAACCCACACAGACATGGGGAGAATGTGCAAACTCCACACAGACAGTAACCTGAGGCTAGAATTGAACCCGGCTCCCTGCTACTGTGAGGCAGTAGTGCTAACCACTGAGTCACCATGCTGCCCATTGCCTGACACTGGTCCAATTAATGTTAGCCATTGGAAGGTTCACTGTGATAATTAAGAATCAGGCTCATTCGACAGGCAAACACGCTGCCAGCCAACCAACGCCAAGTCTTGCTCAACACAACTAGTATCGCAGTTATAAGAGGACAGAACAGAGATAGGGCACAAGATAAATAAATGCAAGACAGATAATTACAATATCCCCAACATAGCAGATCAGTTTAGGCCAAGGGCCAGCAATCTTCACCAGCCTTAAATGAAATTGGAATACAAATCTCTCCTTGGAGGTACTGAATGATATTGGAGAGAGAAGGGGTCAGAGGACATGGTTGTTCATTTGAATGAACAGCTTGTGCCAGATTAAGATACCACAGTCTTTTCCCCAGCAAACCACATCAAGTTACTTCAATGACTGACACTTGAGCATTTCCAAGTGAGGAGAGGACTGAGAAGTTGGGAGTTGGATATTGTTTTCACACCATTGAATAATAAAAAGCAAATCCATCGAGAAGTTTCCAAGACAGGTTGAACCTAGAATGTATCATTCACAAGTTTTACTGTTTCTTTTCCTTCTAGTATATTGGGTTGACCTTTCATCTCTCATGTCCTCAGGACATTATTTTGAATTATAATTATGAATTCATCGACAAATGTAAAAAGCAGTTTGTGCACAGCATAAAAGACAAATGGCCAGATCAGCTTTGTTTTTAATGCTGGTTGTGGGGTGGGTATTGCCCTGGAAAGAATTGCAGGCAAGTTAAATTGATCACAGGCAATTGTTAATTCTCACATGACAAACTTTATTCAGCCAGGACTTGGGATACAGGTCCAGGATGACAAATGAGGCTGGGATTGATTAAAAACACCATCTTGTGTCAGACATCAGTGAACTCCTTTACCAACACTACCACCTACAGCCAGCCTGAGGGACTACAATAACACTCTCATCAACTGTGAAATGTCTCATTGCCAGTTTATTCTGACAATCTTTCTGATCCTTGAAGCACGTCCCGACAAAAAAAAACTTTGATCTCACTTTCACCAGTTGACTTGAATTCTATTAATTAGAGGTTGGCTGTTATTGAAGAGTAAGTTGTTTTGTTTTGTAAAATATGGTGCAACTTAAAACTCCTTCTCACTCACTATTAAAAAATCCAACATCGCATCATCAACAACAACTTGCCATCAAAGACTCAAGGGCACATACTTCAAACAGATAGGAACATCAAAACGTTGCTGTTATCTTGTTAAATAATACAACAAGCAATGCCTATTTAATCAATCTTGTCACTGTTCATTATTAACGATCATTTCAGGTCAGGTACTGTTCACTGCTCTTGTGTTAAACAAACTATGTTCATCAAGAGAGCCCTGACCTAGGCCAGTGGTAGAAGACTCTGCCCTTGGCTTCTCCTAGTGGAAGTGGCTATCCTTGGTTTGATCTGTTTTAGTGATAGATCAACCTGCCCCTTTCAATGTGGGCATAAGAAACTATTTTCTGCATTAGTCAGAAGCTGTGACCCAAGACCTCAAAATTGCATTGATAACCAAATAATGTACCTGCCAGAGGAGATACATCAAGGCTTCCTCCAACCTTTTATGTCAGATCTGATCTTTTTTTGGTCATTACTGAGGAGAGTATTAAAGACTAAAATTTATTTTCTAGGACCAGTATTTGAGTGTTTAGCGTAAGTGGCGTGTACAGTACTTTCCACAGGGAGCCAGCATAGAATCACTGAGCTGAATGACCTTTATCTCTACCATCACAACTCTGTGACCTTGAGTCATTGTAAACTCAAAGTGGGAGGGAAGACTGGAGATCCTGATTTGGGAATTAGTTGGATAAAAACATGGAATTCAGCTCTCATCCCAGCCTTTCAACGATGCACAAACATGCTGGCTAATATGCAAAGAACAAGAAAAGGGAGAACATGGTAACTTGAAAATGAAGACAATTAAATCAACTCCACATCACATTTTCAAGAAAGCTGTACATCAGTTACCTGAATTGTGTTCACCTAACACAGACATTTAACTCTCTGTCAAGGGAAAGATTCTGTCTCTGCCCCTCAAAATTTTGAAGAACTCAAATCATGCCACCCCTTCAGCTTCTATGTTCCCAGGAAAACAACCCCAATCTCTCCTCGTAGCCACAATTCCCTAGCCCTGGCAACGTTGTAGTAAATCGTTTCTCTGCACTCTCTCCAGAGTAATTATGTAATTACGTATTCCTGTAATATGGTGGCCAAAACTGCACACAATATTCGGGCTGTGACCTCATAGTCTTATACAGTTTCATCATTACATCCCCTATATTTGTATTCTATACTTCTGTCAATGAAAGAGAACATTTCATATGCCTTCTTTACAACTTTATCTATTTGTTCTGCTACCTTTAGGGACCTGTGCAACTTGCACATTAAGATCTCTCACTTCACCTACCCTTCTCAGTATATTCCCATTTATTGTATATTCCCTTCTACTGTTTGACCTCCCTAAATGCACACTTATCAGAGTTGAACTCCATCTGCCACTTTCCTACCCATTCCACCAACCCATCTATATCATTTTGGACCTTAGAGCTATCCTCTATATGGCCAATTTTTGTGTTGTTTGCAGATTTCTCAATTGTACCCCCCCCCACCATGTTCAAGTCATTAGATGTGTAAAACAGGCAGTAAAAGGTCCCAATGCTAAACCCTGTGGAAAGCCACTTGAAACAGCTTTCCATGTGTAAGGGCAGCCATTGATAATTACTCTTTGTTTCCTGTTACTAAAGCCAACTTTGGTTTCAATTCAACATATTACCCTGTATCCCACGAGTTTTTACTTTTCTGACCAGTATGCCATGCAGGATTTTGTCAATGCCTTACTAAAATCCATGTAGATACCATCCACTACACTACCCTCATCGATCCTCAAAGCAGTTAGTCAAATTTGTAACACATGACTTTCCCTTAAGAAAGCCATGCTGACTATCTGACTAGTCCATGCCTTTTCTAAGGCACAGTTTATCCAATCTATCAGGATTGATTCTAACAATTTGCTCACCGCTAATTGGCCTAAATTGTTTGTCATTTCTTTTATACCCTTTTTAAACAGTGGAACCACATTAGTATTCCTCAACTTCCTCACCTATATCTAGTAGAAGATTGGAAAATAATCCTCAATGCCTCTGATATTTCTTCTCTGACCTCCTTCAAAATCCTAGGGAAGGATCCATCCAGCTCTGGCAACTTTTCCACTTTTGAAGTATTCCAAATCCTCAAACACTTCCCCTCTCAATATGATTATTTTGTACAATATTTCACACTTCTCTTGGCTTACTACATCCACATCATCCTTTTCCTTTTGAATACAGAAACAAAAACCATTTAAAATTCTTCCCATATCCTCTGCATCTTCACACAAGTTCCCTTCTTCATCTCTAATAAGTCCCAACTTTTCCTTAACTATCCTTGTGCTCTTTATATACTGGTAAAACATTTTTTGGATTTCCTCTATCTTGCTTACTAATATTTTTTCATGAACCGATTTCCTTGTTTTTCCTTTTACAAACTTGATCCATGTACTATCTGTAGTGTTGAGTTTTTTGACACAATAACAAGCTTTTTTGTGTTTAATCTTCTTTTGTACTTTCCTATACAACCATGAGGGTCTAGATTTGGCAGTACCATTCATATTTTTGTAGGGACATGCCTGCTTTGTGCCTTAAGAATCTCACTTTTTAGCATTTCCCACTGGTTTATCGCTGATTTATCTTTTAGTAGACACGTCCAGTCAACCTCAGCCAAATCATTTCTCTCAGTTTTGTAAAATTTGCCTTCCCCCGTCCCCCAAAACAAGTTAAAAACTTGTACTTCGATTTATCTCTGTCCTTTTCCATAATGCTACTAAAATCTAACTGAATTGTGGTTACTATACCCGAAATGGTCGCCCATTGTCACCTCACCAACTTGCCCATATTCATTTCCCAAAACGAAATCCAGAATTGCATCTCCTCTCGTTGGGCGTTGTTACTTATTGTTAAAAGAAATTCTGGGCATAGTTCATGAATTTTTCACTTCAATGCCCCTAATATTGTTTGAAATTGGAATAGTTGATACTGGGATATTGGGATAGTTAAAGTCTCCTACGATTACTGCTCTCTTATTCCTACAGGCAGAAATCTGTCTGCATACATTCTTCTATCTCCCTCCCACTATCTGGGGGTCTGTAGTATACTCCTAGTAGTGTAACTGCCCCTTTTTTATTCCTAAACTCAACCCATAAAGCCTCATTTGTTAACCTGCTTAGTATATCATCACTTCTCACATCTATAGTTTATTCTTTAACCAATACTGCTACCCTGCCCCCTCCTTTTATTGTCACCCACTCTATCCTGCCCGAAAACTCTGTATCCAGGGATATTGAGCTGCCAAATATGCTCCTCCTTTAGCCAGGTTTCCATTACAGCAGTGGCATCTTGCTGCTGTAAGATGCCTGTGCCCTTAACTCATCAGCCTTGTTCGTAATAATCCTTGCACTGAAGTATAAACAATTCAACCCCATCAGTTTCCTTTGCTGGATGCTTTTTAATCCCCGTTTCTTTTGTCTTCCGAGTCACTGACTACATCACCAATTAATGTTCAACATGCCATTTCCTGATCTGAATTTGACCCATCTCAGCATACACTTTGGCTCCCGTTCTCGTCATACTCATTTAAAACCTCATCAATGGGACCAGCAAAAGTAAACCTCCCTGTCCCGACCCTGTGAAGACATTTGTCCCAGCTCTGCCCATGTGCAACCCGTCAGGCTTGTAGAGCCCCCACCTTCGCCAGAAACAGTCCCAATGCCTCAAGAATCTAAACCCATCCCTGCTACACCGTTTCCCCTGCCACACATTCTTCTGATCTATCCTCTTCTTCCTGCTCTGGCTAGCACGTGGCCACTGGGGGTAGTCCTGAGATCACTACATTTTAATTTGTCTCCTAACTTCCCAGATTCAGTTTTCAAATCCTCATCCCTTTGTTTACCTGTGACGTTGGAACCTTTGTATAGCTCCAACCACTGGCTATTGAGCCTCCTCCTGCCGAGTGTCCTGCAACTGCTCCATGACATCCTTGACCCTGGCAGTAGGGCAAGCAACATGCATCCTGCCTGTTCATGCCGCAGAAGTGTCTGTCAGAACCCCTTAATCCCGAACCCCTATCACTATAGCCCTGCCACTCATTTTCCTCCCCTCCTATGCAGCAGGGCCACCCTTAGTGCCATGAACCTGGTTGATGCTGCTTTCCCCTGAGAGTCCCCACCCCCAACCCCCAAACAGTATCCAAAATGATTTATCTGTTTGAGAGGAAGGGGGGTTGACCACAGGGGACTCCTGCACTTCCTTCCCTAGCCTTATTACTTTGTCTGATGGTCACCCATTCCCTTTCTGCCTATGTAATCCTCGCCAGTCAGCCCACCCACCCACAGGCTCTAGCTCCAGAAAACAGAGCTAGCCAGTAGCTGCAGATGGACGCACTTCCTGCACGCATAACCATCAGGGAAACTGGAAGTGTCCCTCATTTCCCACATTGTGCAAGAGGAGGCCTTGGGTCACCAGTCGTGACTTCTCTCTAGATTAGACTAGTTACTCTCTTTGGGAGAATTTAAGAAAGCTAGGGATCTTTCTTCGTTTAAAAACACTTCAAATCATAATTGAACGTGCCTACCTTTAATTAAGCTAAAAGATTTGCTTTAAAAACTGTAAGAAAATACTCTGCAGGTATCACTTGCCAATTGGCTGTTTCTGTAGAGATCATGTGACTTTCTGAATTTCCCAGACTGAGACTGGGCACCACATTCAGTCTTTCAGCTTCACCCACTCCCTGCTTTCACCCAACCCTGTTTAGCTAAACAGTACTGAGGGTCCCTCCTTTTTATAGGACCCCAAAAACAATGCTTCTGAATAGGATCAAATCTTTTTTATTTAACTTAGTTTTCCCAATCAATCTGTTCAGAGATGTTATTGCAACATCTCTGGAGCAGATGGGATTTGAATCCAAGCCTCAGAAACCATGGTGGAGGGATACTAGCACTGTGCCATAAGCGGACCCCTATACAGGCTGAAACAGTTGTTCAGTTAACCAGCTTTACCTGAATACCTGTTTCAGAAATATGATTAAAACTACATCCAAACAAAGCAGCTTTAGTAACTAGATTAAAGAACTAATTTAGCTTGAAGATTAGCCCTGAAATTAACTTTAATTATCACTTACCCCTTGAAACTCAGGGTGTTTTCACCCAATTCCAAAGTACTCTCATTTAGTCAAACAACGCTCACAGTCACTTCAAGATCATTTCTTGTTTTCATACTTATTCCATCTCACACTAACAAAGCTCCTCACCAACCTGACAGACAGTAAGAACTGCAGTAGCTGGAGTCAGAGATAACAAGGTGTGGAGCTGGAGGAACACAGCAGGCCAGGCAGCATCAGAGGAGCAGGAAAGTTGGCGTTTCGAGTCAGGATCCTCCTTCAGGGTCCCGACCTGAAACGTCAACTTTCCTGTTCCTCTGCCTGTTGTGTTCCTCCAGCTCCACACTATGTTATCTCTATCTCACCAACCTTTCCTTCCTAGGTTGCTACAAAAAATTGCATTTTATTTGAATACTTAGTTCCTGGACTTGATCTCCATGTGTCCACATCTGCATAATGGCTATAAGATCATAGCTTTTAACCTTTATTTGTGCTGGTAATTCATTTATTTTGTTTGAATAGTGTATGTATTCAAGTAATGAGTAATTAATTTTGCCCTTTTAATGTTTTTTTCTCCTGTGACAGTACTTGATTTTTGGCTCATTGGTCTAGGGGTATGATTCTTGCTTAGGGAACTGTGCAGTGTTAACATGCGAGAGGTCCCAGGTTCTACTCCTGCACGAGCCCAGGTTTCAGGTTGGCACGGTGTCTCAGTGGTTAGCACTGCTGCCTCACAGTGCCAGGGATCCAGGTTTGATCATGTCATTGGGCGACTGTCTGTGTGGAGTTTGCACATTCTCCATGTGTCTGCTCAGGTTTCCTCCCACAGTCCAAGGATGTGCAGGCTCGGTGGATTGGCAATGCTAAGTTGCCCAGAGTGTTTAGGGATATGTAGATTAGGTGGGTTATCGGGGAACGGGTCTGGGTGGGATGCTCTGTGTGGACTTGTTGGGTCAAAGGGCCTGTTTCCAACCTGTAGGGATTATATGAAATGTTTGTACGCTCTGTTCCTTCCTGGTCTACTCTGGGTATGCTTGTCTAAGTCGTTGCCCTGCAATGCTGCCATATCCTTTTGCTTCACAAGACTACAAAACCTATCTTCAGAACCCTCCCTCTACAGCCCTATTTATTTGAGCCCACAGGTCAGGTATTCCAGCATTGTTCAAGTGAAGCCCATCCCACTGGATCAGCTTCATCCTGTACCTCCCTCCTGTACTGGTGCCAGGGCCTTGTGATGTGTATGGAATTAAAGGAAGCCAATCCTCGATAATCATTGCACAACACTCCTCACACTTCAAGTTGGTATTAATTCAAGTTGGAATTTCGCAAGATGGAATTTCACGGGATGTCCACACTATGTGCATTTAAGAGTGTGTGAATTTTTAACGAGCTTAAACTTGATGTGGAAATCACCAAGATGCTTTTGTTTGGAATGAAAGCTTTTAGATTGAGGCAGAATAAACCTGGACTGTGAGCAACTTCCTCGGTTAGGTTCACTTCGGTTACTTAGAATAAAATGATATTTATTACAGCACAGGAGATGATCATTAAGGGGAGATGGAGCATCATGATAATGTTGCTGGTCTAGTAATCCAGGGGCCCACATTGATACCCCGGGGATACAAAATTCAAATCCCACTACAACAGCTGATGCAATATATATTCATATGATTTTAAGGTTTTTTTAACAGGGCATGCCAAGGCCTGTCTAACTTAAGTTTAAGTTTTATTTTAAAAGAGTAGAAGGTGATCATTCAGACCCAAGAATCAGTGTTGGTTTCTCGAAAGGCATATTCAATTAGCCGCACTCCCTGCTTTATTCCGGCACCACCATGACGCATTTCCTTCGCAAGTCTTTATCCCACTCCCTTTTGAAAATCACTCTTAAAATCAGTTTCCGCCTCCCTTTCAGGCAGACCGTCATAACTCGACAGAGAAAAAAATTCTCTTCCTTTCCCTCTTGCGCCTTTACCAATTATGTTAAACCTTTATTGTCGGGTTACTGACCCCCCTCCCTGTGAACACACAGGAGATGGAGACTGCTGGGGGTGGGGTTGGGTGGGGAAGGAAGCTGCAGGGGGCGGGGAGAATGCAGCTGATCGGGGAGGGGAAGGAGTCTGTGGGTGGGGAGGTGAAAGGTTCGGGTGGAGACAAGGAGTCTGTAGGGGATGGGGAGAGGGTGTTTGTGGGAGCTGGTGGAGACAGGGAAGTAGCGGGGCCAGGGGGTGTTGGGGTGAATGTGTCTGCGGAGGGGCTTAGGGTAAGGGGAGGCTGCAGCGGGAGGAGGGGGGGGGCAGGGGTGGATACCAGTTAATGGTTATTCATGGTTGATAATTAGTGGGCTATAAAATGGTCCAATAGTTAATCATTTATCAGATATTGATTAACTCTGTGGGTGCATTAATTTAAAACGGTGCAATATGTTACAAGTTATGAAGCAGATGTTACAGCAAAACAACTGGTTTAAATGTACGCAGGTTGAAAACTCAAACCAAACTAACTAGCAGCACTGTCATGTCATTACACTGTTATGTCACAGAGCACATTTGGCGAGGAGGCCTGGGTTCAAGTCCCATTTCCTCCAAAGGTGTGTCATAACGACACCTTGGAGTACAGGTTATAGAGTTATAGAGAGACAGAGCTTGGAAACAGACCCTTTGGTCCAACTCATCCGTGCCAACCAGATATCTTAAATTAATCTAATCCCCATTTACCAGCATTTGGCCCACATCTCTGTATGTAAAGCCATGCAGTTACCTTTTAAATGTTATAATTGTACCAGCCTTCACCTCTTCCTCTGGCAGCTCATTCCATACACGCACCACCCTCTGTGTGAAAAGGTTGTCCCTTAGGTCCCTTTTAAATCTTTCCCCTCTCACCTTAAACCTATGCCCTCTAGTTTTGGACTCCCCCACTCCATGGAAAAGACCTTGTCAATTTACCTTATCCATGCCCCTCATGATTTTATAAACCTCTATAAGGTCATCTCTCAGCCTCTGACATTCCAGGGAAAATAGCTCCTGTCTATTCAGCCTCTACCTATAGCTCAAACCCTCCAAGCCTGGCAACATCTTTGTAAATATTTTCTGAATCCTTTCAAGTTTCATAACATCCTTCCTATAGCAGAGAGACCAGAACTGCAAGCAATATTCCAATAGTGGCTGAACCAATGTCCTCTATAGCCCCAATATGAGCTCCCAACTCCTATACCCAATGCACTGACCAATAAAGGCAAGCATACTAAACGTCTTTTTTTCTATCCTATCTACCTGCGATTCCTCTTTCAAGGAACTATGAACTTGCACTCAAAGATCTCTTTGTTCAGCAACACTCCCCAGCACCTTACCATTAAGTGAATAAGTCCTGTCCTGATTTGCCTTTCCAAAATGTAGCACCTCACATTTATCTAAATTAAACTTCATCTGCCACTCCTTGGCCCAATGGCCCATCTGATCAAGATCCTGTTGTACTCTAAGGTTACCTGACATTCATAGTTCCTTGAAAGTAGAGTCGCAGGGAGACAGGGTAGTGAAGAAGGCGTTTGTACGCTTGCCTTTATTGGTCATTGCATTGAGTATAGGAGTTGGGAGGTCATGTTGAGACTGTATAGGACATTGGTTAGGTCATGTTTGGAATACTGAATTCAATTCTGTTCTCCCTGCTATAGGAAGGATTCTGTGAAACTTGAAAGGGTTCAGAAAATATTTACTAGGATGTTGCCAGGGTTGGAGAATTCAAGTTATAGGCAGAGGCTGAATAGACTGGGGCTATTTTTCCAGGAGCGTCGGAAGCTGAGGGGTGATCTTATGGAAGTTTATAAAATCATGAGGGGCATGGATAGATTAAATAGGCAAGGTCTTTTCCCCAGGGTGGGGGATTCAAAACCAGAGGGCATAGGTTTAAGGTGAGAGGGGGAAGCTTTAAAAGGGATGTAAGGGGCAGCTTTTTCATGCAGAGGATGGTGCGTGTGTGGAATGAACTGCCAGAGGCTGGTACAATTACAACATTTAAAAGGCATCTGGATAGCAACATGAATAGGAAGGGTTTAGCGGGATATGGGCCAAATGCTGGCAAATGGGACTAAATTTATTTAGGATATGTGGTCGGCATGGACAAATTGGACCAAAGGGTCTGATTCCATGCTGTACAGCTCTATGACTCTATCTCTGAATAGGTTCATTTGAAAATATTGACACACAGAACGCGGGATCCATTCAGGGAAATGCATTAAAGGCAAGGTACATACATCAACATGCAGCCATTAAGTTAGCTTTGCAGGGTAGTCACACATGACATATATTCTTATTGGTGTCACAATACAGCATCCGGCAATTTCTAACTGTGTTGATTAGTGTGATGCCAACAAGGGTCTGGAGATTGTCGACTTAGGTTCAATAAGAACATGCTCATGAGTCATTTGGCATAAAGCTGTTAGGAACAGCATCAGTTTGTGCTGTGGCCAAACCCAGGTTTAATGTGTGGAACAGCATGAATCTCCAACTGGACTGGAAAATTGTACATGTCATTCCGCCTTTTAAGAAGGGCAAAAGAGGGAAAACAGGGCATAACAGATCAGTTAGCCTAATATCTGTGGTGGAGAGACTGTTGGACTCTATAACTGAACAGCTCGCAAACTTTCAGTTAATCAGGGAGAGCCAGAATGAATCCATGACGGGTAGGTCATGCCTGACAGGCCTCATTGAATTTTTTTTGAAGAGGCGGCTAAAATAGTGAGCAGGGGAATGTCTATGGATATTGTCTTTGTGGGCTTCCGGAAGGTATTTGATATCTCCTACACAACAGACTGTTAACTCAGGTAGAAGCCACATTATTGACATGACTGGGAAATTCGTTGAGTGGCAGGCAACAGAAAATAAGGATAATGGGTACATCATCAAAATAGCAGGATGTGACCAGTGGTGTCCCACAAGAATCTGTGTTAGGGCCTCAATTATTCACATTATTTATTAATGACTTGGATAATGGCACAGAAAGTCATAGATCCAAATTTGCTGGTGACACAAAGTTAGGCAGCATCATAGACAGTGTACATGATAGCGTAAAAATGCAAACAGATATTGAAAGTGTAAGCGAATGGGCAAAACTGTGGCAGATGGAGTTCCATGTAAGCAAGTGCGAGGTTATCCATTTTGAATTGATAAAGGAGAGGTTGGGGTACTTTCTAGATGATATATACTTAAAAAAGAGACTTGGGGGTTTAAGTGTATAGGTCTTTAAAATGTCACAAACAGGTGCAGGAAATAATCAAGAAATCTAATGTAATGCTCGGAGATAGCATTGGTTGTGGGCCTTTATATCAATACAACTGGGCTACAAGGATACAGCATAAAAGCCTGGTTAGACCCTACTTGGATTACTGCGAGCAGATCTGGGCACCTCACCTCAGGAAGGCTTTACTGGCCTTGGAGCAAGTAGAAAGTAGGTTTACAAGAATGGAACCTAGTCTACAAGTTATGAGGGGAGATTATGCAAATTAAGTCAGCTTTCTCTAGAATTCACCTCTAGAATTTCTAGAGGTGGTCTGATCAAAGTTTTTAGGATATAACAGGAGAAGACAGGGTTGGTAAACTATTTCTGCTGGTTGTGAATTCTAGAACTAGAGGGAATAGTCTGAGAATTAGGGCCAGACTGTTCAGGCAAGATGTTAGGAAGTGCTTCTACACGCAAAGGGTGACGGATGTTTTGAACTCTCTTCTACAAATGGTGGCGGATGCTGGATCAGTTGTTAGTTTCAAATCTGAAATGGATAAACTTTTGCCAAGTGCAGGTTTTAAGGGATATAGCCAAAGGCAGGCATATGGAATTAGGTCAGCTATGACCTAATAAGATCAGTTATGATCTTATCGAATGTTGGAACAGCCTGGAAAGGCTGAGTGGCCTGTTCGTGGTCCTATGTTCCTCACAGACAGCAGCATGCAGTCCTACCTCCAAATCATTTTAATGATTAGGACATGAAGTTTAAAAGATTGGCATCTAGATGGAGCCCAATTCACATCTGCAAACGATACATCAGGTGGATTTGCCAGATGAAACAAAGAGGTAAAATCTCACCTTGCATCTTAGACCATAAGACCATACAACATAGAAATTAGGCCATCCAGCCCATTGAGTCTGCTCCACCATTCGATCATAGCTGATATGTTTCTCAACCTTACTCTTCTGTCTTCTCATAACACTTGATCCTCTTACTAATCAAGAACCTATCTATCGCTGTCTTAAACACACTCAGTGACCTGGCCTCCACAGCCCTCTGTGGCAATGAATTCCAGAGATTCATCACTCATGAAATTCCAGAAATTCCTCCTCATCTCAGTTCTAAATTGTCGCCCCTTCATTTTGAGGCTGTGCCCTTGAGTCCTAGTCTCCCCCCACCCTAGTGGAAATATGTTCTCCACATACAGAATACTGAGAGACTTGGATAGGTCTAAACTCCATTGAATGCAGACCCAGAATCCTCAACCACTCCTCATGGGACAATCTATGTGCTTTTACCATGCGGTAAATATGCAGGGAATCACTTGTCCCGGTCTCAGAGCTCGAGTGTTGGTAACTGATGTGATTCTGCCAATTACATAGGAAGACTCCACTGGGTATTTACACCTGAAGAAATATTTGAGGAGGTACCAGATGTGTCAGCACGCAAAATAAAAATGGAATCATCAGAAATACACAGGAGACTCATCAGAGTTAAAACAAGCATGAAAGGGATAAAGTGGATGAACGTTTGGGTGCATTCAGCAGAATCAAAATCCTACTCCTGTCCTCAAGAACTGATGACAACATCAGTTAACTGTTTGGTAGGTAGCTGTCTTCAGTTGAAATTAAATGCAAAAAGACATTATTTCAGATTTCCTTCGTGACAATATTTGTTGTAGTGGAGAAGGGTAGCCACTTGATGGCGCTGCTTTGCTTCCTTCGCACTTCTCCAGAAAGGAAACTTTCAGTAGAGTGTTCTTCAGTGTATCTGCAGAAGAAACCATTTGAAGGACATAGCCTGGCTCTAATTGATGCTTTGACCGCACGATTTCTCAGTGGGTAAACATAATCCTAAGCCATACAACTGAGAAACTGTTTTATTGTCGGTGCGTGCCGTTAAAGGAGGAGTGTGACTTCAACCATATTCAAGAAGTTCAACACTGTCTGAAACAAAACTACTGATTGATTGGCACTTCATCAGCCACCATAAACATTCACTTCCTCTCCTATTGATGAAAAATGGTCACTCTGTATACCAGCTGGGGTGCCAATGCTCCTGGCAAGCTGGCAGTCCCTTGCCATGGTGGGGGCATAGCCAAAGACCACCCTAGTAGATTGAAACCCCATGTACCCACCTTCAACACATGAACGAGGAACAAGAATAGGCCACTCCCCTTCAAGCCTGCTGTGCAATTCAATAAGCACGTGACTACTCTGATCTTAACCACATTCCTGCACATTCCCAACAATCTTTCACCCTCTTGGTGATCAAGAATCTGTCTACCTCTGTCTTAAAAATATTTTGTATCCGCTGTCTTTTGAGGAAGGGGAATTCCAAAGACTCTCAATCCTCAAAGGGAAATCTGTTTCCTCATCTCTGTTTTAAATCAGCAGCCCCTTGTCTTTAAAATTATGCCCCCCGCTTACTTCTAGATCGTCCCACAGGGGGAAAAATTTTTCCAACATCAACAACTTTTCATCCTTTCAACATTAACAGTTTCCCTGCCAAATAAAGGTGCGCCCACGTGAAAATCTTCATCAGTTATCCTTGGAGACAAGTTCCTGGCCCAGAAATGAAGCTATTTCCTGCCCTTACAGTGAAGACTTAACCCTGGAAATCCAATACAGAACCATAGAACAGCTACTGCACAGGACACCATTTGGCCCATCATATCTGTGTCATGTTATTGAAGGAGCAATTTACCTAATGCAACTCCCTCTCATGTTCCCCACTGTTTTCAGGTAACAATCTAATTCCATCTTGAATGCCTCAATCGAACCTGTTTCCCCTACACCATCAGGCAGTGCAAAGTAGTTCCTAATTAGATCAGCCATCTAAGTACTGTGCCTACAGGTGCAGGTCAGAGGCTAGGAATGCAGCAATGAGTAACTCACCACCTGACTCCCCAAAGCCTGTCCACCATCTACAAAACACAAATCAGGAGTATGATGAATTAACCCTCACTTGCCTAGATGGGTGCAGCCCCAACAGTACTCAAGAAGCTTGACACCATCTAGGACAAAGCAGCCCGCTTGGTTAGCAACCCATCCACCACCTTCAACACTCACTCCCTTCCATGGACATGCAGTAACGTGTCTCAGTTACAAGATGCCAGGGTCATCCACGGCACCTTTAAAACATGCAACTTCTGCCATCCAGAAGGATAGGCCAGCAGATACATGGGAGGTCCCCTAGATGCAAGTTCCCCTTCAAGTTACAAACCATCCTGGCTTGGAAATATTTTGCTGAGCTTTCAGGGTCAAAGTCCAAGAGCTCCCTCCTTAGCAGCACTGAGAGTGGATCTCAGTCCCAAATCTGCAGTTGTACAAGGCGACAGATCATCACCATCTTCTGAAAGGAAATTAGGGTTGCAAAATAAACACTGCTTAGAAAATAAATATTGTTAAATAAATGCTCAGCCAGCAATGTCCACATCAACAGGAATGAATAAAACAAAGTACTGCATTAAAAAAAAAGCAATTCTTTGCTATGGCTAATTATCTTAAATCTGTCTCCTTTTGGATTGTCAAAGTACAAATGTTTGATCAGTAACTGGAGGGAGCAAAAGTAGGTCCTTATTGTGTGCACAATTCATTATAGATGCAGCACAACAGCCCACCTATATTAAAAGACTTTATACACCAGTTCTTTCCATGAGCAAGTGTCATCCTTGGACTATCATGCACAATTCATCGTCAGCGTAAAATCCTGCAAAATAAAATGGTGTTTTAAAAGGTTCTGAGAAAAAGGAGTGAAGGAACATTATCTCTCAAGCCAGAGAGCTCTGTTGTATGGAGGAACTGAAGACACTCGAAAAGCTCAAAGTGCCACTATCTGAGATGATGGCCAACAGTCTAAGGAGGCCCATGCAAGCAAAAACAGGCAAATCACAGAAGCAGAAAGAACTCCAATAAAGCTAAGACACTGAAACCCAACAAACACAATGGATCCATTCAGGAAGAAGCCAGTGCTCTAGATGTAGGTCCCAGTAGAATTTAGTCACAACTTAAATCTCCATTATTACTTTTCATTATCTGTACTCCATCAGTTGGCTTTCAAGCATCTAGAGTTCAAAATTCCACGTCATCTTCTAATTCCATGCTTGCCTCCAGCAAATAGTGTGTGTTAGAATTTTAGTTGCGGCGCATGCAATTTTTCAAACATTTAGAGATGAGGGCTGTGTCAGAGGTCAGTAAATTATTCCTGACACCAACGCACATCTATCTGGAGTGGGTTTTTGCCAGCTCATTTGCCATCTTTGGGCTTAACCGTGCTCCTGTTGGCTGCTCCCAAGCGCATACAGTGCGGATAATGAGGAGTTTTGCTCAACCAAGCACATTGTCATTTTTCACATTCTTTCCCTTTCCCACATCACCTGGCATCTGCAACTTTTTCAGGTGAGCAACCGGAGGTTTATTGGAGGGAGCAGTTGCTAGGCAACACAGCAAGAAGCATCCAATTACAACTGAGTGAGTTGGCTGCGAATTTGGAAGGGGAGAATGTCAGAACAGCAAACAGCTCGTCACTTGTAAAAATATAAATAAGCCTCTCTGAACAGGAAACACGACAGCATTAGTAATCAGTTAAGTGGCTGTATGTTTAATTTAAAACATGAGGAGTTGTTGTGCAATGGGAAGTTATTAGAAGTGAGGACAGTGATGAGTGGCAGCTAGAGGGGGCTATAACGCCATCTGGTAGAAACATAGTCATCTATGGCATCAACTTCTGAGTTGATCCAGGTCAACACTTTCTGGCCTCCTTTGATGTGGAAACTTTGCGACTGACAGAGTAAACAATATGCTGTGCCTAAGACCAGCACCAGTGCCCAAGGCTTGGCAGTTCATTTCTTTTTGTTTTCATTGCTACTGTGAGATTACCAAAAGGAACCCAGATATATGAATATTTCCTCAAAGGAAAAACACTAATGGTAAGCACAGGTCAGAAATAGAATAAAATTAAAGCACAAAACCTAGAGGAAGGGATAAATCCATTATGAAAATCAGGAGCATACTATCCATCCACCACAATGCACCAAACACGCCAACCCCAAAAAGACTGGAATCCCTGAAAAGCAAAGTTGATAATACATTCGTAGATATAATGTGTTATATATTAGAGAGAAATTGGGAAAGTGGGAAATTTCTTCAATGGACAATTCATATGCTAAAGAACAACAGAGGTGAGGCAAGTCAGGAATTACTGGTTAGGCTTAGATTTTAAAATATATGGAACATCAGAAGTCAGAGACAGCCGAGGACATTCACAGTTTTGAAGCCCTGGTACAGGACAAGTTGTAGAGGAGATGGTTTTTGACTTTTGTCAAACCTTGGGAGGCATTGTATATGGTAATAGTTCTATAAGTGCAAATATGATGATGTCCTGTATGGACAATGAGGAGTCCAGCTCAAGGTCCTAATAGTTTTAGGTATGTTACCCTGATCCCTGATAGTTTTAGTTGTTATGAATAACTAGTCAACGTAACTAACACCTTTTGATATCATGCAATAAACAGCATCCTTAGGAAAAAATAAACTGTATCTTGTTGTTAAGACAAATTCTTCTTCTTGTTAAGACTTACAAATGGTTTAACCTCTATCACTATAACTTAATGGATCCACTATAGCGGGATTGGTAGAAAATACTCTGCCCAACCTGACTAGTGCTCTTTCCAATTAGCTAGGATTTGTTGGTTCCACAAGCATATGACATGGTGGTCAGTGATGGGATCATGGCTCAAATATCTCAAGGTAATATTGATGAAAATAATGCACTCAACCCAGGAGAAAAAAATTTCAAAAGACTCATGAGTTTACTACTTAAATGATGTTGCCACTTTAAGAATACTCGGTCAGCAAGTCCAAGAGATTGGCAAAGGAGCAGTCTTCAGGGCCCAGGGAAAGAACAGCAGGACAAAAGCTAGGCTAGAACTTTCATCTAAGAGCCGCTGGGGGGCTCAGGAAAGAAAGCATAGGCTGGGAACAAATAAAGAGACGATTCACACTTTACAGGTACAAGTCCTTAAGAGATGGAGGATCAGTAGGGGCAGAACCAATTCAAGGTCTGGTAGAAAGCAACCATTTCAGAGTTCCAGAATTAAAATAAAGGATCCCTGTAGCTGAGGGGTAAGTATTTTAAATTAAACTAACAGGCTGGGAACGATGGAGATGAAAAGGAGCATCTACCGTTCACAACTGTGATGCTGCAATAGAGTGTGCAGACATTGAGGCCCAGACAATGAGGCACAGCCACATTAGTAAAGCCAAGGGCAATTAAATTAGTTTATAGCCAGTCCATGGCATCAGTAACATTGTGGAGCAGGTTTAAAAGTTTTGAAACATACCACAGGAGGAAAAAATACGCGAGGTGGCTTGTTTGGAACTTTAAAATGAGCAAAGTGAAGCAAATCGAGAAAAATAAAGGTGAATTTCTCACAGGCAGTGAAATTTTGATCAGATGAAAACAAACCAAATCTAGAAAGTCTTTAAAAAGAAATAGACTGAATAATGCAAAAAATAAGGACCTACTTGATATTTTTTGCCTAAAGTGTAGAAGAGATTGATGTTTTCAGAAAGAAGATTGGATGGATAATTACCAATCACTAATACAACAATTGTGCTTGAAATGGTTCATCTACGTGGTTACCTATATGTTGAGAGTTAATCAGGCCCAGTGGACTACAAATGACAATAGAATGCTCACTTTAGTCAAAGTGAAGTTGGCCATTCATTAATCCTTTTAACATTGTAAACTCAGCATAATATACTGCCTTAAAGATATAAACTTGTAGCTCAACCACACAGTGTGTGCCATCTACCCATCCATCCATCCATCGAGTCATTGGGAATCAGTAACAGAATAAAATCCAATGAAACAGTGAAGTTAGCATTAAAAACTATGTGTCAGTTACAACTTCTTGCATGGAAGTGAATATGATTGAGGAGGCTTCGGCACTTGTGGTTAGAAACAATCAGTATCATTTACAACAGAGAATAAAGACATTTTCAGGACCTTTGTGAAAAATTGATGGTCCCCTCAGGGCTTTAGCAAAGGTTTATAAATTGTTGATGGTTCATATAAGATAACTGTAATTCCAGAAAAAAGAACTGTCAGGTTTTCATATTGCAGACTGTGGTCATGTGTCAGCCTACAGCATAGATCCTAGTCCTCATTCCAGACAGAGGAGGACATACTGTTAAGAGAAACAGTACTTGCAATTTATATGGCACCTATCATGTCCTCAGGATTTTCAAAGTATTTCACATGCACTATATTTAAAGTATAGTCACTGTTGCAATGTAGAAAATGTTCTAACCGATAAGCGCACAGCAAGTTGTCACAAATAACAACAACAAATAACGAAACATTCTGCTTTATGATGGTGACTGAGGAATACGTATTGGCCAGAGACCATAGGGTCGTATAGCACAGAAACAGACCCTTCGGTCCAACCAATCCATGCCGACTAACTAAACTAGGTCCACTTACCTGTGTTTGGCCCATATCCCTCCAAACCCTGTCAATTCATGAACTTATCCAAATGTCTTTTAAACATTGTAACTGTACCTACATCCACCACTTCCTCTAGCAGTTCTTTCCACACACGAACCACTCTGTGTAAAAAAAAAGTTGCCTCTCATGTCCTTTTTAATTTTTTCTCCTCTCACCTTAAAAATGTGCCCTCTAGTTTTGACCTCCCCCACCCTAGGGAAAAGACTCTTCTCATTCACCTTATCTTTACCCCTCATGATTTTGCAAACCTCACCCCTCAACCTCCTACACTTTAGTGACAAAAATCACAGTCTTTCCAGTCTATTTTTATATCTCAAACCCTGCATTCTCAGCAACATCCTGGTAAATCTTTTCTGAACACTCTCTGGTTTAATAATACCCTTCCTATAACATGGTGACCAGAACTGGGCACAGTACTCCAGAAGAGGCCTCACCAACAAATTGTACAACTACAACATGATGTCCTAACTCCTACACTCTGAGCAATGAAGGCAAGTGTGTGAAATACCTTCTTGACCACCCTGTCTACCTTAGAAACAAATTTCAAAGAATTATGTACCTGAACCCTTAGATTTCTCTGTTCTACAACACTACCCAGTACCCTACCATTAATTGTATAAGTCCTCTCCTCACTTGTATTATCAAAATGCGATACCGCACATTTAGCCAAATTAAACTTCATCTGCCATGCGTCAGCCCACTGACCCAATTGAGCAATATCTCTTTGTAATCTTACTGTCCACTATACCACCCATTTTGGTGTCACCTGCAAACTTACTAACCATGCCTCCTATATTCTCATCCAACTCATTTATATAACTGACAAACAAAAGTGAACGCAGCACTGATCCCTGCGGAACACCACTGGTCACAACCCTCCAGTACAAAAAAACAACCCTCCACCTCCATCCTCTGTCTCCTACCATACCAGGGATAAATCTTTCAAAACAGTGTCACAGGGCCTATATTGTAAAAAACAGACTGAGCCATACTTTAACATCTCATCCAGAAGACAGCACTGACTTCCTGGAATGTCAGCCTGGATTTTATGCTCAAGCCTCTTGAGTGTAAGTTGAATTCACAACCGTGTGACTTGGAAGTAAGGTAAGGGTTATGTCTCACACTGTGCAAAATAGAACATAGCGAGCTGAAGAAACACAGCCGAATATAATTATGGATATCTCCTTAGCATTTTAGACATTGCCCACGTAGACACTCTCATGCTATTGAAGCATTGTCACTTTAAGGTAATGAACTGACACGCCTTGCATCTGGATTGCTGTTACTGTAATATCACCCATCAGTATTATACAAGGAAATCTTCTCAAGGAGCTGAGTTATGAGACAATGGGTGGCAACCTCAAAGATGTGTGGGGGATGGTAGACACCATTCTAGCAATTTGACAACACGTTGTGCAATACACTGCACCTTGGTTCACTTGAGTCAAATAAGATGAAGTACTGTAGACTGGAGACATTCCTTTGTCATTACAAATAAACTGAAACTTCTGCATAATTTGCCCCACCTTACTGCGACCACAATTTCCAACTCAGCCTTTAATACAGATCCTCAATTTCTCCCAGGACCATACGGTTGCTTTCGCAATGATTGGCTGCACCCATACAAGATTAGTTAATAAAATATACACTTGAGCTGCTGAGCAAAATACAAACAAAAATGCTCTTTTGCCAAGTCAAGCTGAGTTGCATAAGTTTATTTCTTGTACTTCCAAATTTTCATGTCTGTGAAGAAAGCCTAGTGACCAAACCGTTTACCCTGAATCAAAATCAGGGATCATTCATAAAATATAAACTGACTCTCTGAGTTTTACCTATGAAAACCCAACTGAAGTTCTTCCTGAGCAGCCAAAATGTTCACTCCTCAGTTTTATGGTGATTTTACTGTCTCTCCATCTCCTTCTCTGGCCACCAACCACAATTTCACCCAATCTGTGCCTGTCTTTGTACCCACTCTTCCTCCAGTCTATGGTCTCCTTACATCCTTTCCTTTCCCTTTGCATCTTACTTCATCCCCCAACCATACTTTCCTCTTCTCCAAACATCTCCTGCAATCGATGTTTATTCCTCCCCCCATATATGGACAATTATTTGGTTCCCAAGGAAAGCATATTTCCTCAGGGAATTCTTTGAACATGATCACTTCCTAGCCAATCCATTTTCACTCGCTAGACTGCTCTTTCAATCCCAAATCCATTTTTGCCATCTTGGCTTCTCCACTTAATCTTTTCTCACATCCTTATTTGAAGGGTTTCACTTCAAAAACACACTAAAAGCTGTTTTTGGCTGACTCTGCGGCTAAGTGTTTCAAGTGTCCATTTCATTAATTTTTTTGGATGACAATTGCCAAAAGAAACATGATGAATCAGTGGGGGTAGTCAAGAGTCACTGAAATTCACATCTCTCAGACAATAGGCACAAACGCGAGGAGAGGGAAGGAAGTGGAATAAATGTGTTTTAATTCCCATATATTATTCTTTCCACAGAGGTTAGAATTACCCACTTCCTCTTTCCTGTATCAAAGCAAGGAATTAGTTTTTACTGTTCTTCCCGAAACCAGTCATCTCCTTGCGTGTTTAGCATCTCTTGCATGGCTCGGAACTGAGCCATCAAAACGTCGCAGCCCAAAAGCAAACAATGGTTTCTGGTCCACCAAGAGGTCTTCATGTTGAGCAGGGTAGTTAGGCCTTAGGCTAGGAATTGGGTAAAATATTCAGCCAAGTGTCCACTGCTGGCTACTTTCCAATCACTCCTGCTGACGGGCCGTATCTGCATGTTGGGGAAGGAAAGTATTTAAGCTAGGTAAAAGTTGCAAGCCAGAACTTCATAGCCTGTGAATACTTTCAGCTAGGTTTTATAATTGGCGTCATTTTAACACCGGCATTAAAACATTCAGTTTAAATCGATTGTTATTTAAGGACAATAAAACAAAATGTCTGATGTAATGCTGCTATCAGCTAATGGATGGGGAAGCATCATCACAGCTACCTTCCAGCAAATAAATACGATCTTGGGGAACACCATCTACACCCTGAGAATGTAGTTTACTTTAAATCTACATTGCACTGTCCAGAACCAGACATGAAGACATTTCAGAAACAGGGAAAGTTGGCCACATCACACTGCTACTTTGCAGTAAATGCACATATGGTATTCTCCACTAACAGGATGGTGCCATCAAGCCAAGGGGCAATTCTGCTGGCACACAAATGGATAGTATGGCATATGAATTTCAGTGCTGATGCAATGCCAGGCATTGAGGCTATGGACTGATGGATTGCATTAGTCTGCAATAGGCAGATTACTGACTGTACGCAATCAGATTGTGTTTACAAAAAGTCAGAACATAACATCTCATGATGAATGTGCCAATCTGTGGTTGATCAGTGATTGCTGAGAAATTCAAACAGTGCTAAGAATTACGTGAACAATTTAAGATTATCAGTTAGGCTTGCAACGTGCTTGTCAGAAGCTACAGACATTCATTCATAGGGACCTGACCTCTGCAGCAAAATGGAACACACTTTTTTGAACAAAACAAAAGGCTGGGGGAAAATAGTTCTCTGGTGCATTCCCCATGGCAATGCCTTGATCAATCATAGCCCATGTGCCAACCAATTAGTCCCCTTTCCTCATACAATATAAATTGTTGCTTGTTTTGAAGTTTAACATTCTTGAATCTGCCCTGCTGATTACAAGATGAAAAGCTTCAACAGCCTGTCTCTTTCTTCAGTAGTACCGCAGTTAATTTGACAAAATTCTGAATTACCCCAATTGGCACTGAACTCTGGGAGGGGAAGGAGGGGGGCAGGGATTATCGAGTATCACTAGGACAAAGAGAGATGAACATGCCTTAAGTAATAGGTCAGAAATTACTCCAATTTCAATGAATAGAAGGAGTATCATTCAGACTCCTTCACATTCCTCTGAGTATCCCTGATCCAAGTTCCTCTTTATGTACGTCCTTGATGAGATTTTGCCGAGAGTCAAAACAGACAGAAATTCACTGATCGGTAAGAAAACTGCTTTTTATCCAAACAACTGCAAGCTAGAAATCTGGATTACTGATGACTCAGGCAGCACACAACATTCAGTTCTTTCACATTGGCTGCATGTGTACACAGGGTGTTAACGATTGACTCATCGGCACTTACAGACAGCAATATCTCTTTAAGGCGTGATGCATTCTGCAGACGCCAGGAAAACATTTCTCCAGAGACATGCCTGAAGCAAATGGAACTAAGAGTCTTGAATACAGCCTTGGAGGTCCTGAATGATGAGGGCATCGTAGCCTGCGTCCCCAGTAGCAGTCACCTACCTCCCTGATACGCAGGTCCTCTGCCAACTGGGAAGTATTGCTAATGATGCCTGCTGCAACTCGAAAAGAGCTTACTGTATAAATGTTCGTGGTCACAGTAACCATGTCACCCAAAGGCAGAGATCTCCGTGCACTGCTTCATGGCTACAGCTGGCAAAATTGCTCAGTGATGGCTTCCTTTGATTCAGTCATACATACACACAAAGAGGTCATTCAGTCTATCAGACAATCGTAGAATCCCTGTGATTTGTGGAAGCAGGCCATTTAGCCCGAGTCCACACCGACACTGCAAAGGGCACCTGGACCCAAACCCCTTACCCTATAACCCTGCATTGCTCACAGCTAATCCACCTACCCTGCACACTTTGGGTGGATCCAAACCCAGGTCCCTGGTGCTGTGAGGCAGCAGTGCTAACTGCTGAGCCACTACATCAAGTGCATGCTGGTTCACTTTAGAATAACCCTGGTCTGTACTCTATTCTCCCCCTCTATCCCCACAGCCTTACAAGTTTATTCTCTTCAAGTGCCATTTCCCTTTGAAATCATTCCCTCTGTCTCCCATACTCTATTTTTCTTGCTGCTTTCAGTTGACCTCCAGCCCCAAAGCCCATCCTAAAAGACCACCCATAATTGCAGCCAAACTGTTTATGAGACAAACAATAATGCAACGGCAAAAATCTTTCCCTGGGCACGACAATAACATCGCCAAGTAATGAAAGAAAAAAAAACAACGTCCAGAATTTTGGCAGCAATTTGAAAGGAAAGAAACCAGAAGTTAACCAACTGCATGATTCACCAAAACAGAGTTGGGATGGTAGCAGAGGCCACCCTGCTCATTATTTTTAATGCTTTTTCTTCGTTCTTTCAGGGAATGTATCATCCCTGGCTAGGACAGCAATTACTACCCATCCCTAACTGCCCTTGAAGTGAGTGGCTTGCTAGATCATTTCAGAGGGCAGTTGAGAGTCAACCACATTGCACTTGGAATTAGTTGTGGGCCAAACCAATTAAGATTGCCTTCTGTAAAGCCATTCATTTTTCATCCAAAGGACATTAATGAAGCAGGTGGGTTTTTATAACAATAAAAGACCACAATTTCAGAGACTAGCTTTCAATTCCAGACATTTATTAATCGAATTTAAATACCCTGCTTGGATTTGAACTCATGGCCTTAGAAGATTACCCTGGGCATCCAGGAGCCTAGTCCCACTATGTTACTGCCACCTTGTTAGTATCACGTTGCATTGTGTAACATCAGCATGTGGTGAGTGAAGCAAGTAGACTATTTGAATACTAAAAACTTAAAATATCCTGCCCTTCAAATATTCCCCAGCATGTTCTTCTGCTTCCAGTGAACCAAACTATTCAGCATGGCACTGTCAGCTGGATATAACTCTGCTTCTTTCCTGTCACTTTAGGGGCTTTAGTGGGAGACAAAGCATTGTTAAAAAAATGGGGACTGCCCATTAACTAAAGTTTTAGAATATTTTAGTTAAAAGTCAATTATCAGCAAAAGACAGTTGACACAAAAGTAGGTGGAAGTACTGTATTTTAATAAGTGGCCATGAACTGTATTGATGAAGAAGTGTTTATTTTCAATGCATCCATGAGTGTACCAGTATGAAAAGCCTGTCATTCCCAAACTGTGATGCAAGGTGATACTTAACCTGTTAATGACATGGAGCCTCAGCTTGTTTGCTACTGGTACCGATTCCCAGCACCGGTACACTCATAGCTGTGTATTAAGGGCAGTTGCCCTGGCCTTGCAAGTTTCTAACAGACAATGTGTTATTATTAAAAAGCTGTTGAATTCACTGGCATTCATATCCTGAACACACTGGCTGCCAAACCTTAGTATTTGAAGCACTCAGATCCATTATGCAGTTAAGATGAAGAAGTACAGTTTTCAGCAACGTATTGGGACCTTTCAAGAGATGATGATGAATATTAAGCCTATCCAAAATCAGTTTCTGAATAATTTAATAACTAATTCATTTCAAAATCAGGAACTGAGGCCATGACTTTTGAATAAAAATAATTATTTCAAACAGATGTCATGGTGGAGTTGATTAATGTCAGAATCCTGTTATTCTCAGTCTTTTTGGGCTAGGGGCCATGGTTTTGGCTTATGGAGAGAATCCGTATTGGAAAGTAGGTTTGTGTGCTTGGATATAGATTAGGACAAGACTCTGCTGTCATGATCCAATGGTCAAATCGCCTGCCCACATTTACTGGGGTGAAATCAGTCTTGAGCAGTAATGCAAAATGAGTGATAGCGAATAAGCAGCTTTAAACCCTAATTTTACTGACTCGCTGTTGCCCTTTTGGTGCTAATGTCACATGTCAATTTAATCCCAATGCCTTACCTTCTTATACATCACAAATAGCCAGTTTGGGAAGATTTTGGATAACTCCTTGTATAACAGTTTAAGTAGAGGTGGAGGGAGGCTTGTAAAGTAGCAACTTAGAAGTGTTCGAATCAGGGTGTGAGCAAGTGCAGAAATTTACAAGGAGAAACAAAGCAGCCTATGTTCAACAATCGCCAAAGTGTTTTTGATAGATTTTTGGGGAAAGACAATAAGTACTATTCATTACTTGAGAAACATGACATAGTCTTCTGTAATTGCACATGAGTAGAAGATTGAAACAAATAGCTCATTCACTTTCAGGAACTGAGTGCCTAAGCTCCCTTTTGAACAAGAATAGTCATGTATTTATATAATTTATTGCTTTATACAGACAACAGGAAATTTGTTCAAATACTTACTCGTGATCTTTGTTGAGTCAGTACTGGAGGGATCTGTTGAATCTGTTGAGGTTGTTGTACATGCTGGCCTCTCTCACGGGTGAACACAGAGTCAGAATTAAGAGGAAAGGCACAGGACTGCTCCTTGTAATCTTGCTGGAAGGTTGTGAACTTTACAAAACATTCGCAAGAAGGGCAAATTCTCCACATACTTTCAAGACAAGCAACAAAGCTGCCTCTGGGTCTCTCACTGCTCTTGAAGATCACCCATTCAAAAGGACAGTGTGTCTGGTTTGATATTATGTCACAAGCATCACTGTGTTGCTAAATTCCAGGATTGAGATTACATAAAATACAACATAAAACCCAGAAGGGACTCAAGAAAAAAAGTAAAAAAGCTAGATGCTGTAATTCTTCATGTTGCATTTGTTCATATCAATGCAATCGTATATTTCTGAAATTGCAGCACAGGACCGCAATAGCTAAAACATTCATATAGCACCATCCCAAAGCATTGCACAGAGACAATAGGAGAAGCTAAGCACTGGGAGAAATCCAAAGGATCATCAATAGTACAATCAAAAGCAGTTTTAGTTGCAGGATGTGGTGCTGTGTCATTCTTCAAGATAATAGAATAATGTGTGGTGATACAAAAAGACGAGGGCTAGAGCTGGAAAGATGTGCAATTTTGTAGGTAATAATTCAATGTTAAATGTGTTATAGAATAGATCATAGAATCCCTGCAGTGTGGAAACAGGCCCTTTGGTCCCACATGCCCACACTGACCCTCAGAGCATCCAACCCAGACCCATCCCCCAATAACCCACCTAATCTACACATCCCTGAACACTACAGGCAATTTAGCATGGCCAATCCACCTAGCCTGCACACCTTTGGACAGTGGGAGGAAACCGGAGCACCCAGAGGAAACCCATGCAGACATGGGGGAGAATGTGCAAACTCCACACAGTCGCCCGAGGCTGGAATTGAACCCGGATCCCTGGCGCTGTGAGGCAGTAGTGCTTATCACTGAGCCACCGTGCTGCCCAGGTTGGCACAAACTTAGCACAGGATGAGGTTTAAACAGTTTTGAATAATTATAAACCTTTGTAACGTAGAACATAGGAGAGTACAGAGCAGGAACAGGCCCTTCGGCCCACAATGTTGTGCCAAACATGATGCCAAATTAAACAAATCCCTTCTGCCTGCCCTTGGTCCATTCCTTGCATATTCATGTGCTTAACTAAAAGTTTCTTAAATGCTCCTATTGTATCTGCCTCCACCACCACCACCATTTCTGGCAGCAACACTCTCTGGGTAAAAATTATTCCTCTCACATATCCTTTGAAATTGTCCCCTCTCACTAGTAAATGCATGCTCCCTAGTTTTAGACATTTCAACCCTGGCCAAAAGATTCTGACCATCAACCCTGTCCATGCATCTCATATTTCTATAAACTTCCCCTCAGTCTCCGTCACTCCAGCGAAAAGAACCTGAGTTTTTCTAGCCTCTCTTCATAGTTCATACCCTCTCATCCAGGCAGCATCCTGGTAAATCTTTTCTGCACCCTCTCCAAAGCCTCCACATCCTTCCTGTAATGTGGCGACCAGAATTTAATGTAGTTCTCTAAGTGACCAAAGTTTCGTAAAGCTGCAACATAACATCCTGACTCTTGTACTCAATTCACCGATCAGTAAAGGCAAGCATGCCATACACCTTCTTTACCACCCTATGTACTTGCATGGCCACTTTCAGGGAGCTATGGGCTTGAATCCCAAGATCCCTCTGTACATCAATGCTGTTCAGGGTCCTGCAATACTTTTCCTTAACATTTGATCCCACAAAGTGCAGCACCTCACACTTACCAGGATTAAACAGCATCTGCAACTGATCTATATTTCGCTGTATCCTTTGGCAACCTTCTACACTATCCACAACTCCACTGATCTTTGTATCATCTGCAAACTTACTAACCCACCCATTTACATTTTCATCCAAGTCATTTATATATATATATCACAAACAGCAAAGTGGAGTACAAGGCACTGGTGGGGGGTAACAAGGAGAATTCAAACTTGAAGTGGAAAAGTTCCAATGACAATGGGAGACAGGTAACAAAATTCTTGGTGATGGGTAAGACATAAGCTTTGAACCTCAGTTCAAATGGAATCAGGTGGATGATCAGAAATCGGTGTTGCGGGGGGGGATGGTTCAGATTTATGGTGCTTACAGGATAGCATTATTTTGGACGTCACCATGGAGTTAGTCAGAAATCAATGAGGAAAAAGTGAGATAGTATAGTGATGGCTAGTGCCCAGTCTGGTGAAGGAGAGATAAAGTTGAGTGTCAGAGATAGTAGGAACTGCAGATGCTGGAGAATCCGAGACAACAAGGTGCAGGGCTGGATGAACACAGCAGGCCAAGCAGCATCATAGGAGCAGAGAGGCCTCTCTGCTCCTATGATGCT
>NC_063339.1:70499775-70500100 GCF_021869965.1 Rhincodon typus | reverse complement strand
CCCTCACCCCCAACCCAGGCCCCAAGAAGACGTTCCACATCAAGCAGATGTTCACCTGCACATCTGCCAATGTGGTATACTGCATCCGCTTTTCCCGTTATGGCCTCCTCTACATCGGGGAAACCAAACGAAGGCTTGGGGACCACTTTGCAGCACACCTACGCTCGGTTTGCACCAAACAACTGCACCTCCCAGTCGTGAACCATTTCAACTCCCCCTCCCATTCCTCAGACGACATGTCCATCCTGGGCCTCCTGCAGTGCCACAACGGTGCCACCCGAAGGTTGCAGGAACAGCAACTCATATTCCGCTTGGGAACCCTGCT
>NC_063339.1:70470737-70499675 GCF_021869965.1 Rhincodon typus | reverse complement strand
TCCTCCCTGGACTGACCTATCCCCTCCCTACCTCCCCATCTACACTCACCTTTACTGGTTCCATCCCCGCTCTTTGCCGGTCTGTCTCCTCTCCACCTATCTTCTCCTCTATCCATCTTCTATCCGCCTCCCCCTCTCTCCCTATTTATTTCAGAACCCCCTTCCCCTCCCCTATTTCTGAAGAAGGGTCTAGGCCTGAAACGTCAGCCTTCCTGCTCCTCTGATGCTGCTTGGCCTTCTGTGTTCATCCAGCTCTACACCTTGTTGTCCAGTTATAACACATGTTCAAAGATTTTAAGACAAATAATAAAAGTCCTACAATTCAAAACCTTCTTTTATAAATTGAAAATAATACCAATCACTTTTGTATACTTGTGAAAAAAACACCCCTTACAGTACCCAAGCACTCACTATGTACAATACCAAGTACACACCATGTACAGTACCCAAAACACCACTTGTATACTGCTCACACCAGAATCCCTGCTTCTAACATCTCGACAGGTTTAAGACTCTTGTGACTTTAACTTGTACTTTGGAATGGCAGATAGCTTCTCCCTTCAGCTATTTACGCTCCTGAGCTAGAAATTGATTCTTAACTTCAGACATTCAAAATCTAAACACTGAAACTTACAATCCATGATCTTAAAAATACATATAAATCACCCAGTCCATAGTGACTTGCCAGGCCATTTCAGAGGCCATAGGAACATTGGAATTTAGGGATGTAAGTCAGCCTGTTCTGCCATTCAGTAAGATCATTGCAGATCAAACACTTCAATGACTTTTACCCACACTATCTCCATAACTATTGATAATCGGAAATCCATTACTTTCTATCTTAACCGTACCCAAAGATTGCGATTTCACAGGCTGTGTTATTCAGGTTGGAAGACAACCTGAAAGCCACCTTGACTTGCATGAAGGAACCATTGAGGTCTAGGGCTGCGGCAGAATGCCATTAAAGGTTCTCCTCCAGCCAAAAATGGAGAACACCAAATTATCCCGGAACACATCTGTGGCCTCCTCCCTGGATGTAGTTGATATTAGCTCCTTCATAGATCATCACATTGTCATGTTGGTGGGGCTAGCAGGGCCAGTGATCTTCAGAAGAAAAGCCACCCTCATATTAGTGCTCCAGATGACCCATGACAAGCAAGCCTGGGAGGAGCACTGGACTAAATACAATCCTGAAGAATCCAAGCCTTCAACAGCAGATGGCAGAATTCCTAATTCTCAATGGCTGCGATGGTGGATGAAGGCTGTAGCAAGAGGACAACTCATCATCCCAGACCTTCCAGCCATGGGTTCAAGCCACGACGTATCAATCCACAACTTGTGGTAGCTGCAGGTGCAACACCTCCTCTAACTGAAAAGAATCCACGTGTAAGATCTTGCTAGCAGTTGCTGTTCCTCATTTATAAAAGTCCAAGGGCAACAGGCAAGGGGTGATGGGAACAGGACTAGAATATGCAGAAGTGCCTAGACTTAAATGCGCATGCAGGCCATGGTACACTGATTGATGTTAAACACATGGTAAAGATTGGGGCACTCCTTGGCAGTGGTTACCATGAGTCAAGATGCCTTTGTTTGGGACCCCTCCACTTACTCCACATGGCAAGAGGCTAGAAAGGGAAACTCCAACATGGCTGGGTAAAAATGATATATTTTTAGTTTTGTGCCTTTAAAAGCTGTGGATTGCAAGGAGAAAAACAACAACCGTTTTTCAAAACGGAGATGGTTGCATGATTTCTCAGCAAGGAAGTTAACACCGATTGTGAACTGTTTGTGGCTGTGGGTTCCTGCAATGTGTAGATGATCAGAAGCCAAGTAGTTATTTACAAATGCAGCTGACTGGTTCTCAGCTGACTGAGCAGGTTGGAACTGGAAACGAGCTACAGGGACACATACGCAGAGAGAGAAAGACGCAGTGTGTGCTGTTTACTTCCTGGCTAAAGCTGCCTGTTCTCTGCAGTTTATACTTGAAGAAAAATATTTACATTTCTTGCAGCAGTAGCCATGACTTCTGAATTAAGAAACCAGAAATATTTTGAAAGGGCATCAGTCGCTCTGTATTTCTTACATACCAACGGAAGTTTCCAGTGAAAGACAACTGAACACCAAAGAGATAGTAAGAACTGCCGATGCTGGAGTCAGAGATAACACAGTGTGGAGCTGGAGGAATGCAGCAGGCCAGGCAGCATCAGAGGAGCAGGAAAGCTGACATTTTGGGTCAGGAACCTTCTCCAGAAATGGGCTTGGGAGCTGAAGCAGGATCATCTCAATGTTAGACTTTTCAGTTTTTTTCCTACCTCCGCTAATAATCTATTTTCCCCATTTGTTTGTGTAAGGATGAGATTATAAGGAAATTACCATTTTGTTTAGTTGCTATATGCCAATGGTTTATGCCTGTTTACTTGTAGCTATAGCCTAATTATTTATAATAAATAACAATTCCTGTTTTAATAAAGGAACCTGGTCTATTCTTTCTATCAACCTTGTTATGAAAGTCTGGTATAAGTGTGCATACTTTAAAAAAAGTTAACATTTGGAATGCCCATGTGCTACCAATGGAAAAAATCTCAACAGAAAATGTACCACTCTGTGGCTGTTCATCAGCAGTTTAAAAATACTGGAGGCAAGAACAAAGGAAACAGACTACAGCAGTGATAGATGCAATTTTGACAACGGATGAGTTCTGCACCAGAGTTGATCCACTCCTGTGGTGAACTATTATTGGCATTAATGCCCATATTGTGGCAATATAGTGCATGATTCATAGCTTTAACAACTGTTTTTGTTTCAGTATACTACCTGAAAAGCTATTACTTCATTTTCGAAGTTCATTGATGAAGAACAGTATGACCGTGGGACCAAATTGATAGTAACATTGAATCTAAAGAGGTCTGGTTCAGAGCCTTCAGGCTAAAGTTAGAAGATTAAAACAAAAATGATGAGATCGCTTACTGAGTACAATTCCGCTTGAATAAACAACAGAAACTCACTGGTGATTGCATCAATGCTCCCACCCATTTCCTTAGATTATGAGCAGATGGGAGGCACAACTCAACTGAGTGAATACACAGATGTTCATGAATTGTTTGATTAAGTGTCAGAACCATTGTAGCATTAAAATGTTATTAATTAATCATTTGAAATTGTTGGCCAGTCTTTCAAAGAAAAATAGAGTTGTGCTGGGTTCTAACAGCTGGATGGCTTAATTTTGTTTAGCACACCCTTTCCTTCAGAATTACAGACAACTGTACTTCTGTGCAGGACTGAAATTTCCCCACATGTCTTATAATAGGCAATTCTGTAAATAACCCAGTCAGCAGCCTTGGATTTATTCAGCGACTTGGTCAATTGTGCAATGAACAACGAAGCATCAATCTACTTCTCACCATTCACCAACTTACGTCTGAAATGTCTGGGGGGAAATGAATTTATTAGAACTCTCGGAAAGAAGGGGTGCCCTAAGTCACTTTCTTTTGGACTTAGTTTTCATGCCACATGCACTATTCCTGACAGCCAGGACGTCTGTTAACAGACTTACAAAATGTTTAATTGGCCCTCTTTCTATCCAACTGGAAAGATCCCCAACCTTCAGTGGGCAAAGATCACGGCAAAAAAAAACTTCGTTGTGTAGTACACGTGATGCTAATGCTACAGAACTACAAAATGCATTTGGCTGGAATGCTTTTGGATATTGTCACTGTGATGTATATAGGTATGCTGTGCGTGCACTGGAAGAATGCAGGATGGGAGGATTGTAACACCAGCAATTGTGCTGATTTGGTGCACAAACTGCCAATTTGAGCCTCCTGTGTCCTACTAACACTTTTTTCTTAATCATTCTCACACAGGTAAAACATGCATTCAGCTTCACAAGGTAACACCCACTCTGCAGCACTTGCTATTTAAAGTGATCACGATGAAACTTTCAGGTGAAGTGTTTTTCACCGTTACTTGCTGCTACACTGAGTGGAAATCCATTGTTCAGCATTACTGGAGAAGTTTGGAAAATCTTCAGGCTTCGTAATTTGTACTGCTGGTTCTCTGACAAAAAGGTAGTTACCAAACTAAGCCATCCCTTACTCCCAGACTTACAGGCATGGAACAGAGTGAGGAGAGCAAAGACAGGTCACACAGCGACCAAGAAGATCACCGTGTTGCACAATTTCCACACCAGTGGATGCTTCCTGATCAGCTGACACATCCAACACTTCAGTTCACCACGCTTTGCTGCATCCAGGAGGTGACAGAAGCCTTGCAGAGGAGGAGATGGGAGGGAGAGAAGTAGGGGGAGACACTGTTAGGTTTTGGCAGGCTAATGGAACTCCCAATCTTGTAGGGACCCATGGATTGCCTGTATACCACCCTGCAGATCCCACATGGAGAGATGTATCACTACTGAAAAGACTAACACTTCATGAATATGCGGTTGGTAAATAACCATGTTGGGAAGATCCTTTCATAGGATGTCTATCTTGGCAGTAGATATAATACATTTATTATCTATCAGTCAACCATGCCTGCCGTCTTTGAATCATAAGAAAAATGAGAGGCTCACCGATGGGTGGCAAGACATATCTATACTCAACCTGATCAATGTCTTTGCTCGACGATCAGATATGGGTAGCATATGAGAGTTATACTGCCTTGAGGGGTGTATGTGTTAGAAGACTTGGATCTCTTGGGTGGAGCCTTCCCAAAAAAACCTGATGGAGCATGGTCTGCAAGTTTATGGTGGTCTGATGTGTCCTCCAGAACCTGGATCTCAAGGGTGCAGCCTTAACTCGCAGATCTTCAAAGGGAATATTAGGTGCAGAATGAAGAACAGAAAGAGAACTGAGGGGAGAAGTGTGAGGAGAAAGAATGAGGAGGAGAAAAGAGACACAAGAAAGGAAAAAGGAGAGGAAGCTGTTGAAGGAAGGAGGCATCTAGGAAGCCCTAGTTCCACACTCCATCAGGAGGGACTTAGGCTCCGGTTTCATTGAGATTTCAGTCCATTGTCATCATTGCTCCAAAATATACCACTTTTTATTCCATCAGCCATGGATCATCAGTGTTCTTGACCAAAGACCACCAAAATAAAATTAATAATAACTTTATCCACCAATTCTTGCAGTAATGCATGCACATTTGTATGCTTCATTAGTAACTTGTAGTTCCTAAGCCTGGCCTACTGCTACTACAGAGTGTCCCCATTTGCTACAGCATGACAGGTAGGTGGCTACTGAACTTTAATAGGGGAGAAAAAACATGTTCTTGTCAGATACCCTCGAGCAGCTCTAGACTGCATCATGTTCACTATTGTGGCAGCAGTGTGGGTTGGCTGGTTAAGAGGCATCAGAATTATATCACTGTATAAAAAAAAGAGCACCAGCAGAAGTGGAAGTAGGGAGCATATGAATACTGTCATCCTGAGAGGAGACTGCAAGTTCATGCACCATGGATCCACTGCCACTCCCCTGAAGCAACGCCTCAGTAATCCTAGTAATCAATCTGATCATAGACCGCTGGCTGCTGTGAGATGCAGCATCTGCTACCCATCCCCTCCCCTTTGAGCACCGCCGTCCACACCATGGTAGCTACAATGTGAGATTGCATAGTACAAAGTTGGGCTTTTGTGTGACAACAAGCGTGGATTCCATGATTCCATTCGGAGCTCCTGTTATAGCACCAAAACACTGGCTAGCTCCTGCTGAGCTACGAGAATAGAAGACCACAAATCATAACCCTGGAGCACCTAACGACTTATCAAACTTTAAAGTTAGAATGTATATTTGTCTGCTAAAAGAGGATTGTGGATGTAAATCTAGTGGCTGTCTGAAGAGGAACTCTGGAATGTGCAGGTATGAAAGAAGCTTCTAAGGAACAAGTGCACTACAAGCTAAATGTAATCCCCCATGGGTATCTCAGATTGTGAACATGATGGTCTTTAAAAAAAAACACTCTGGGCAAGTGTTCACCCTGTTCAAGAATACACAGGGACAGGGTAAAAAGCATGCGTTGAACCCATCATGTGTATTTTGTGGCCTGACATTATGGTGTGCTGTCCAAGTCATTAGTTTTAAGCACAACCATTAAACATACCAACATCACAGGCAAAGAAAGGGAAAAGTGTAATCACCAGCCACTGTCAAAACAAGCCAGGACAAAATAATGTAAATCAACCTATAATGCCAAGAATATTGAAATCGGCTGATCAACTACCAACACGACTGAAAACAACCACTGTGACAGCTGCAACATTTTTCCACCTACTCTTCGTGAATGACACAGAGAAATCCTTACTGTTTTAAAACTTTTTTTGGTGCTTATATCAGATTTCTAAGTTTTGTGTGTGTCTGTGTGTTGCTTTATTGTTTCTTCTCACGTTGAGTAACTAAGACAAGAAAGACTGGTTAAATTACTCCATTTATAGCATAAATTCATTTGGCCTGGAAGAAAGGTATGCACAATGGAAGAGATCCTTTGTAAATTACTCTTGTTGTGACAAATTAAGGAGTTGGGTGAATAAAGTAGGGGAGCCAGTTCATCTCTCCACACCTGGGAGCTTGATAACTTTCAGGCACTCCATGTCGAACAGTAATAGCTTGGGAAACACTGCCCGGCACCAGATACTACATTATAGCTGTGCCAGCAAATGCTGTCAAGGAAATGACCTCCACTTCCATGCTGGGAAGGATGTATTTCAGCTCTGTTTAAAGTGGAGTTGGATTCTTGCACACTCCTTAACTCTGTTACAAGGCAGGCCTTTCAATGCACACAGCATCTATATATGCATGTTCATCAGCATTCTGATGTACACTGTCCTGTGTCAGAACATATCTGCGATCTCACCCTCTGGTGAGCAGGTGCAGAGATTATCCTTAGTCCAGCCTGGCTGCAACCCACACGTCCTCAATGACTCACCACATCCTGATTCTGAACTCAGTACCAGTTACGACATCAGATCTGCATTCAGTCTCTCAATACCTCACATGCAGCTCAAAACCTTTTCTAGTTAGAGAATACACTGTGATGAAAATGTCTGAAATAAGAAATACCAACAAAAACAAGAGCCATGTTTTGACTGAGGGGACAGAAGGCTAATCATTGTGCTGTACTTGACAGTTTTAAATAATTAATTTCTGAACACTACTGTGCTCTCAACTATTCTAGTTGTATAGCAACAGCATGGTTACAGATGATGCTTTTTTGTTTAAGGAAAATTATCATTTCTAACATGTGGGGCCACACAGTGGCTTAGTGGTTAGCACTGCTGCCTCACAGTGCCAGGGTTCGATTCAACCCTCATTTGATTGTGTGGAACTTGGACATTCTCCCAGCGTCTGTGTGAATTTTCTCTGGGTGGTCAGGTTTCCTCTCACATTCCAAAGATGTGCAGGTTGGGTGGATTGGCCATGCTAAATTACCCAGAGTGTCCAGGGATGTGCAGGGTGGGTGGGTTAGCCATGGGAAATACAGGGTTACAGAGATAGGATGGGGTTGGGTCTGGGTGGGATGCCGATCGGATGGTTGGTGTGGACTCAAATGGCCTGCTTCCACACTGTGGGGATTCTATAATAACTGAGACAATAATTTATTTGAAAGCTTTTCCCTTTAACAGTCTTGAAAAATGATGGTTAATAAATCTTAGTTCTATAGTTAGGTTAAAGGTTTAATAAATGCAATAGCTCAGAGTTAGTTATAGCTTAATTTTAATGTTTCTTTGTTATTGGTACATAAAGTGCATTTTATCTTACATATACAAATTTTACATTCTACCAGATACTGTTGGAAATTTGCCAAGTACTTGGTTTCAAAATGTTGAACTTTCATTTTATGCCTCCTAATAGTTTTTATTGAAGGCAATTATTTTTTAGAAAGAGGCTTTAAGTGAAAAAGGTTGCTGATCCCTGTTCAAATGTACATGCAATGCTCCTATCTGATCCGGTGGCAATGACTGTCAGATCACGATATAGTGTTGTTGCATTAGAGGTTGGTGTTGGTCGCACTGTGCTTTTTTTTTGATAAGCCTACTCCAGTTGGCCAGATGGCACATTTTTGAAAATCTCAAAACACTCTTTAATGATAAGGTCAAAGTGGGATTGAAAAAGGGCATAATGCAGTACCATATTGTCATATTAAATGCTCTCAGTCATACCAGATGCAATACTTTCACTCAGAACCGGCGTTGTCATGTAGCACCATCTCCTCCAAAGGGTTCAAGAGCTAGAGATGCTCCCTTCACTGATTCTCTTGCTGCTCCTGTGGTTGTGTGTGACTTTGCCCTGCAACCGGCATGAAAAAATGTTATTGCTCAAACAGCAATGTGCTGGGGTGATCTTTCAGCCACAAGCAGACAGCTGGAACTACGTGGAAGCTGCACAAGGTCAGAGACTGGCAGCAGTACAAAGTGTGTAAGGGTGAGGCGGATCACCAGATGGAGAGACATAAGACCTAATGACTGACGGGTAAGTGATAAGGTTTTGGAACATCGAACAGTGAGAGAATCTGATGGGTGGGATATATCATTTGAAGATACATTCGCTGATCATTACTACCCAATGTGAGGTCACTGAACTTTTTCTGGCACTGAAGCCAGATCTTCAAGATGAGACTTTGGGAACTGATTTCTCTGGCCACCAACTCTTGTTCCCTTTGAAGGGCATGCATCAAGAATCTACTGGAGGAACGTGACCTCTGTCCTGCTTTCCACTTCCTGTACAATAGTATCCAGCGTGCTTTCCAAGAATGTGGGAGCCTGCTCTCTGCTGCTGCATCAAAGCCTTCCTGATGCTATAAGCAGCCAGAGTACACATCCCCTTTAAGAAGGGCAGGCAGTCTTTAAGATTTGCTGGCTAGCTCTATATCACAGTGAGAATATAGTCAGCAGTTCATTTTGCACTGCATTGCATGCTTACAATCCTTTGGTATGCAGGCAGCACAAAGCTGACAAGCTCTCTGCCTCAACAAGACCTGAAGCAGGGTAAATGTGAATGCCAAAAGCCAAAAATTAGGTCCAAGTCAAATTTCACCACCACCACACATCCCAATGCTGGGAAACTAGAATGTGGAGAATGTAGGCAATTATGTCTCCTCCCACTTAGTGCCAAGATTGCACAGCTCCAGCTTTTCTGCCTCAGCTAAAAAACATGAGTAATTTGAGGGAGCTTCTAGATTGATCAGATGGATTTCTGGGATGGCAGGACTGCCATAAGAGGAGATCATAACTGGATCAGTTAGGATTATATTCACTGGCATTTAGATTGCATAGGAAGGGTGATTGCATTGGATGGGTGATTGCATAGGAATTTAAAGAATTCTAACAAGACTAGACAGGATAAAAGCGAGATGACCAGGGAGCCCAGAACCAACTATCATAGTCTAAGGATACAGGATAGGCCATTTAGGACTGAGATGCAGAGAATTATTTTTGCCGGATAGTGAGCCTGTGAAATTCTTTGCCACAGAAAATGGTGAAGGCCAAAATATTGAATGTTTTCAAGAAGCAGTTTGATATAGTCCTTAGGGCTAAAGGGATCTAGGATATGGAAAGAAAGCAGAACATGGTATGAATTGGATGATCAACCACAATCATACTGAATGGTGGAGTAGGCCTGACAGGGCTAAATGGCCTATTCCTGCGCCTATTTTATATGTTTGGTGAGCAGGGAGACTGCTCTTTCAATTTAGCAATTGAATGAAAGTCACCCAACGAGAACAATCCAGAATAATTCAATTAAATTTGGGTTTAGACAAGTCACAACTGTAATAAGACCACCTGATAATGCAGCAAGTTCCATGGTGTGAGACATGCTGAATGTTTAACAGCAGAAAAAAATTTAGGATGATCGTTTGAGCAAATCAAACTCAGGTTTAGGAAGATTGTTACTTATGAATGAAGATACATACTTCAATAAACTGGCTGTCAATCTTGGATCCAAACTGAGGGGATAAGCAGCACCAATGCTGAGATCCTAGGAAAGAATGTGAAGTCGATGATGATGTGAGGAGTCTTGATTTCAACACCATAGGTACAAGCAGAAGTGAGTGTGTGCACTCAAAACATTTGGAACTCAGGAGGACATTTCAGATATACTCGTCATTGGTAAAATAGTGAAAGATAAAATATGCTGAGAGAGGAAGAGCAAACTGAACATTAAGGAATAACATTTTTATTGTAATCTATTCAGTTATATTCTTTAGGAATCAACGTAATTAGATGAGTGCAGAGGTGAAAAGGGAGAAATGTTGGTCTATTAAGTGAACTTTAATAGACATAGATTCATAGAGCATGGAAACAGACCCTTCGGTCCAACCAGTCCATGGCAAACATAATCCCAAACTCAATTAGCCCCACCTGCCTGCTGCTGGCCCATATCCCCCCAAACCTTTCCTATTCATATATCTATCCAAATGTCTTTTAAAATGTTGTAATTATATCCACATCCACCACTTCCTGAGGAAGTTAGTTCTACATGGAAATCACCCTCTGTGTAAAAAAAAATTCACCTATGACTTTTTAAATTTTTCTCCTCTTGGCTTAAAAAATGTGCCCCATAGTCATGAAATCCCCCATCCTAGAGGAAGACAATTACCATTCACTTTATTTACACCCCCTCATTATTTTGTAAACTTCAAAAGGTCACCTTTCAATCTCTGATGAAAAACTTCCGAGCCTATCCAGCTCAAACCTTCCATACCTGGCAACTTTCTGGTAAGTCTCTTCTGAACCCTCTCCAGCTTAATATTATCCTTCCCATAACTGGGCAACCAGAACAGGACACAGTATTCCAGAATAGACCTCACCAATGTCCTGTACAACCTCAACATGACTTCCTAACTCGTATACTCAAAGGACTGAGCAATGAAGGCAAGTGTGCCAAATGCCTTTTTAACCACCCTGTCTATGCAAGATGTGGACTTCAAAGAATGATATACCTGGGTCCCTCTGTTCTACACTACCCAAGGCCACACCACTAATTGTATAAGCGGAACCCCTTGTTTGTTATACCAAAATGCAATACCTTGCATTTATCCAGATTGAACGACAACTGCCATTTTCAGCCCATTGACCCATTTCATTAAGATTCCTTCAAGCGCCTTGTGTAACAAAACATTTCAAAAAGACAAGTCTGCAAACATTGAAACAAGTTTTATTGTGAGATGCTTAGAATGTACCTTTTCTGATTAAATACAGGACATGATAAATCAGAAATCTTAAGTACAATAAATAGGCGGGCTTTAGTTCCAATTTTTTAACCACGGGAAGGGGAAACTGAACAAGCAAATACCTTTTGAAACCTCAATGCCTGCCATAATTTCCATTTGTATTAACAGTACACTACAAGGTATAATACATTTCCTTCATACAAGGTCACTAAAAAATTCCAGAACTTCAAAACTTACCAGAACCTTACAAAATATTCCGAAAAGTTCAGTTCCAATTTATTTACAAAAGTATCAGTTATTTTCTATAATCTTGGAATCAGCAAATGTTCTTTTTTTTTTTAAAAGGGATGTATGTGGCTGAGAGAGAGGGATATGGTTTGGAAATAGAAAAAAAATGCAGATGAACCCCACACTCAATGCAACTGCCATGGTCAGTGGGCAATGTAAATTTGCCCTCATGACAACCATAACCAAACAATGTCTCTATTGGACTGACACTTCAGATCACACCGTCATTGTAATGCAAAACCCACAACCTTCTTTTGCAGAAATCACCATCTATTACAATGAATTTCTCCACAATTTAGAAACTTAAATCAGGTTAAATATAAAATCAAGTGAGTTTCATAGTAACATTCTAAGGACTTACTTTGAGCCCTTTCATTTAGGATATCAGAAGGTCCTCAATTTTACCCTTTTTTTGGTCACCATTTGTGCTATAGTCTGAACCTGTACAAGAGGGATATGTAAAAGGGCACACCACATGCATTTAAAAAAGTGTTTGTGTGAAGCATTCTTCAAACTGTACTTGAATGGTGATTTTTCCATTTTTTTGTTAAATTAATTCCAGATAAAAGACACTCACACTGAATATTACTTAATTAAAAAAAGTATGAATTTATTATTTTTCAAACACTAAGCAAAAACCCAAAGGATTCCCAATCATGGTGAATGATTTAAGAAACACCACCTTTGATTATTAATGCACAAATCAAAACTTCTGGAATTCAAAACCCTCTTTTGCTTTTAAGACTCTTGCAAGTTTCTGGCATGTAGCTAACTGACCTCTCCCTTTTAAACACGTTATTTTAATATTAAATGAATAAATGGGAAAGCATCCCACATGTGTCACGGTAACCAAGGTCTGGAAAACTAATGCCACAGAAGTGGTTCAATATGGTAAAATGAACTTTACAAACAAAAATATATTTATACTGTGCAAAAACCTGACTTTCACATTTTAACAATTCCAGATGAAAATGTAAGGCAAGCAAAAATGTATGTGGTATGCACTGAGAACAATCATTCATTCAGCTTGTGATGAAAGTGCTTGGGTTTTTCTAAAGTGGAACTCCTCACAAATGGGAGATCACATCAAGACTCTTTCCTTTACAAGAGTTTTAAGCTTTTTTCTCCATTCCTACAAAGAGTCACTTCATGTCAATTGTATTGAAGACCCATTCAGTGAATTTCTTCAGCTGTGCAGATGCAGCCTGGGACTCTTCCTGCAAACGCAAGTTGTCTTCCCGCAGGTGTTGCACCTCTTCTTGCAGTGCAGCTCGATCTTCCTTTGCCTAAAAGAGAAATGCACACAGATAAATCGAGACCATGTTTGAAATACAGAGAAGTGCCTGACTGCAGAATTGATGTGTAGAAACAGCAGTCTCTGGCAGTCATTGATGCACAGTAAATCAGATCAAGAGTTAAATGGTACAATACACAACAGTCATTAAAATAGTGTAATCTGATCGAGGGTCAGAAGCATACACAGAATTATGTCCAGAAAAAATGTCACTGTGGTAATTTGAACCTCTCACTAATTCTTAGTACAATGATTCATGCCTAATTCTAAATACCTGCTAGTAATATACTTACATACATACAGATTGTCTGGTCTTTATTTCATTGCTGTGTGTAGGACATCACTGCCGACAAATAGGTTCAAGGTCACCGGAGCAGAAACATTAACTCTGATTTTTTCTTCACAGATGCTGCCAGACCTGCTGAGCTTGTTTTTGTTCCTGATTTACAGCATTCGCAGTTCTTTCCATTTCTTATATTTTCCACCGCTATAAAGTCCAAAGTGGGGATGTTCACTGACGATTGCACAGCATTCAGCACGATTTGTGACTTGTCGGATAGTGACGCATTCCATGTCCAAATGCAGCAAGACCTGAATGATATCCAGGCTTGAGCTGACAAGTGGCAAGTAACATCTGTGTCACACAATTGCCAGGCAATGACATTATCCAATGAGAGAGAATCTAACCATCGCCCGTTGACATTCAATAGCATTATCATCACTGAATCCTCCACTGTCAACTTTCTGAAGGTTATCATTGACCAAAAAATGAACTGGACTAGCTACTGGCGCAGGTGAGAGGCTAGGAATCCTGCAGCAAGTAATTCACCTCTTGACTGTTCAAAACTTCTCTACCATCTACTAGGTGCAAATCAGGAGTGAGATGGAATACTCCCCACTTTCCTGCAAGCACTCAAGTGGGTTGACCCCATCAAAATGCAGCAGCCATTTGACTGGCACCACATCCACAAACATTCTCTCGCTTCATCTCTGATGCTCAGCTGCAGAACCGTGTACCATTTATACATGTATTCATCAAGGCTGTTTAGACAGCACCTTCCAAAATCCACCACCACTACCATATAGAAGGGCTGCAAATATATTGGAACACCATGACCTGCAAGCTCGCCTTCAAAACACTCACTATCCTGACTTGGAAATGTATCACTGTTGCTTCTGCGTCGGTGATCAATATCATGGAACTCCCTCTCCAGCAGCATTGAGAGGTAAGGGCAACTAGGGATGGGCATTGATAGCCAAGGCAGTGTTCCCCATACTTCATTAATGAATTTTAAAAATTATAAGAATGACTGAATTTCAACTAATGTCATTATAGGCACTGTATAAAATTTAGGTCATTCTAGTAGGTGAGAGAATGATTAGGGGTATGTGATGAAGTTCAAGCATACAGTTAATTTCATGAACACTTGGGAACAATCACATTTCATGTGGAAGATAATATCTGGGGGTTACTACTCTGTAGTAATTTCACTCAGATTCCAACTAATTGACAATGAGGATAAAATATGTCTTTCTCACAATACAAGTTGTTCAAATTCCAGAACTGTAATTTACTCCCCTATTCTCAGACTGAAACGCTGGATATTGCCTGGTAGCTTTATTCAGTGGGATTCATAATGTCTGAACTTAGCCTTTTTGACTCTATAGGATCACTGTGTGGGTTGGGGTGGGGTGGGGTGGGGTGGGAGGAGAAGGGGACCAGGAAACAGTCTCACTGCTGTTCCTGCCTAAACTTGCAGATATTTGTGATCTGAACCGTGGTTAGTTCTCTTTATTCTTGGAGCTGCATACAATGCAATGACTTCCATCTGAGTCCTTTGTAAGATATGCAAACAAAAATCTGGAGTTAACTTTCAGTTATTAAGTACAAAGTATACACTTTGGATTAGACAGGAGCAGAGAGGTTAATTGAAGTCAAACTTTATGTTTGACATGTGGACTTATCCTACTGGGTATTCATTAAGCACATCAACGCTGTGTAGTAGTTAAAAACGTTCATAAACCTGAACTGAGCAGGGAGATAATTAAAAACTGCTTTTAAATGATCTCAGGCAGGCACTGTGTTCATCTAAAAGCAAACAATAAAAACACTATGAGATCATTTAAAAGGATTAAAGAAGGGTATTAGTGCCATCCTCTTGCTATGTGCATTAGTAAGAATTGCAGTTACTGGAATATAGTCCATGAAAAACAAAACACTAAGCAGGCTGTGAAACAGTCTATCACCACAACCATTTTCAGCTGGTCAGACAATCAATTTAAGATTAATGTAGAGTCTCACCTTATGATATAGACTGCAATCAAAGGGAGAATGATACCTTTCACATTATTTTACTTTACAGTAAACATGTTAGCTTAATGTTATCACAAAAATTCAGACATCCAGTGTCAGTGTGTAGTCGTCCCAGGTCAGCTGCAGACAGTTAAAAGATTAAATCTGTCTACTTGACCTCAACAAAGACTGATGATTCCTGTTCTTCTCAAAATATAGCAAAATTGTAATTGGGTTATTTTTATGTGCATTTATGATATTTGTGTAACTGATCAGCAGCCAAATTCTTTTCCCAATGTGTTTCAGTCCGTACTTTAGAAGATGACAGCTACTGAACTGGTGTGACGTTATTTAATTTTGTGCAATAGAGTCATTGTTAATCACACTCACAACCCAAAACTTGAAATAGGGCACATCAAAGCCATCCAGCAGGATAATGGTTACCCTGATCAGATCATTTCTTGTTGTATGTCATGCACACTCATGAATGGCCCAAGGCCATTCTAAGGCCAGTCTTAGAATTGAAAGGAGACATCTTACCCTCAGATTACTCCAGAATGGTAAGGTATCTCAAATGTTTGAGCAACAGATGTGGGAGACAGAGGGTGGCGGTAGTTGGTTGCTTTTTGGACTGGAGGCCTGTGACCAGCCATGTGCCACGGAGATCAGTTCACTGCTTTTTGTCATTTATATAAATGATTTGGGTGTGAATGTAGGAGGTATGGTTAGTAAGTTTGCAGATGACGCCAAAATTGGTGGTGTAGTGGCTAGAGAAAAAGGTTATCTCAGAGTACAATGGCACCTTGATTAGATTGGCCAATGGACTGAGGAGTGGCAAATAGAGATTAATTTAGATAAACGTGAGGTATTGCACTTTGGTATGGCAAACCAGGCAAGACTTAATAATTATTGGTAGGGTCCCGGAGAATGTTGCTGAGCAAAGAGACCTAGGGGTACAGGTGCACAGTTCCTTGAAACTGGAGTTGCAGGTAGATGGGGTGGTAAAGGCAGTGTTTGGCACACTTACCTTCATTGGTCAGAACATGGATTGTAGGTGTTGGGATCCCATGTTGCGGCTGTAGAGGACATTGGTGCGGCCACCTTTAGAATACTGCATACAATTTTGTTGCCCGTCTATAGGAAAGATGCTGTTAAACTTGAGAGGATGCAGAAAAGTTTTAAAAAGATGTTGCCAGGACTGGAGGATTTGAGTTAGAGAGAGACGGAATAGGCTGTGGCTTTTTCACCTGGAGAGCCGGAGGTGGAGAGTGACCTTATAGCGGTTTATGAAATCATGAGGGATTTGGATAGGGTGAACAGCCAAGGTCTTTTTTTCGAGGGTAAGCTAGTCCAAAAGGAGAGGGTATAGGTTTAAGGTGAGAGGGCAAAAATTTACAAAGGACCTGAGAGGTAACTTTTTCGCACAGAAGGTGGTGCGTGTATGGAACAAGCTACCGGAGGAAGTGGTAGAGGTGGTACAATTACAACATTTAAAAGGCATCTGGATGGGTATATGAATAGGAAGGGTTTAAGAGGGATATAGGCCAAATGCTGGCAAGTGGGACTAGGTCAGACTGAGATGTCTGGTTGGTGCAAACGAGTTGGACAGAAGGGTCTGTTTCTGTGCTATATGACTCTGTGACTCAATAACAGGTGAAGATGTTTAAAACTACTACTACACAGTGGTGTGTGCCACTACACGATGCTGCTTTCAAGCCAAAAAGAGATGTTCTACCTACCACATAAATGAGTAGTTTAGTATTTAATTTTAGTGCCAGTGTAATGTGTATATAGGCTGTATGTCGCCAAAGACTAACAGATTCTAATCGAACAGCATATCACTTCCACTGTTAGCAACAATCAAGTATTGACCACATCCAAGCAGCTTGCACTTGCAAAACCCGTAACACAAGTTCCAACATTACATATGATTCTGCAATTGGACACCACTTGTTAGATAATCCTGAGTGTGAGAAAATGTACACTGACAACCAGTTTAACATAACCAGTTACCTTGCAATGTGGAATTTTGTAATTACAAATCAATACCCAGGGCCACTTTTTGCAGACAGAAGGAACATGTACACACAGTTTCAACTGAACAACATGACAGTCAATCACTCTTGTATTTCCAAGTGCAATGCTCCAGCTAGAGTCAACTGGCCTATATTAAAATTTAAACAAAGCCTTGCTGTCAATCAGTATTATTGGGTGCATTCTCAACAGCATTCTCTGTGTTCAGGGATGTGCAGACATGGGGAAATGCAAGGGTAAGGGGCGGGGCTGGGTATGGGTGGGATGCTGTTCAGAGGGGCAGTGTGGAATCTTTTCTCCTGCAGTACAAAATTTGACTTTCCCCATAACCTGTTGAATTCATATTCTTCTAAGTCTTCCTGACGACTGCAAGAGGAGAAGCTTCAACAAAACATGTCCTTTTACAGCAATATTCAAATTCTCTACAACCAAATGATTAACCTGATTTTAATGATGTTGGTTGAGGGATAAATATTTGACACAACATTAGGGGGAATACTTTTATTCTACTTTGAATATTGCAATGGGAGTCTTCTACATTCACATGAGGTAGCGAGGAAAGGTGCAGCTTTCGTTTAATGTCTCACCTGAAAGATGTAACTTCCTCACTGCACCAATGAAGTGTCAACATAGGTTTTCAGTTGAAGACTCTGGACTGGGATTTTTATTTTTTTTAAAATGCTCATTTAAAACAAAGCGTGGACAATTTAAATTATCAAATTAGTTCCAAAATGAAATAGTACTTTAAATGAGGGCATTATTAACATCACTTTCCACGTCAATCATGCTACCATAACCAAAGTGAAGTGTACAAGTTTTTTGCTGGTGACTACACTCAAGCTGAGCATTACATCCGTCCCTTGTGAAAAGCATGATAGGATCTAGTTATGCCAACTACAGCTTGCTCAAATATGAAACTTTTCGCTTACCCTCCTCAAATCATCCCGAAGTTCCTTCAGCAATATTTCCAGTTCAGTCACCTTGCCAGACAGGGTGGTAGGAGATTCCTCTCTGAAAAGGATATTCAAACCAGTTAAAATCAGAATGAGATGGCTCTTCTTAGCTTGTAAAACTCACGTTAGATCTGCTCAATTTCCTCCCCTTTTCAACGGTTAGTAGCTGATAACATCCCCCCAAACAGGTAGGACTGATGTCATCACGAACCCTACTCTAATTGAAGTGGTCCATATCTAGTGATTAAGCAAGAGAAAGAAAGTTATTGCCAGCCTTTTATACAACTTTAAAGCTTGTGCTGTCTTTTAGCCATCAACTCCTGATTTTTCTCTGGTACATCATTGAAGAGACCATTAGTTAAGTGTCAGAATGGACAATTTTTAAAATTCATGGTGGGTGCCATTGGCTGGCCACCATTTATTGCCCGTCCCCAGTTGCCCTTGAGAAGAGAATAGTGAGCTGTCTTCTTGAACTGCTGCAGTCCACCTGCTGTGGGTTGACCCACAATACCATTAGGGAGGGAACTCCAGGATTTTGACCCAGTGACAGTGAAAGAATGGCGATATATTTCCAAGTCAGGATGGTGAGTGGCTTGGAGGGGAACTTGAAGGTGGTGGTGTTCCCCATTTATCTGCTGCCCTTGTCCTTCTAGATGGAAGTGGTCACGGATTTGGAAGGTGCTGTCTGAGGATCTTTGGTGAATTTCTACAGTGCTTCGTGTAGATACTATACACTGCTGCTACTGAGCGTCGGTGGTGGAGGAAATGGATGCTTGTGGATTGTAGTGCTAATCAAGCGAGCTGCTTTGTCCTGGATGGTGTCAAGCTTCTTCAGTGTTGTTGGGGCTGCACTCATCCAGTAAATTGGGGAGCATTCCATCATACTCTTGACTTGTGCCTTGTAGACAGTGGACAGGCTTTGAGGAGTCAGGAGGTGTGTTACTCACCACAGTATTCCTAGCTTCTGACCTGCACTTATGGTCACTGTGTTGATGTGGTGAGTCCAGTTGAGTTTCTGTTCAATGATAACACCCAGGATATTGATAGTGGGGGATTCAGTGATGGTAACATCATTGAATGCCTAGGGACAGTGGTTAGATGGTCTCTTATTCGTGATGGTCGTAGCCTGGCATTTGTGAGGCACGAATGCTATTTACCACTTGTCAGCCCAAGCTGGATATTGTCCAGATCTTGTTGCATTTCACCATGGACTGCTTCAGTAGAATGCATTGCCAGAGAGGGTAGTGGAGTCGGCCTCATTAGGGGCATTTAAGCGGCTATTAGATAGGCATATGGATGATAGTATAAGGTAGGGGTGGAGGTTACATAGACTTTAGGTTTAGGGCAAAAGTTCGGCACAACATCGGGGACCGAAGGGCCTGTACTGTGCTGTACTGTTCTATGTTCTATGTTTAGTATCTGAGGAGTTGTGAATGGTGTTGAAATTTGTGCAATCATCAGCAAACATCCCCACTTCTGACCCTATGATGGAGGGAAGGTCATTGATGTAGTAGCTGAAGATGGTTGGGCCAAAGACACTACCGTGAGGAACTCCTGCAGAGATGTCCTGGAGCTGAGATAATTGACCTCCAACAACCATGGCCATATTCCTACGTGTCAGGTATGACTCCAACCACCAGAGAATTTGCCCCCTGACACCCATTGATTCCAATTTTGCCAGGGCTTCTTGATGCCACACCCGGTCAAATGCAGCCTCGATGTCAAGGGCTGTCACTCTCACCTCACATCTTGAATTCAGCTCTTTTGTCCATGCTTGAACTAAGGCTGTAATGAGGTCAGGAGCTGAGTGGTCCTGGCGGAACCCAAACTGGTTATTGCTGAGCAGGTGCTGCTTGATAGCACTGTTGATGACACCTTCCATCACTTTACTGACGATCGAGTGTAGACTGATTGGGCTGTAATTGGCCAGGTTGGATTTGTCCTGCTTTTTATGTACAGGAAATACCTGGGCACTTTTCCACATTTTCAAGTAGATACCAGTGTTGTAACTATACTGGAACAGCTTAACAAGGAGAACAGCAAGATCTGGAGCACAAGTCTTCAGTACTACGGCCAGAATGTTGTCAGGGCCCATAGACTTTGCAGTATCCAGTGTCTCCAAACATTTCTTCATATCATGTGGAGTGAATCGAATTGCCAGAAGACTGGTATCTGTAATGCTGGGGACCACTGGAGGAGGCCGAGACGGATTATCCGCTTGGCACTTCAGACTGAAGACTGCTGTGAAAGTTTCAGCCTTATCTTTTGCACTAATGCACTGGGCTCTTTCATCATTGAGGATGAGGATATTTGTGGAGCCTAGTCCTCCAGTGAGTTGTTTAATTGTCCGCCACCATTCACGACTGGATGTGGCAGGACTGCAGAGCATAGATCTGATCCGTTGTTTGTGGGGTCGCTTAGCTCTGTCTATCACTTGCTGCCTATGCTGTTTGGCGTGCAAGTAGTCTTGTTTGGTGGCTTCACCAGATTGACACCTTACCTTCAGCTAGGTTTGGTGCTGCTCCTGGCATGCCCTCCTGCACTCTTCATTGATCCAGGGTTGATCCCCTGGCTTGATGGTAATAGTTGAATGGGAGATATGCCGGTCCATGAGGTTACAGACAGTGCTAGAGTACAATTCTGCTGCTGTTGATGGCCCACAGCACCTCATGGATGCTTAGTCTTGAGTTGCTAGATCTGATCGAGTACTGATTTATCACCTGAGGGAGGACGGTACGTGGTAATCAGTAGGTTTCCTTGCCCATGTTTAACCTGAAGCCATGAGACTTCATGAGGACTCCCAGAGCAACACTTTCCTGACTGTATACCACTGTGCTGCCACCTTTGCTGGGTCTATCCTGCTGTTGAGACAGGACATATCCAGGGACGGTGGTGGTGGTGTATGGGGCATTGTCTGCAAGGTATGATTCTGTGAGTATGACTATGTCAGGCTAGTCTGTGAGACGGCTCTCCCAATTTTGGCACTAGCCCTCAGATGTTAGTGAGGAGGACTTTGCAGGGTTGACAGGGCTGTTTCTACCCTTGTCTTTTCCAATGCCAGGTGATCCATCTGGTTTCATTTCTGAGATTGGTACAACTGAATGGCTTGCTAGGCCATTTCAGAGGGAAATTGAGTGTCAACCACATTGCTGTGTGTGTGGAATCACATGCAGGCCAGACCAGGTGAGGAAGGCAGATTTCGTTCTCTGAAGGACATTAGTGAACTAGATAGGTTTTTCCAACAATTTCATGGTGATTAGTAGATTCTGAATTCCAAATTCTGAATTCAAATACCCCATCTGGGTGATGGGTCTCCAGAACATGAGCTGAGTTTCTGGATTAATAGTCCAGTGATAATATCACTAGGTCATCGCCTACCCTGTAGGCATTTCTACTTTTTGAATTCACATTTTTTTTTTAAGACGACAGACTGGCTTTAAATTTCCAGCATTTTCTGTTTTTATTTTGGATGCATATAGTTCAATAATCAAATTGCAAATCCAATTACAGTATTCATCTGAAAAAGATTAAGGTTAACAGTCATCTTGTTCATGAACACTTGGAATATGTTGCACTTCATGTTTCTCATTGTAAAATTAATTATCCAGTAGCATTACTTAGAGGTTGTCTTGGAGTGTTACAATGTAGAATTTACTTGGTGAGATTTTGCTAGAAAAATAAGGCATTTTAACAACTCGAGGTATTAGGAATGCTCAAAATTGGCCAGGTTTAGGGGATGAGTAGATATACCTTATGTTGCATATCTGCAGAACTTGTTGGTCCAGGCACACTGTTCACACAAACAGAATTTCACCCTTAGCCATACTGCTATTGTTACGAACTTGCTGGATTTGCACATTAATTGCTCATGCGTAATGTGTGTGTTGCAGCACAGCGATTGAGCTTTGGTACAAGGGCCTTGCTAACTGAGTAATGGTATGACCCTTGTAGAAGCTTCACCTTCAAGAGGAAAGTTCTGGCCCTTTACATACCTCAACTTCAAAGGTAACTGTAATTTGATTGGGGGAGCAGACTTTCCTCTGCCAGCTGAGTAAAAGAAAAGGTTCAAGGGATGTAAGAAAAGCTGAAATATATACAATGCGGTTTACTATTCAACAGAACTGTTTGAAACTTGCTCTGTTCAAAGACTACTCTTGGTAGGAAAGAGGAGGAGGCAGTTGATTACAACATGTAACTCTGTATGCACAACTGGCTTGGCTTCAAGAGTCAGTTGAAAGGTTATTTTTCACTTTGTTTGTGTTCACTTAACTGACCATCATTCCATAGGTTCCTCAGATAGTATGACTCACCTTCTGGGTACAGCCTGAGGTGATGGATGTCTGTCTGCCTGATTGTTACTATCAAGCAATAAGCTGTCAGGTCTGTGGTCTGAATCAACACCAAATAAAGAAGCTCTCTGAACTAGAAATTGAAGAAGGAAAACAGCTAATGGTTACTTTCGGCATAAATTAATGAACATTTCTAACTCATGTTTAAACTTTTGCAGTTCTGTAGATTGCATGAAATGCTGGTTTGAGTGTGGCTATTGATGCCATGCTGTGATCATCTGTCAGGAGATGCGATTGAAAGAGATAATTATGTTCCCTCTGTTTCTTTCCAACTCATTTCAATCATTGCTGACAACTGATCGCCCTTCTGTAAAGTGACTGCAGGTTTCTGAATTAGCTTGTGACCTGGAACTTTGATGGAAAAGTTGATGAGGGAATTCAGGGAGAGAGGAAGGAGAAACAAGCTTTGCCAATTCTGAGAAATGCAATACCTGTTGATTTAGCAAGGAAAGGGAAAGTGGCAGTTTGGACCAATGTGGTCTCTCAGCTAAGAGGAGATCGGAAATTTGGGCATAGTGCTCAAGCACTTTGTGCTTTGCATGATCATGTGTCACATTACTTTCATCTTTTAAAAGCTCTGATTTTTTAAAGAAAGAATTGAATTAACCTTCAAAGCAAATTTCAACGGTACATCTGAGAATTTTTCATACTGTGCACGTGAACTACCATACAGCAAAATTGTAAACACTGGCCCCAAATACCTGATATGGAGACAGGCTATCCCCCTCAACTTATACCAATGACGTATGGTAGGAAAGCGAAGCATTCCCAACAAAGGTACATACACTGTACTTGGCTGGAAGATTTTCTTTATTCTTTTATGGGCATCACCAGCAAGGCCAGAATTTGTTGCTCTTCTCGAATTGGCTTTGAACGGAGTGGCTTGCTGGTCATTCTAAAGGTCAGTTGAGGGTCAATTACATTGCTGTGGATCTGGAGTCAAATATGGCCAGACGAGGCAACAATTGTAGATTTGCTACCCTAAGGGATGAACCAGAAGGGTTTTTACGATAATCAACAATGGTCTTATGGTTACTATTCCTGAGACCTGCTTTTATATTCCAGATTTATGTAATGAATTAAATTTCATCAACTGTTATGATAAGATTTGAAATCATATCCTCTGAATTACTCATCCAGTGATATTATCACCACATATTCTCCTAATGTTCAATTTAAGTTCGATTTAGTCCAATTAAGTTTAAATTTAAAACACCAATTATTGGTTTAACCTTGCCAGATTCTCCATGATTCCAACAAAGTGGGATCAGATGTTCAAAACATGGGAGACTTGAGCTGATGGCACTATAAAAACCCTGTTTTTTTTTAAAACGCAGATCTATTGGAGAGTTTTTAAAAAACTATAGCATGTATAAAACCAGCAAAACTCTCAAGTAAATCAGCAAGAGTGTTAAAGCGTTCCAGTACTTGCAGCAATGTTCAAACACATGCCTCCAGGCCAGTCACACCTCCTGCCAGAAAACATTCACTTTTATCCATTCCCCCAGACAACATTCACCATACACCCACTGTCCCCTCCAATAACACTCAACACACCACCACTCCCTTACCCACCCCATCCCTGACATCCACCTTATCTGTCATAAAAACAATGTGTGGCTGTGCTGGAATTTTGATCAACAATTTCTCAGTGATGGTATTTATTACTACAGGAATGGCAGAAGCAAAAGCTCTGACATAAAGTGTTAAGTGGGTAGTTTAAGTCACAATCAACATTAGATAGATGTCCCTAGCATTAATAGATCTGGATGCATATATTTTTCATATGCAGGTTTGTGCTGGTTTTTGGAGAACAATCCTGAGTTGCATAACATAACCGTTAAGCAATGTGTGTTGTAACTAACAGGAGGAATTTGAAGGAAACAATTAAGAGAAATATGCAACAATGAACCTGTTAGCACAAACTGCAATTTTCCACACAGCATATGCAATTTAATATATTGTACTGGACGTGTCAGCCATGGCTCAGTAATAGCATTCAAGAGTCAGAAAGTTATGGCTTCAAGGAACTAGAATACAAATTCAGTAAAGCACAGAGGGAAAGAACCTGTAAGGCTGCCTCCTTATTGTGGGCAAGAGCCCACATTGAGGCATAAAGACAAAAGGCAGGATTTTCAAAAGATTGGGCAGGTTCAGACTTTGTCTCTGCTGATGCCAGTTTGCTGGTTTTATCACTGTGCCATTTTTTGGAAAGGTTGTAATTTTTGGGACATAACAACTATCTACCAATAAAAGTAATTAAATGGTCTACACAGCCAGTGAAAGGAGCTGGTTACCCAGCAGCAGACCTGAAGATTCAGCTCTTAATTTATTTTTATAAAAGTACTTTTGCAGCCGACATACTGCAATGGCCATGGATGTGACCACAGGTCACCCCCTCTACAAAAGATGGCATGGTAGCTGTGGCCTCTTTCTATTCTTAAATGTTAAAAGCAGGAGGTGCTCCCTCTCACTCCTATATACATCAACAACTACTACCTCTAATGGTAGAGCTTCTAATGATATTGGCAAACCCACTGGCCCTCGACCCTCATGAGTTGACTTTGACATCCTTAACTGATGGCAAGTATGACGTTAAACTATTAATTGTTAGAGATCAAGGAAAACTTAAAGAATGGTGGCAGTAGGAAGGCAAAGTGTATTCATACTCCCCATGCAGCAAGACTCCCAGTCCAGGCATTTTAATGAAGAAGACTCCCCACTGCAAGCAGAAAGTGAAACAAAATCACGCAAGCTCGACTGGGAAGGAATACCAAGAAATCCCAACTCTTACTTCAAAGCTCAAGTAGTAAAGAGAAACAAAGTACATTTTGTGTTTAGGTATAATTAAGGGGATTTTATGCTGCATTAATTTTAGCAGTAGATGCAGAACTTTGGTTTGCTTATGGTGTGAAAATAAGATTTGCTCCTCTTACTTACTGTTATGTACATTAGCACATGGGAATTAAAATTTAAGTGAAAGTGCATTAGCTTGAAAAATCACTATGCAGTATGTATTAACAAATGTTAGATGATGCTTGCAATCATTTTCATGGCAGCTAATAGAGTTCAATACAGATCCCAACCGAAATGCTTAGTTATATTGACCCACTGACTATGCAATGTGGAGAAGCTTCTAGGCATTGAAAAGATACAAGAAAGGCTGCTAATCGTTGCACATTTCCTAAAAGCAGATGGATTATCCTATCATTTTCAACATTATCAGGAATTTTTAACAATGAAAAGCACATGTGGGTCCCATTAAACTATTCACAATGTAAAAATCATACAGAAAGCCTTAACAACTGCAGAAAAAAAATAAAGATTATGCTTCATACACCAGCTGCCACATTCTTTTGTGTAACTCTCTATAAATGCTAAGCTTTCAAATTATGTCAAATTAATGAGAGCGCTTAGGCCATCTCTTATAGCCAGGATAGAAGACTTTCAGAAGGCACTAATCCACTCCACAGACAAGCCTGTCAAATTATGGAAGCACCACTAATCCAAGCTTTCAGTATCTGAAAATGTGACCGGCGTTTAAATGACAGACCCAATTTCCCATAAGCCTCAGGCACGCAAACAATATATCAGTAAAATTTCTCAAGATGCTATGGTAACAGATCCACAATCGCTGACGGCCCTAAGGAATTTAATATACCCAAGAGGATAAGGGAGAATTGTTTAAATCCCTGTTCTCAGAGTTCTAAATATCAAGCCATGCCACAATAATTGGACTTCACTCAGCCTGTTGAAAAAGCATGAAACAATATCATATAAAATCTACAGAACTAACTTGTAGCACAATTAACAGGCAAACACACAGGTGATCTGACAATGCGAGAATCAAACTGTTGCTCTGAATTATTCCTAGCTGGTGCCAGAATGCACTTGGCATTTGTGTGCATTTTGCCAGTTCTCATCCAGATTACATGACTATTGTAAGGCCACAGGGCAACTTCAGTATGTGGGGAATCAGCAACTAGACCATCCTGTGAAATCATACCTTACCATCGCAATAATGGGAGTTTCACTGATAACTACCATGGGGAAAAAAAAACTGAGCAGTAAGTGGAAAAAGTAGCAGTGAACTTAAATTGGAAAGGAAGATGCATAAGAATGTGTCCACTGTGGGTGTTGGGAAGTGAGGACAAGAAAAACATTAATGAATTCTTAAAACTAGTGTTTAACAAGTTTTGGGCGATAAAGTCCTTAATCTTGTCCAAGAGGTTTTGGCTTGATTTGGGCTAATGTGAAGTGCGGCTCGAGTATGTGCTTCATGCAAGAGAAAGCATCATCTACCCATTCCGTTGGTTGGATGAATTGTAAAAGATCTTAAGACACAGCTAAAGGGCAAGCAGCTTTCCTGGCTTTCTGGTTAACATTTCTTCTTGAGTCAATATTCCTTAAATGTAATTTTACTGGTCTACCATTGTACGGCTTTTTGAGGGAAACTTTTGGCACAGAATGGCTGTTATATATGCTAAAATAAAAGTCATCACTACAGATCAGTTTTTCATGCCTTGAGCGAATTAGATATGAACACATTGGATAGGTTCAAGCACCAGCAAATCATGAATGAACCACATGTACAAAGAGGGACTTTAGTTTGAAACATCAATGTCTAAAGGAACTAAAATACCGACAAATAGAAATGTTCGACATTTGCGCACAAATCAGTATTCAACAGTCTGTGTGAAATTCTGAAAATGTGAAATCTGTGCCAACTATGAATTTTCACCTGTCTCACTCCAGCTCCTTGTGTGAAACTACCATTAGAAAAAAATAAAAATATTATAGGTTACTTTCACACAAGAGCGTGGAGCAAAAAACACAGACGGTTACCTTCAAATGCCTTTGCTGCATCCACAAGGTTGGACCATTCCAAGCCCATGGCTGTGTCTGGCAGTGGCATAAGGCCTGGATCCGGCAGTGGCTGCCGCCTTCTTTCATGAATATCAGAGAGAGAACCATCAGATGCAGAAAGTTCAACTGCAGGATAAAAAATAAAATATTAAATCAAATATTGCTATCAGGTAAGTTAATTACAGCAAACTCATTAATTAATTTAAAATGGGAACTAAAACTGGACCAAACCAAAGAAGGAAAATGATCGTTATGCTCCATTTTCCTAAATGTGTACTTTATTGTGAAACCACAATTTTCTTCCTCCATTGAAACTACCTCTGGAGTACGTATCCTGACTGAGAAATAATGAAATTCAATTTCTCCAATAGCACATGAGCTTGGATTCTGTAACTCTCAATATTTAACCTTCAGAAGGTTTAACTGGCTAAACAAACTTTGGAGGAAAATCCATCCAAAAGGTAAAAAGACAGATTTTAATTTGCCTACATAAAGACCTTGATGAAGGGAACTAGAGTCTCAACATGGCCTTGAGTGGAACAAAAGACACAGACAACGGCCTAAGGGATGCAAAAGGTCTACAACATGAAGCTCAAGTTAGGTACCTTCCCCTTCCTCACTGTTTAACTCAAAGGTTCAGCAGTAAAGTCTGGATCTAACTCTGATCTGTCTTCAAGTTATTTTAGCCAGGATGGCAATGCAGGAACGGCCAAAGGCAATAAAAGCTACTAGAGCTCTGCAGGGCAGAAAGTGTATTCCTGCTTTTGATACTATTGAATGATTCCTGTTGGAAATTACATGCATGTTTATGCAGATCTTGAGTGGAGATCTTGGTTGTGATGCCCTATGTGGATAAAACCATCCTGACTTTCACTGCCTAAGCTGAAAACATGACCATTGTTGCAAGGAGAAGAGAGAGAGAGAATGCCTGCTCCAACAGAACTGCACCTTAAGTAATTCAGATTTTAGGGGGCAAAGGCAGAAGAAAAATCAGGATACAAACCCCCCTTTGTCACAATAAAAGCAGTAAACGCACCACTAGATCACTTTACTCAGACAAAACAGAGGGGCCTGTGAGCACTACCCACCATGATGAGATTTTATCGACTGTCCATGCTTACGGCCTGGCAGTGTGTAGTGCAGGGAGGCATGGGTGCTGGAGAACAGGACGTCATTGGGCAACGCTTGGTCCAGGAGTGATGCATGTGCATTCGAGAACGAAGGCTCTCTCTGGCCACTGTAGATGCTCTCATCAGACAAGGTCCGGTGCAATGGCTTCCTCGTTGTTGGTGTGTCTGGGAGAGACAGCTATGTCAAGACAAAAGGAAAACAGAAGCAAATTCACCCAATTTAAATTAGAAATAAGGAACAGAACTGCAATTATTAAATGCATGTCAAACATCAGACAGTACAAGCTTCACACCTACTGGAAATCCAGGGATCAGATTTAGAAAAGTTGATTTTTTTTTGCTTAAGAACAGTTCATGTTTCATTTTCAAATCACATTCTTGATAGGTTACAGTAGCCTTCACAGCATATTACAGTTAGAATTTATAACAAATCAACCTCTTAAACATCACAAAATTATTACATTGCAGATGGTCATTCAGATGGACATTGCACTGGTTATTCTAAAAAGTCAAAGTGAAACCAAGGAACTGCGGGCGTAACGACGCAAGGAACTGCGGGCGTAACGAC
>NC_063339.1:70395595-70470727 GCF_021869965.1 Rhincodon typus | reverse complement strand
CGTAACGACGCAAGGAACTGCGGGCGTAACGACGCAAGGAACTGCGGATGCTGGAGATCTGAATCAAAAACAAAAATTGCTGGAGAAACTCAGCATGTCTGACAGCACCTGTGGGGAGAAAACAGAGCTAATGCTTAGAGTCTAGTCACCTGTCTAGTTTTGAAGAGGAGTCATTGGACTCTCAGCCTCACTCTGTTGTCTCTTCACAGATGCTGAGTTTCTCTAGCATTTTCTGTTTTTGTTTATGCACACATAACCTTGCCAATACCACTTCCTTATCAATTTTAAATCCTTTTAGTGTATTAATTAAATTGTTTTTCACTGATTTAGGTAGCAGCTTCTGCCTTGAAAGAGAGTGATGCAATGTATTCATTGAATACCTCAGTTTTGCCTCTGTGTTTAGGTGCCAAAACATGGGTTTAATCAGTCCCATCCCTTTTATGACCCTTTACAATTATTATGCCTGTAGATGACATTGGGATTTCAATTAGTTTGTTGCAGTCTCTTTTCAGATTCTTTATATCTCTTATTTGCCATACCACACCCACTTTGAACCTTATATATTCAGCCTGCTTGTTTAGTGTATATTATCTTACGACAACTGTGATAAGCACATTGTTTCTTTTTCACCTTAATCCCCACATGTTCTTTCATCCAAGGAGCTCTAGATTTGTTTGCCCTACCTTGCCTGTGCCCAATCTCTCCCCTTTGAAGGTAGCACATTGTTCAGATATTGTTTCTGTCCTGACAACCTCGGATTCCAATTTATTTGACCCAGATCCATTCTTACATAGAATCATTATATTACAGTTCATTACTTCCTCCACCAATGCACCTTCTCAGTAGTTACTGTTCCAGCTACCGTTCTTATTCTTATTTACACTCCAAAAGTCTCTCACAACCCATGACTCTAGCTTTTACATATCCTGCTCACATAAAATCAGATTTGTTTCAAGTGTATTGATGAACGCAATTTAGTCCATCAGCACTAGTTTATCTCTTTCTGTGCTATCATGTTTGTGATAGAAGCAGAAGGGACACAGACACAAAGAAAAGGATGCAATTTCTAAAGCTGCTTTTATGATGTCAGAACATCCCAACAAAGTACTTTTTGGATCCTAGTTACTGATGTCAATAAATACTGATTTGAAGACCGTAATGTCCCATGATCACTTTCCTTGAAGTACTTAAAAAGTAGCAAGACTCTTTGATGAATTGATAAAGAATGCAAGCAAAGACTGGAGGTCAATTCTAGACGTGTAGAATACAATGACAAGGAGAAATGTTCAATATATAATGGAATCTTGATTAGACCACACATATTCTGAGCAATTCTGACCTGGCACAAAAAGAATGTCAGGGCAGAAAAGATGTATATTGGCTTGCTGTAATTGAGATAATGTAATTATTGGGGAGAATTGGACAGACTGGGGTCTTTCCTCTGGAATAGAGAAGACCTTTAAAAGCATGAAGAGGTCCTACAGGACAGCTAAGAAAAACTATTTCCAATTGTTGCTGTCTCCAAAATGTTTAAACTTAAATATAAGATAGCATTCACAGATCAAATACAGAAAACTAGGAGGAATTTCTTTTAAGAATGAAGGCAATGAGATTGATGTTTTTAATAAGAGGCTTGATTACAAATACAAGGGAACAGAAAGAGAGGGATATGACAGTAGTAGTGGGAGGAATTTGTGGTGTTAATAAAAGAAAACTGGCATAGAACAATTCAGTCAATTCTATAGAATTCTTTGCAAAAATATAATGACCACAAGGCCTATATCAATGGTGTCAGTTCTGGGAATTATTAAGGCAATGGAAGAAACTTTGTGATCTTTTTCTTAGGTGTTATGCGAAGTTTTCTCTTTCTATCCACCCGAGTGATACTTTATTGCTTATCATTGCTTTAATGAAAAACAATACATCCAAAACCACAGCAAGTACTTTGTTGAGATGTTTGAGTCTCTGAAGTACAACTTGGAAGAAATGCAGGGCAAGGCTGTGGGGGAGGGAGCATGTGAAAGAGAAAAACATATCAAGGTGGACAATTTATGCAGCATTGAAGTGAATACCAACTCTTAGATGTTCAGTTCCACTGATCTCAGATCTGCCTGCTCAGGTGGACATTGAAAACCCTTGTACTATTGAAATATCACAGGAAAAGAATTCTTTCCTCAACCATCACTATCATATTCATCTTACTATGTAGGCGACCTTGTCGCATATGAATTGGCTGACGTGTTAATCTACATACCAACTGGGACTGTAATATACTGTTTGTTATTCACTCTGGAATCTCCCCAGGATGACTCAAAGTTCTACACAAAATTCAAGTGCTTTCTTTTAATCTACGACATGGTTATTCACAGTGATTAAAACATTTACTAGAGTTGATGAGCCAGTGAACAAACACAAGTGGGTTGATCAGTGAGCGAGAGTGAGTGGGTGGGCTGGTGAGCGAGCGAGTCGGTGGGCTGATGAGTGACTATGCAAATGGGCTCGTGGGTGTGTTAGAGTAGGATGAGTTGGTGACTGAGTGAGTGTTTGAGCCTGGGCAGGAGAGTCGGTGCATGGATAAGAGAGTGACAGCAGGTTGGCTGGTGAGACAGCAGGTGAGTTCAGGTGTCGGCGGAAAGTGAGCATTTGATTGCCGGCAAGTGAACAAGTGAGAGAGAAGTGTCAGATGAGGGAGCAGGTTAGCAACCAAGCAAGGTCAGACTGGCAATAGTGCTCATGTGGGTGGAAATTTGTAAGTGTGGGCAGGAGCTACGTGAGTGATTGGGTTGAGTGGGTGATCATCAACGTCCATGTGGGAGGTCTTAGAGAATGTTGACTGTTTCTAATACCTTGGGAGTGTCCTGTCAGTCGGAGCAGCTATTGAAGAGGAGATCTAGCACTGCTTCCAGTGTGCTAGTGCAGCCTTCGGCCGCCTAAGGAAAGGGGTGTTCGAGAACAATGACATTAAATCTGACACCATGATCATGGTTTACAGAGCTGTGGCAGTTCCCACTCTCCTACATGGCGCTGAGACATGGACTATCTACAGCAGACACCTCAAAGTGCTGGAGCAGCACTATCAACGCTGCCTACGCAAGATTGTGTAAATCCGCTGGGAAGAAAGACACACCAACACCAGCATCCTTGACCAGGCCAACATCCCCAGCATTGAGGCACTGACCACCCTTGATTGGCTACGATGGGCTGGGCACGTCATCCACATGACCGACACAAGACCCCTCATGCAGGTGCTCTACTCCCACTTTTGAAACAGCAGGGGAGCACCAGGTGGACACAGAAAGCACTTCTGTGACACCCTCAAGGTCTTACTGGGAAAGTGCGACATTCCCACAGACACTTGGGAATCACTGGCCCAAGCCCAAGCCCAAGACCAAAGATATGCAGGTTAGGAGGATTAGCCATGCCAAATCGCCCGTTGTGCTCAGGTTATGTGCGTTAACCATGGGAAATATAGGGTTACATGGGTAAGGGTAGGGAGATGGGTCTGGGTGAGATGCTATTTGGAGGGTCAGTTGTTGGGCTGAATGGCCTGTCTCCACACCATAGGGATTCTGTGAATTCTGTAAAAAACGTGGAGGTGCAGCATCCTGTCGAGCACCTCTAGACTTGCCATCCCAAAAAAGCAGAAGCAGAAGCCAGGCGAAAACAGCGTAAGGAGCGCGCTGCTACACCAGTGCCTCATCCACCCTTTCCCACACCCACTTTCTGCCCCTAGCATAACACAGCATGCAGAAGTTACAAAGATCATACAGGCACCTATGGACTCCCCCTGGGAGTGGAAGTGGAAGAGAATCATCGTTGTCTGCGAAGGACAGTCATCGAGGAGGAGTGAGCATCGGTGAGTGTGTCTGAACCATTCCCACATCTCCCCCTTCACCTCCTCCTACCTCCCCCAAAACCTTTCTGAAAAAACAGACTGGAGAAGAAGAAAACCCAGGCTGAAAGACAATTGAAACCCTTACTTTCGTATGAACTCTTTGGGGTCCCAGCTCAAGTTAATTAAAATCACCTCTTTAACTCGGCCCTGATCCTCATCAGGGTGATCAGGATTTGTGCCTGTGTTTTTTTCTTTACGCCCCTCTAATTCAACGTCTTAGTTTAAAAAAAAAAGACATTTTAGCAGTCGGCTCTGCTGCTGGGCTTTCACATGATCGATTTTGTGATTTATTCATTTATGTTAACCATTCATAGCTTTAGATATTTTCTGCAATAGTTAACATTCATCATAGTGATAAACCTTAACTTTCTGATATTTGTACCTGCATTCATGCATGCATACACAGCAAAGGATAGAGTTTTAACAAGCCACAAATAAAGTAAATTGATTTTACTTTAAATCTCCATAAACCAAAGGTATAACCTTTTGCAAAGAAGAAAACCTCTTGGGTACCCAAGATAATCATTGTTCTAAGCACATGGTCTTTTGACACATGGTACCCAATTTCAAAATCAGCCCAAACTGAGGGTATCAAAATCTGTTGGAGGAGTACATGGATTGTCTTAACTAGGACCTTTGTCAATACTCACTGTACGCTGTTCCAATGTTATATGCATAGCATCCAAAAATCTTGTGCAGGTAGGCTTTTGGAAACTGGTGTGGAATGGAAACATTCAAATTTATGCCTTTTTTAGTTTGATTTAAGGCACATTATTAAAGCAGACAAGTGGGAGCATTATTCTGTAATTAACTGTGCTAAACTGAATCTGAATGTGCTTCATGTTGGCACTGGATGAAAACATCTTTCAATGAAAAGAAAGATTACTAATGTTCTTTTGAAAAAATGATCCTTGCTGCAATGAACATGAATAGGTTCCATCAGTCAGGGATGCCTCAATTTAACCAGCTGAGCTGACTGAACTCGATGCTTTTGGCAAAAATACTTGTGCTTTCTGCTCTTCGTGAGTACTGAATACAACAAATTAGACTGGGACACATTGCAAAAGCAGCCATCACCACACAGTCCTGAACGGAGAGACTAGGGTCAACACGAAGATGCAAGACTTGTCATACCATTGTCTGAAAATCTATTTTACAAGCTCCAAGGAAATGTTGGAAGCATTTGTCAGATATTGCGCTCATATAACAGGCTGCTAGACAGGAAATCTTTGCAGCAAACCTCAAAAGGCATCAGATAAGATGACACATGGAATAGCAAAATTTGGCTCCACAAACAAAACTTCCAAAGTTTCACAGGAAACCTGCATTTTTCAGTTTAAAAGTATTAAAAGGAACTGAAAGTTTAAAAGTAAGCAATGTTTGAAATACTTTATCATGAAGTTAACTACTGTTTTAAGTTGCCATATGATTAACTTAAAAGTTAGCAACACAGCAGTACATTTTATACGAGGGAAAGGGAGATGATTTAGAAAGGAATATACTAACAGCCATGTCTGGGAAGTAATGACCAGGCCTACCATCCTCACAAATACAGTAGAGTCACTTGGAACTTGCATACCTTCCCATCTTTGCCAATGTCCGGGGGAGGACTATCAAGGTTAATTAGCCTCTTCAAGTCTTCTTCAATTGTTGACTTTGATGACCTCTTAGGAGACCTCAAGTCTCGAACTGAACCTCGCAGCTTTGTCTGTGTAATTTCGCAAACATCGCTGTGGTGACGCCTAGTAAATACAATAAACAATCAATTGTAAGGCTTTGTTACACAATTCAACAAAGTGCAGGGTTTTATCCAGGTGCCCATACACTAAAATAGCATCAGTTGCATACATTTGCTTAAGGCTCAATGGATACGAGTGTCTTCACCTCCTTTTGGTAAATAAATTGGGGTCTTAAGCAGCAACAGAAGTTCAGCACAAGACACCATACTGGTTGAAATTAAACATGCACTTTTAGCAACCTCCCAGAGAATTGGGAAGGATGGTTGTCACTAAAGATTGCTTGCTGGCACTCACTGAAGAGACTGCACAGAATCTTAGTGGACAGAACACGTACAACTTCCTCTCCTAACAAGGAAAAACTAAAATGAAATGAACAAGTTGCTGAAAGGTGTACAATGATTATGCTGTTCATCTTTTAAAGAGGAATTTTAAAACAAATAGGAAAGCATTCTGAACACATTATCAACATTTATTCTAGAAATTCTCTGAAGACTTCAGCTAAGAAGAGTCTGTGCAGCAGTAATCTATCTTATTAGACAAGAAAAAAGTAGATGCTTGATCATGAACATCTTGCAAGGGGATTCCTCCTTGGTTTGCAGGAGGAAAATGGAAGGAGGACTGAGGTCAGACAAAGCAACACCCGCTGTGGAACAGCTGGAAGAGAACGTCCTTTCCCCACTGAGTAAAGGACGTATGCTCCCTCTGTTCCTCTTCCAAATTAATCTCCACTATTACATTAGATGACTTGTGTTCCCTCTCCCTTCAACCCTGAGCCACCTGAATTGTGTCACCATCAGCTGTCATTCAGCTACTCCAGCACCTTTGGTATAAGCGGTATGTGCAACTCACATATTCCTCGAAGAAATTTTTTCATTTTCACTCAAGTGTTTAACCTGCAGATATCTGCTTTAACATTTTCAAGCAAGTTTGAATTCAAAAAATGGATTGGAACTGATCATTTCATGTGAAGTTGCCAATCCTCTCACGTCATTCTAGGAGTCTCCACCCAGGCTTTGCTTTGCATAACCTGGAAGGAGACAGGGAAGGAAAGTTGCTAAAGGACATCAAAGCACCAATGAGAGCAGGCACAGCATTGATGTGTGGGTGTGGAGGTCAGTCCTAGACAGCTTTGTTTTACTACATACGAACGGAGCAAGTATCATAGATGACAAAACGATAGAGAACCAGAGGATAAAGATTTAAACTGATTGACAAAAGAACCAGAGGAGACAATGAGAAAATCGTTTTTACATTGTGAGTGGTTAGTATCTGGAATGTACTGCCTCAGATTGTGGTGGAGGCAGATTCAGTCGCGGCTTTCAAAATGGAATTGGATAATTATTCTGACTAAAGATTTACAGAGTCACGGGAAAAGGTAGGGATTGGAACTATCTGAGCTTTTCTCACTCTCGCTCGTGCGCGTACACACAGAAACACACAATGCAATGATGAATGAGGAAGAAGCAGCTAATTATGGACTCTGCAATAACTATGAAGCTATTATAGATGTTGCTGTTGACGCCAGCACTGCAAGTCTGTTTCCATGCTGTATGACTGATTTACATGTGTGTTTTCAAGGGCTAGGGGCAAGACTTAACTGGTTAATGGGACAAAGCCTGTGGTGTATGAGGTTTGGTGAACTTACTTCTCTAAATTAGCTGATACTGGTACATGGCTGAGAAACATAGGCAATAACCAATAATGCTCCCAACTAATAGCTATTTGTATTTTGGTTTTCCAATTTGATCACTTTTGCTGCAGCTTTTTCTGCAGCTATATCCAAATTACAACTTACTGAAGTGTCTGAAAACAAATCTATGACTTGGTTAGTCACTCAGCTTATTTTCCTCCCCATCATAATCTCACTGTTGAATTGGAGGAAGAAATGAAGTGACCTGCCCCTGCCTCAGGGTTGGGGTGTGGGGTTGATGCCGGTGTGTGCAGGTGTGCATGAGAACCTACCTCTCAGAGTTGGGGGCTGAGATACTGAACAGCCTAATTCTCTAAGTCAAGGGGGTGTGGAGGGTCAGAGAGAGTTTAGAGAACAATTCATCTGGCATTAGGGGAATTTCTCTATTCTCTGTCCATATGAGTAAAGTAGGTAATAACAGGGAGAAATAACCTCTACACAGTAAATTGGCCAGCTAGTATCACACAATTAAGTGTTGGATGACCAAGCCTCCTGGAATTCACCTAAATAGTGCTGGCATTCCTTATTCAAGGCAAATGTGCAAATCTAGCCAACTCATAGTGCCCCAGAGCGCTGATGAGTTGTCTGGGTTGATGCCCAAATTGATAAGCTAAAAAGGGTAGCACAATGGCTCAGTGGTTAGCACTGCTGCCTCACAGTGCCAGGGACCTGGGTTCAATTCCACCTTTGGGCGACTGTGTGTGTGGAGTTTGCACATTCTGCGGGTGTGTGCAGGTTAGGTGGATTGGCCATTCTAAAATTGCCTAGTGTCCAGGGATGTGCAGGCAATATGGGTTATCCATGGGAAAATACATGAGTTACAGGGATACGATGGGGGGTGGGGGGGTGGATAGAGGTGAGATGCTCTTTGGAGAGTTGGTGTGGACTCGCTGGGCTGAATGGTCTCCTTCCAGACTGTATGGATTCTACACCTATGAATAGGAAATTTAACAACGCCCTGTGCTGGTAAGCTACAGCTTTTAGCTGTTCAAACATCATTAAGGCTCTTAAAGAATATGAATAAATGGAGTGTAGCCTTCCACAGAACTTGTAACAAACATGTATACAGAACTTTTAAGCAATAAAGTGTCCAGCCAGTTCTGAAGTGTACATTTGGTACCAAGTTACATCAAGAGATACTACAGCAGATGACCAAATGCTAAGACAAAGAGTTAAGCATCCCTCAAGAGGTAAGATACCTGAAGAAATGGAGGTGTTTAGGGAGAACTCAGAGCCTAGGTAGCTAAAGGTGCAGTCAGCAATGGTGGAAAAGTTATAAATCGGGGATATTCATGTCAGCACAATTACAGGAGTGCAGATATCTGACACGGATGTTGAACTGGAAAGATTAGAAATTTAGGGAGGGAACAAGTTACAGAGGGATTCAAAAATGATGAGAATTTCAAAACTGATTAACCAATACATTAATGTAGGTCAGCAACCATCGGCTTTCATAGGCCTTATGGCACAGAAATAGATCATTCATATCAACCAGTCCTGCTGGTGTATATTCTACACTCAAGCCTCTTCCAATCATTGCTCATCTAAATTTACCATCATAGTCATGTATTCACTTCTTCAAATACTTATATAGTTTCCCCTTAAATGTGTCCATATTGTATTAGGTGAGTGAGGGCAGAACTAGTCCTGTGAGAGGCAAAGCAAGGTCCCGCTTTTTCAATGCCATTCCTCAATCAATTATCGAGTGCCTTTGAAGTAGGGTCCAACCCTAGGATCTTGCAAGTGTATCAGAAAGGGCTTTTCTTTCCTGGTCTCCCATGTGATGGCTCCCTCACTTACTGCTGGCTGCATACCATTGGTGGCAGGCAAGATCCTCAAGTGAACACTAGTTACCCGCTTGAAGCCTTCAATTGGCATGCAGGTGAGAAGGGCATGTACTAGTCTTCCAACAAGGGGCTTCATTGGCTGGTGACGGGAAGGTGGCATGTCCCCATCCAAACCCCTCCCAACTTCACCTCCAAACCAAACACTGTGGTGGTGGGGATTGGGTACTCTACCCTATCCTTTTCTACTCAATTCCTTAATTTATTCACATTATTTCTTGCTGGACCTCTCTTCCGTTCAGCGCTTTGTAGGCAACCTGTATTAGTGCCATTTATTATTATTTATTAGCTGTGTTTTCTGCCTATATGGCTTCTACTTTGGTCTTACTGATGGCTGTGTCCTTTTTTCTACAACCATTATTGTTATAAGTACTCCAATGTGCTAGTCCACCTCCCTTTTTACTTTCTATACATTCTAAATCTATAATAACTGCAATGTAATGTATAATTCCCAGCTCTGATCATTTTTGTTGCTACGTTTCAGAAATCCCAATGATGATCGGACACCTCAGCTGGTGCATGAATTAAACCTATCCTACTGGCATTGCAAACCAGCCGTTCAACCAGTTGAGGTAACTGACCCCTGAAGAGCTCTCCTCCTCAAACTTGGAGGCATGGTGACCCTCAGGTAAAATTCACCACCAGTCATCTCTCTTGGAGAGAAGGCAGCCCAAGGACTGGTAGGACTACAGCGACATTACCTGTACTTTTTTTCAAAATTATAATTGGTTCCTCCAAATGCATGATTGGTTCCAGCTCTTATGTCTGGTTATAGGCAATGGGAGAAATGCTGTACAGACAATTCAACGTGACTTTGATCTCTTTTCACTTTATGGTTTAAGCATCTTTTCAGATTCCCATTTCAGCGTCCCATGAAAATGAATATTTCTCGCCTTCTTACCACGTATTAGTTCTCCTGATATCTGCTCCAATGCTAATTTTCACAGTCAACAGTCAATAGTCCAAAGATTGTTATCTCTTAAGTTCTACCTTTTAGCATAGAGACCAACGCCTGAAGTTCCTTTAATCAGATGTTCCACCAGATGACTACTTGTGTTGTTTGTTCCAACATAAGCTATAACAAATGAACTTACTTTTCAGCTGACATGAAATGCCTTTTGGCATTCTCATTCGTCCCCCAATTATACAGTCTTTATTATTTTCTGTTCTGCTCCTCCCTGTCCAGGAGGATTCTGAGCCACTTGCATTGATTTATATTATAGCCATCCTTCCCAAAGTCTTTCTTCCTCAAGGTAGAGTACATTGTACCTGTCTGACAGGACTAGCATCTACACAACCTTCTTCTCAAACTCAGGATTATGTATGAATTGAGCTTTGTTCAAGTAAGAACATGGCCAGCAAGTATTTGGGTGACCTGAAGCTAACAGAAGGCAGAAATTGGACTGTTGTCCATTGATCAAGTCTCAAAGTAACAAATGAATGAGGGATTCAAAAACGGATGTCTGAGATGGAATAGAATAAGCATGTTCTACAGATGAAGATAGGCAAAACAATCTGTTACAAACTGGACCAAAAAAGCACGGTGTGCAAAATTCTGTCGTCACCTAACTTATGGATTCTTGCTTTCAGTATGTGTTTACTGACCATGTTAAGTTCATCTCACCTTTCTAGGAACTGTGATCATCGATTATGAATTATCATCAATTCTTTCCTGCACACCCCAAAACATTCAGACTATTTATATACATGGATGGGATTTAATTGGAGCTTAAGTGATCAAGTGTTGAAAATAAAACAAAAGTTCCAGAAATGCACAACAGTTTTGTCAGAATCTGAAAATGTACTGATTTATTTCAGATTTGTTACACAGTTTACTTGCCAATCCCTTTTATTGTTTCAGTAACCTGGTTATATTTAGAAGATTTCTGTATTTTAATATTAAATTTGTGTCACTATCATTAAAACGTTTTGAAAGTAATTTTGACCTAGAGTAAAGATTTCTAGACAATTCCTTATTTCAGTAACTTAACTACCTGATCACAAAGAGGGACGGGGGGAGGTGAGTGCAGGTGTAGAAAACAGTCAGGTCTACTGTTCCAGATGCAGAGCATAGTCAGTCATGCAAGGAAAGCAGAGTGTTGAGGGGGACTGGTTAAAATATTTGCCTCATGTTCAGTGATTCCGTCCCATGGATTTATGTCATCCAACTCCTATCCCTCAGGTCCCACTCACCCACATGGCCGCTTATAACCTTTCATGCCAACCATGGCCAAACATCAGAAGCCATATACAGTTGAAGAGAACAAAAAACTTTCAACATTCTAGTACAGCTCTCATTCCGACACAATTGATAGTGAACAAAAATTCCAACATACAACCCATTCAGAGGTTTTAAATTTCAAATGATTAATACATTTAAAGAAAAACTTTTAGACTAAGCCCATATCAAAAGTCAGCTAACTCTTTAAATTGTCAATCAAACAGTGAATCCGGAAATCCAGACATAATGATGGTCAGCTAAGAGTTCTATTAAATGGATGCCAAATTCTTTTTCTATCTTACTCCTATCAATCAAAGCAAAACTACTGAATTCTAGGTTCCCTCTTGTTTGAATCATGCCTCATTCCATCATCTTTCACCTACAGGCAAAACTCAGATCTGTCAGAAATGGGAGCAGGACTTCCCACATTTTTAAAGGTTCATGGAGTCTTCTGTGAAAATCTGACCCTTTATTTAAGATTTTCACTGCCATCTAAGTGAAGGGTGGTTTCCTGACATGTTCCCTGGTTTTGGATTCTTCTAGCAGTGGATTTCTTTTTGTTGTTATTTATGCTATCGCATTCTTCAATTGTCAAATCAATTATTTCATTCTCAATTGTCTATACTTGAGTTAGTACAAATCTGGTCTTTGCAATCATTTCTCATCAATTTACCCCTCTAGCTTCATTAACATTACAGTGAATCCATGCAGCACTTTTCCCAATATAATCTTCCTCAAGAATGGTGCCAGAACTGAACAGCATGGGTTAAATAGTTTTGTAGAGTTTCCAGGAACAGTTAAACAACTATTCATGAAAACCAATATTCCACTTGCCTATTAAATTATTATTTTGTACCTACACATTATCTTTTGGTGATATTGAATTGACCATAAATCTCTCTACTCCTTCTCACGTCATGGTTTCTCGCTATTTAGAAAGTACTCTTACCTATTTTTCTTGGGTCCAAAGTGGATAATCTCACACTTTCCCACATCAAAGTTTATTGTTTGGTTCAAAATACCATCCTGATGTAAGAGTTAAACAGAAAAGGGAGGGAGAGAGAAAGCAAGAAACTACAAGACATCTTAGTTAAGATGTTAGAACCTATTTATAAGAAATTATAGCAGGGCACTTGGTAATCAGGCACAGTTGACCTGGTTTGGTGGAGGCAAAATCATGCTTAAATCAATTCATTGGAGTCTTGGATGACGTAACATTAGCATCGGATAAAGGGGAGCTGATGGATTTTAAGTAAGTGGGAAAGGATCTGGCAAATGGCATATAGTGTGGAAAAATGTGTAATTGTTAATTTTAGCAGGAAGAATAAGAAAAGCACATGATCTCAATGTAGAGAGATTGAGAGCTCTGACATGGAGAAGGATCTAGGTATCCTAGTGCATCAATCACAAGAATTAGTATGAAGTGCAGCAAATAATTGGGAAAATAATATAATGTTATCAAATATTGCAAGGTGAATGAAGTAAGAAGTTATGCTTCAGTTATACCGTGACCACATCTGGAAAACAGTTTACAGTATTGGCCACTTTCTTAAAGGAAAGATGCAAACACATTGGAGGCAGAACAAACGAGATTCATCAGCCTAATACCTGGAAAGTGTAGGTTGTAGCAGGTCTTTAGCACTCTTTAGAAGAGTAAGAGGTGACTTGATTGAAATATTGAAGATCCTGACAGGTCTTGGCAGGTTGGATTTGGAGTGGATGTTTCCACTTATGGGAGAGTCTAGAACTAAGGTCACTGTTTAAAAATAAATGCTGCCTATTTAAAACATAGATTAGGTACAATTTTTTATCTCAGGAGATTATGAGTCTGTGGAACTCTCTTCCTGATGATATGGTAGAAGCACAGTCTTTGAATATTTCTAAGACAAAGGTAGATAGATCCTTTTTAAACAAGTGGCAACTTTGTCATGCATAGGATGGTGCATGTATGGATGAACTGCCACATGCAGTGCTGGAGGCTGGTACAATTACAACATTTAAAAGGCACCTGGATGGGTATATGAATAGGAAGGGTTTACAGGGATATGGGCAAAATGCTGGAAAATGGGACTAGATTAATTTAGGACATCTGGTCAGCATGGACGATTTGGACGAAGGGTCTGTTTCTGTACTGTTCATCTCTATGACTCTACGACTCGGAGGGTGAAAAGTTATCATAGGTGGGCAGGAATATGGATTTGAGGTTATAGTCAGCTCGATCAAATGGCAGGTTTGAGGGTCTGAACAGTCTATTCCTGAGCCTTACTTGTATGTATGTTTACCATGTTAAAAAAAGATCTTTTTAACCATTCAACATTTCAATGTTATGTACCCAAAACTGTACTTCTCAAGAAATCCTTCCATACACTTTCACATTGATTTACATTTTCTCACCAAGAGAGATTCAAGGAGACTTGCATCATGCATGGTGACTCACATTCTTGACTTTGCTTCGGTGTGCTAGTTGTACCTCCCAATAGAAATGCAAAACACAGGAAGCATGATACCATCTGACATCCAGGCACAAGTCTGACAGAATATCTATACACGCAGGTGACGGGAAGTTCCACAAAGTAGATACAAATGGATGAAATTCAACCTAACCATCAATGAATAGTAAATGCATACATTTACAAATGGGCAAAATTGCTAGCTGATCTGCAGCAATACAGATAGCTAAATTTTAAAAGGAGAGATACTGCATGGAGATCAATATATCAAAATTTTACATTAAAATACAAATGAACAATTGGTCCCTTATGCAAGTGGGGCTTTGTTCCCTCTGCATGCAAGTCACAAACCACTTTTGAATTTGTTTAAAAATTGACAGTAATTAATTAATCACACAAAATTGCATGCATACTTGCATACTGACAGCATCCAATCCATTTTTATACATAACTGCATCTCTATTACCACTTTTCTAGCACAGTGATTTGATAATACATATTTCAGAAGCTGATGACATTGCATTATTAACTCTCTTTCTCACATTTTGAAAATGTTTGGGCAAAACTACCATGCAAGCAAAATTCCTACAATCTAATGAATTATGGAAATATGCTCATGTAATTAGCAAGGTTGATATGTTGTAACCGTAATATTAGTCCCACCAATTACTGATAGCAGTAGGATTCCATTGTGGTGAAGTGAAAAATATTCACGAAAAATGCTCTACACTTCCTTGGAATGGTTTGAATTGCAATCACTTCCGTAATGCAGGAGATGCAGCAGTCAGTTTTCACACCGTAAACTCCCACAATATGAAAATGATCAGATAACCTGTTTTTGTGATGTTAAATAAAGGAGAAATATTTGACAAAGTACTGGGGATAGCTTAAATATAATGAAGAACAGTGGATGCTGGAAATCTGAAACAAGAACAGAAAGTGCTGGACAATGTCAGCCAGGCTGGTAGCATCTATAGACAGAAAGCAGAGTTAATGTTCTTTGTGCCCAGGGATGCAAACTGAGACAAAACTCAACTGCTGCTGGAGGACCTGCAATTCAGTAAGAGATGCATTTTAGTCCTCGATTGAGTGTTGCAGGCCAGCACATTCCAAAGTCTAGGACTATGTGCTGAGGGATCCACAAAAGTTTAGGACAGCACCGCAAAGACGCAATCAGTGAAAGGCCACTCTCTGAGGCCTTTCAACCACAGGGCATTGAAAAATAACACTTATAAAACCCTTCAGACTGTAAGATCATCAGTAAATGCATATAGTAAAACATCAAATGCTGGAATTCAATTGTGACACTTAAGAATGCAACATGATCAGTGGACAAAAATTGTGATATATTGTATTTTCTGTAATGTCCAGTTTGAAATGTTTTGGACTGTACTTTTAGAGTTTTTTCTGAATAAAGAATATTTTGCAAAGACTAAATCATTGTGTACTGGGCCTTCCATCTCTAAAGCTTCCTTCTCTTTCTCACTCCAATGCCAGAGTCAGGCAATATTATGCAAATTCTGTATGAGAGAAACTAAGGTCAAAGATTTGGGCTCAGTTACGGGTAAATCGGATAGTGCACAGAACTTGGAAGACTCCTGAGCAGAGAAGCAACTTCTTCTCTTGTTGTAGTCAAGATGTCTGATACAACAATCACCAACCTGGAACTACATTTAATATAATGTTTTCACTGGGGACATTTGCTTACACACATAACAGAACCAATTTACTAATTGATGTTACCATGATAAAAATTTCAACAACAGTAGCAAAACAGCACTATTTCTTCATTATAGTTACAGGCCAGTGTTGACGCATACGCTCTTTCATTTTTCTTGAAACTGATCCTGTTTATTAGCCTTACTAATTATACAATTTTCCAGATACATAAGTTTATTATGGATCATAAAACCTATTCTTGCGATCCAAATTTTTTGATGAATTTATCATGCTGCCAGGTGCATCCAGTTCAAACAAGTTTATTCTTACTAAGCAGGTTACAACTCTGAGCACAGTAATATTTACACCAATAATTCTGGATTAATTCTTTGGCAAAGAATTGTTTAATGCAAAGAATTGTTTAAGACAAAAGGGTTTGGAATGATTGCAGAATACTTTTATAACATGCAGGAATACAGCAAACATAATCTAATAACCATAAGGAGGATTCAGGCTAACCTCATTAGCTAATATTGAAAATACTGACATAACATAAATCAGTTGCACCCATGCTAAATTATTTTACTCATGATGAGTGTTAATTGATAGTTATACTACATTGATTGATCCCTGAAGAGTAGTTTCTGGAGGGAAGGCAAGTAGAGAAATTAGGAAATCATAGCTCATATTGGGCAGCTAAATGAATTGATGTTTGTTTAACCTATTTGTTCTGAGCATTAAAATGTTTTCGTTTTCAAAATGAAAGTTTAACCAAATTTACCCATTTGCTACAGCTCTTAAAATGAGCATAGTTTTACCATTAAAATTTTAAGTACACGATCACATCCATAGTAAAATATACCATTAGACAAAGAATGAGTGCAACTCGCAAAACGGTTTTTGTTTACAATTGTTAGAATTGACTAGTTCTCATTTTATCCTATATCCGGAATTTGTCTTTCATGCTATTGAGAGTGTTTCTAGCAAGGTCAGCATTTCCTGCTCATTTCTAATTTTCCTTAATATTGTGTGGCTTACCAGATCAGTGTTTCCCAGCCTTTTCAGTAACACAGCACACTTCAATCAGACAAACAATTCCACAGCATACCCAACTTTTCACATCATCTCAATTTTAGCCTTTGGCCACACGTTTTAGAGTGTTTAAGTGTTAGAATTAAAGCCATGCTGTAGGAGAGGTATAAATCAACAAATAATAGGAGCACATAAAAAAAAAGAATTGAGCAATAATTACAGATAACTTTAATCTTCTTGTTGATTGGATCAATAAAGTTGGAAAAGGTAGCTATGACAACAAATTCATACAGTGCATTAGGAATAGTTTCCTAGACCAATACGTGATGGAGCCAACCAGGGAGCAGGCTACCCTGGGTCTGGTAACTGGCAATGAGACAGATTTAATAAATGACTTCAAAGATCCCAAGGAAGTAGTAATCATGACATGATAGAATTTAATATTCAGTTTGCAAATGAGAATCTTCAGTCAGAAACAATAAATGTTTATATGTGTAAATAAAGGGAATTACAATGAAATGAGGATAGTTAGCCGAAGTGGACTGGGCAGAAAGACTGTAAGCAAACAATGGCAGGCATGTAAGGACGTAATTCATGACTGTCAGCAAAAACATATCCCAATAAGAAGAAAAGATTATGAGAGGAATAAAGCAACCATGGCTAACCAAGGAAATTAAGGAGAGTATAAAGTTGAAAGAACAAACATGTAAGGAGGCAAAAGCCAGTGACAATTGAGAAGACTGAGATAAATTCACAATCCAGCAAAGGGAGTCTAAAATGATAACAAAGACAGAGGAACTAAATTACGAGGGTAAACTAATAAGGAATAAAAATAAAACTCACAACAGGAACATCTTTAAATATATAAAAAGGAAGAGTGAGCTCAAAATGACCTAGGTTTCTTAGAAAATAACACTAGGAGATAGTTATGGGGAGGAAGGAAATAGCAGAGAGGTTAATCAGATATTTTGCAACAGTCTTTACAGTGGAAGAAACTTTGAACATCTCATTCATACTAGAGACTACAGGGGAGGAATTAAGTACCATCATCAACACTGGAGAGGTAGTATCAGACAAACTAAAGCAGCGAAAGGCAGATAGGTCCGCTGACCCTGATGGCTTGCGTTCTAGGCCCATAAACGAAGTACTTACAGAGATCGTGGACGCATTGGTTGTAATTTTCCAAAAATCACTGGATTCAGGAGAAGTACCAGAAAACTGCTAATGTACTAATTATTAAGGAAGTAATAGGAGAAAATGTGGAAATTGATAATCTAATCAAGCAGAATCAGCATGGCTTCATAAAAGGCAGTGTGTCTGACTAATTTATTAAAGTTTTTTGAGGAAGTCTCAAACTAAATGGATATAGTGGAACCAGTAGATATGTTGACATCCTGAAAATGCTCAACAAGGTACTTCATAAAAGGTAAGTCTTCAGATAAGAGTCCATGGTGCTCGAGGTAGTATATTGGCGTGGATAGAGAATTGACAAATGGCCAGGAAACAGCAAGTGGGGATAAGGGGTTCTTTTACAGCTTGGCAAAGTGTAACCAGTGGGGTTTCACAGGAATCAGTGCAGGAATCACACCTGTTTATAACATATACTAGTGACTTTGAGGAAGGAAGCAAATATACAGTAGCCAAATTTGCCGATGACACAAAAATAGGTGGAAAGGCAAGTTGCGAAACAGATACAAACAGTTTAGAGAGAGATATTGATAGGTTAAGCAAGTGGGCCAAAAGTTGGTGAGTGGAGTATGATATAGGAAAATGTGAAGTTGTTCATTTTGGAAGGGAGAACAAAAGAACACTTATTTAAATGGAGAAAAACTGCTGAAAGCTGCAACAAAGGGGGATTTCTGAGGCATTTGTGCACAAAATACAAAATACAAAGCTACCACATAGGTGCAACAGGTAATTGGGAAGGCTAATTGAATGTTGGCCCTTATTTCAAGGGGGTTTGTGCACAAGAGTAGAGAACTCTTACAGCAACTGTACAAGGTGCTGGTGAGAACACATCTGGAATACTGTAAGCATTTTGGTCCCTTAAGGAAAGGCATTATTTCACTGAAGGCAATTCAGAGAAGGTTTACCAAGATGAACCCCGGTATGGAGGGTTTGTCATATGAACTCACTGGAGTATAGAAGATTAAGAAGTGATCTCATTGAAACATATAGGACTTTTAAGGGTCATGAAGGCAAATGCTAATAGGATGATTCCTCCTCATGGGAGAATCTAGGACCAGAGGACATTGTCTCAGAATAAAGAGGTGCCAATTTATGATAAAGATGAGGATGAATTTCTTCTCTTGGGGGTTGTCTTTGGAACTCCTTCCCACACAGAGCTGTAGGGGCAGACTTTTTGTGTACATTTAAGGCCAAGATGGATCCTTGAACAGGCTCAATGGGCTCCTCAGCCTACTCCTGTTCCTATTTCATACGTTCTTAAAAGACTGATTTGTGCTTTTAAATTGATGATCAATTTTCATGAGCTTTATGAATTATAATTTTGGTTAGATAGAATATTGTTTACAATAAAACAATGCTCATTTTACATTAATTTTTCACTACCTTTGTTCAAAATTTCACAGCACACCGATAGTTCTCAGTTGAAAACTATTGTACCAGGCCATTTCAGAGGGCAGTAAAGAGTCAATCGAGTTAACTGTGGATCTGGAATCATATGTATGAAAGTCTGTGTAAGGATAAAAGATTTCCTTCTCCGAAGAGAGTTGCTGTAACTGATACTAACTTTATATTCCAAGATGTTTTATTAATTGAGTCTAAAGTTCAGTAGTAGCCATGGTAGGATTTGAACCCATGTTACCATGACAGTCACCTGGGCATACAGATGACTAAACTAGTGACATTTTCATGATAGCAATGTTTCCTCACTGCTGTAAAGTGTGCAGGTACATGCATATGGGATAGAAAGCTGAACATAAAAAAAAGGCAGAATACTTTTGAGTCGATAGCTAGATAGCTAAATGTTGGTGATTTTCCCAAAGCACTTTTATTTACACCTAATTTGAGCAGCTGCCAGTTGTTAAGTAAAATGTCTTGATGCCACTCACAATTCACACCATGAAACCCATGCATCAAACTGTTTACATCACAAGAAACACATTAAATAGTATCACAAAAATGTCCCAAAGACCAGATGATACTTCTTGATAAGGCAAGTGGTTGTTGCTGTGAGAATGTTTTTTTCAAGGAACATGTTCAACTACCTGACAAACCACCAGAGATATATAAAAAAATTGTGGGAAATTTGCTTTTAAAAGAAACAAAAATGAAGAAACTATTAGACCGAACTTTCTGGATTTAAAAAAAAATCTAAATACCAAGGAGATTTTCCCAATCAGCAAATTTTATAGCAGTGATAAAGCTAGAACTTTAACTGGAAAGAATGTTGCATTAACAAAAAGAATAAAATAAGGCAGATTTCATCAGACTTCAACAAATGTACAGTAATCTTTTCTATTCTCATTCATCAGTGTAACTGCTAACATGAAAAGACTGTCTCTGAGCTGTCTGGTATGTGGCAATGCAGCCTTATAGTATTGCCAACAAAAACAATGCAGGTGCAGTCACGGAGCACAGCAGTTAATCTACAACAACAGCAGATTTGGAATTTAGGTTAGATTTCAGTGCTTTATAATAATAATGAGGGGGACTTGAAGAAGAAAGGAAGCGGAAGAAACAAGCATCTTTATTCTTACAGTGTGCTCTGGTATATTTTTAAAAAAAAGTTTAAAATTTATACCACAAGAAAACTGTTTGCAACTGCTAGAAGCAGATCCACAATTGTTACGTAATTTTCCCATGTTGTGGTTTGATATCTATTTAATAAGGTACACTAAATAAGATGCATCATAAAACACCAACATCAACAACAAAACTGAAATACTATTTCAAGATTGTGACAAACAATGAGCGACAGCTAAGGGGATACTCAATGACCAAAAGGTGGTCACATTCCTAATTATTTCTTGAAAATGTTGGATCCAAGAATGAGAAAGGGCAGAAGAACAATAGTTTTTATAAAAATATATGGACGAGGCTACAAAGCCAAAGGACCCCCACTTCCATACTTATTTTGTGATACTGTCACAGCAAAGTATCCCATTTCCTTAGACTCACAAACTAGGAAGTGAAGATGCTTTAAAGAATAGAAAAGCCTGAACTGGGTTTAAAAACAAGGAAGGAAACCTTTCCACAAATAACCCATTAAATTGATTTGCTAACATTACAGTGAAACTATGTTGTGTCAACTATTGGTGCATAATACGCAGTTACACAACACATAAAGCTCTGTTTTCAGAATGTATAATTTAGTTTACATCATAAGGTTTAGTGTGTCATTGAGCCTGGCTGTAACAGTTAATTCATACAAACAAATGGTAGTGCTTGCTGCTTCATGCTCTTAGAACACGCAGGTCACAAATATATTTTGTCTGGCGTCAGAACACACATCCTGCACAAGTGCACTCATCTAAACCAACCACTTTTCCTTTTGTCAATTCCAAAATTCTTTTAGGAAATTGGCAAAAGAGAGATAGGTGCTTGTGCTGGGGGAAGGATGGGAATAGGGATCCCAATGACTGCCAATCTTGAAGTATATGCAAAGTTAACCTGGTTACATTGTATGGGTTAGGAGAAAGAAAAGAACACTTCAGGGAGTTAGACGAAGATGTGGAATCTTACTTTCTTGTATCCACAAATCCAACAGAGTTAATAGTAGTTCCTTCGGGCTTTTTCCAGCCTATTAGGTATTTGCTGGTAGCTCCTTGGCGGGGGTAAAACGTCCTGGGTCCAGATGCTGAGGATGAGTGGAGAGAAGGCTGTGGCGAAGGAGTGGGACGAATCTCGTCATGAGGTGAACTCTTACTACGTGTGAAGACTACTGGACTTATGGAATGTCTTGAACTCAGAGTACTAGAGGAAAAATAAATGAAACAATTTATTACAAAGAGTCAATAAATAAATAATTCAAACTAATAAGTTCCTCACTGCCAAAATTGTTGGACCAAACAAAATGACTGAAATATCAACAGCTGTCGATATTAAAATAAAGAATTGATTTTCAAATTATGAGGTTGAATTGAGCTGAATTGCATAATTACTATCATTTTTGCTGCTTAATATAAAGGATTGGCATGATGGAAGTTGTTAGAGATCAGCAGGAGAAAGGTCTCTCGCCCCATTCTTTCTACAGATTTACTTCGATAGGCATTTAGAAGAGGCTAAGAGACCAAAGGACAGAAAAGTCCTTCTGCTAGGGCTGGAGGAATTCGGAAAGGCTGAGGCTATTGAGCAGTAAAAACATGGTAATTCAAAGTTGAGACAATGGAGTTAGGGTTAGGAGAGCAACCTAGGTGAACAAATATCAGTATGATAGGTAAGTAGATTTTCTGCAGGGCGTATATAATTCCTGCAGGTTATTAATCAACAGATTTCTGGCGATGGCTTTAACATTTCTTATGCCAGGTTTCTAATAAGAACATATGCATAATGTAAAAATTTCCTTTTCAGATTCAGACTCTTAAAATACATGACAATCGTACTGATGTACTCAAAGCAATGTGTTTTCACATATTAGATAACCATTGTAATGTAAATGATATATACATACTGCCAAACATCAACAATATATTCATGAACAACATCCAGCATTGTGTAGCAGGAACATTCTGATGTCAAGATGCCTGCTCAACTTATTCTGCAATGTTATAATTGACATTCCTGGATGATGATCTGAAACCACAGCCATCTGTTCACCAGAACAGGATATTGACTGGAATGGAATCAGCAGTCAATGAGAAATACCTTCTCTTTTATTTAAAGGTTTTAAAATGTTTACTGCTCTAAATTCCTGGAAAATGTTCTGTTGGGATAAAAAAAAAGTAGACTCAAGTTTTTGTAATGGTTTTGTGGATAATATAGTGTGGCACAGAGTAATACAGGTCAGAAAGGCTACGCTTCCTTTTAGGCCCCACGATGAGTTAGTTGCCCCAAGCCAGAATATAATGAGGCAAGATAACTAGCTTTAATGTTCCCAGGCTCAGGATGAAGGAAGTTTAAAAAAATAGTTATCCTTATGGTCATTGCTTCTGATTGCTATACACGTCACCTTATGGATGGGTTGCGTATAGACAGACATTCACATTCATCAGTTTCAAAGCACCTCATCAAGGTCTAATTTCAGCATTTAAATATACAAGGGTAAAAATGCAACTCTGAAAAATTGTGAATCAGAGACAGGTAAACAAAGTAATGTTTTCGAACTCAGGAGACTCATTGCTGGAACTGCAGCATTATATAGATCAATTATTGGTAGTGATCCAACAGAAGTGTAACATTGCTATATCACAGTGTCTGATGTGATCATTTGCTTAGCTACAGGGCCTCATTAGTTCTATATAAGGAGGTACTAAGCAAAGGTCAGACCAATCCTAAAGGGACTTATGGAAGGAAAAATGAAAGGGCATCAACAGGCAATAATGGTGCAACTCCCAGCCTGGAAGCAGATTTTCCATTCCCATTACAGTATAATGCCTGGTCATTCAGAAAGCACGTCAGTAGCATTAATTTTGATTCTTCTCTCAGCTACTATCCAGGTAGCAGATTCCGCTGTAACCTTACACTTCACATTGGGTTCATTTGAAAAGGTGCCCTCAAACCAAATGGATTGAAGTGGTGACACTGAGGATAAATAACATTGCTTTCTCATGCTGGATAGTGCGAGGTGGCCAAAAAGGAAAACCAGAGGAAACCCATCGTTATTGAGCAGAAAAAAAAATAAAGTATTACCTGGATTGGGAAGAAGTATCACTGAGACTATATGCACTGCTTTCGCGGACTGGTAGGTTTGATGTACTGTGTACTAATCCTCCATAGGATTTGCTTTCTGTGCTCGGTGCTGGTGATAGTGCTCCCCTCCTCTCGTAACTATGGGCTGCTCGATCACCTAATCTGCTGCCATGCATGCTACCTTCACTGGAGCCAGGCCAAGGAGAAGGTGCCTTCTCCTTTAGTGGTCCAGATCTCAAAGAACTTGTTGGGCAAGCTGGGGTGCCCGAAGACAACACCGTACTTTGACATGGCCCATAAGAGCTTGTGTCGATGCCACTATCTGCAGATGTGCCCTGAATGTAGTTATATCCATTTAGGTCAGACTCCGTTCGGTCCCCTGTCTCGTACCACTTCTCATCACTGTGGGCACTTGAAGCATTGCTGGAAAGTGTGTTGCTGCTTGAGTGACTTGAGTACTGTGTATCAGTCTAGGAAGAGAGGTGTGGGTGAAAAAATACAGTTACATCAGGTATATGCTCTAAACTACTTGAGCTTGTGCTCAGTTAGTAAATCTCAGATCAAAATATTTATCATCTAAAATTGGTTTTAGCAAAATTATGAAAAGCAAATCTTTCAATTTCAATACAAAATCAAAACATTGCAAAACTGTTAATTGTTTGTTGCATTCTTCTGGTAAACAGATAATATAAATTAAGTCTTCATGCTGAAATTCAACATCACAATGTTGCAGTAGTCTTCCCAGCTGGTAAAACACAGGATGACCACATCCTGTAAAGTTGCCACAATTCTAGAGAGCTGTAGGGATTCTCACGCATTAAAGAGGGGGAGGGCAAACGAGAGCGAAAGAGACATACCTTGCTGAGTTAACCAGAGGATCACCATGCCTCAGGTGAGACCTTCATGGTAACCTCAGTAGTCTGGGAATTGTAAATCACAAACCAGCTGTCCAGCCAAGTGAGCTGAGCAGTCCCCAGTCATTTGCCCCAATCTTGGGGTGATCACGAGCACAGTTTGGGAGGCAGCTGAAAGCCACTCTCTTGCTTCCACCCTCCCCAAAGGACAGAATGCTGATTCCACTTGGCTGCTGTTGCTCAGCTAGCAACCTGGATGCCTGAAGAGTTACTGCTCACAGTAACTGACAGAATCTGATTGGCTAGCAGCTTCAGACAGGGAGGGGATGGGTGACTACCTAAGTGCCCAATTGGAGTTTGATCCAGTGAGCTCTCATTGGTGATGGTGGCAGTGGTTAGCTCGCTTGCTGATAATGGTGCCAGTCCCCACACAGAGTAAAATGGAGAACCCGGCCGTACCAAGTGTATTTGATTCATCCAAACATTTATGCCCAACCGAGTGTGCATTAACCAGACTTCATGAAAAATGGTGACACAATGACCATTTGCTATGTTCTATAAATTGAATATATTCCTCTCAATAAACATAGACCCTTAGTGTGACCCTTTACGGGCCATGTTACGTTTAGCTCATTGACAGCACAAGGCTGTAACTACACAATTGCTAACTGGTTTACTTCAATAACATGAAGAAGTGATTTTAAAGAATTGTTCCCATAGAAATATTTTGATGACTAACTCAGCACTGTTATTTGGCCATGCAAAAACATTAATTTTTCATAAACTGCCACAGGTCAATCGAGCCTGACTTGAGAAACCAAGTGAATGCATGTACTCAAATATTTCTGTTTGACATTTATGCTATTTAAGCATGGAAAAGTGAGCGATTTGGGTTTCCATGTGTTGTAATGAGGAGACAGGGATGATGATGGGGGTGGGGAGAAAAGAGCAGTGGAGAAGACAAAAAAAAAAGGAGGTCGAGCTCATAACTGAAAACAAATTTTAAATAATTGAAAGAATTTAACCCCTACAAGTCTGATTTGCATTAAAATCAAGACATTTTATTTTAATCACAGGGCTATGCTTACTAACTTTGCACTTTTTTTGAGTTTTTTTGCCCTGGATCTTTGCTATTCTAGTTCAAAGGAATTCAACGTGGCCTCCACTTGAAAATGGATGCACCTTTAACAATTGTTTAGGCTCTCAGATTGCAAGCTTCCAACTGTGCACCCAAACAATTATTCTCTACTCCTCCAAGTTTACACATTTTTACTTGTTCTGTCTTTGATGGTTAATCACCATGCGCTTACTTTTGGGAATGCTTTCCCTCAACTATTTTCCTGCCTCTATCTCTCTTCTGAAAGGAAAACCCATCTCCATCATGGTAATTTCAGGGTCCCTTTTACTATTATCCACCTCTTCTCAGAATCCTCCTGTCTGCATTATGCCATGTCAAAGGCTGTAGCAAAATCTAAGCTGATGTTTTTGCTTCATAGAGTTCTTTAATTTGTCAAGAACAAGGAGCAAAATCACACAGCACTACACTTTTTGAACACCTTAGTTTGTAATTTAGTTAGTACTCAAGTTCAGTATGAAAAGCGGTGCCATGGAAAATGTTTAGTGGTTTGGTCTAATGCAACCCTTTCTTTAAAGGTGCTTTTTATGTCGAAACACCGAGCAGAATAATTCAAACACTCGGATTTTGTTTTGGATGTTAAGAACATTAACTGAAAAGAATAAATTACTCCAGATACATTGGAACACAGTCAAAACAAGCAGGTTAATAGATTTAAATTTCTTTACCTGCCCATGCTTGTTGGGAGAAATGTGGCCCACTACAACATCCTGTCTCATCAGCCTCCCATTGGGGCTCTCCCGAAGTGCAGATGTTACCTTTGACATGGATGGGATGTGCCAGGTTGGTTCTGAAACACAATTTCAATTTTTTTTTAAGCACTTTGGATTTCTATTATTTACAAACAAGCCAGATATTAAATTACAGAGGGTTTTAACTTCGTTCCATCTTAAAATGGAATCCAGAAGGACTACAACAACTACCTTGAAGTTTAATTGATTCATTTTTAATTTATTTTGGAAGCCGATGATGTTTGGTGTTCCTCAAACAACTGAAATTGCACGTTCCAATTTAATTAATAGAATCATTTTGAAATGCAGTCAGCAGAAGCTTTCTGCAATAATAAATCCTTGAGAGAAAATTAGCTTAAACTCTCCTCAGATAAAACTACAAACGAACTTTCAATCTGATTATGCCTTTTTAAAAAAAAAAATACATACACAAGAATAGAAGTAGAAAAAAATATACATTCTAATCTTGTAAGAAGTAATGTATTGGGGTTGCAATATACCCACAATTTGCAAGGTAAAATGTGAATAGGTAATGAACAGGATTATTTTTTGCTTAGGAGATAGAAAAATAACAGGCAACAGAAACCATTCTGGCAGCCCATTCAAACCGTTACTTTTTCTGTCAGATAAATCAGAGCAGCATTTGGCCTGAGCTGGTCAAGTGACACAAAGGGTAAACCCTATGACTATACCGCCCACCTTCAGTATAAGATGTGGTTCCTTAGCTGCTACTGGACAAAATGTGTTGAATTGGCTGTAGAGAAGAGGCTAAAGCTTGTTGTTTCTATGTTGACCACCACCAAACAAGTCCACGATTATCTATTCAAACTTTATTGTGCAATCTTACGGCATAGTGAACCATAATATCTTGTATCCTGCAGTAGCAGAATGTGCATGTATTTCTATTGTGAATATTGTTCTTCTGTGTATAGTTTTGGAAAATTAAGTATAATGTTGCACTGTTTTCTTGCATTTTCCATGACATGAGAGTTTTGAGCTAATTTCTAATTCTAGGATTTACAATACCCAGAAAGCTTCTGCAGTATACATTTTCTATAGTTATATTAAGTACACCACCTGAAATTGTAAGTACAATTGTTTGAAGGACCACAACGGTCATCATTTCCAACAAGAATTTAACCCAAACCATGTAACTCCTAAAGTAAATATCTCTAGTATTCTAGGTTCCATTGCTAGCCAGAATGAAGTCAGTTGAAACCACCTGTAATTAATCAACAGGTGGAATTGTTCAAATGATTAGATTTATCAATGCAGGTCAGCATAAACCTCCACGTATATTCTGGGAAGTGAAACATACCCTGGCTTAATTTCAAAAAGGACTAGTTGACAGTTTGCAACAAAAGTTAAATGCGAGCAGCAGTCACATAACACACACATCATACTTCCAACCCACCTTAGAACTATATATTGCTCTGCATCTGATCACTTGCTGATATTGACATATATTTTCAAACTTTCGATGCAATACAAATAATTACTATGTACTCATCTGCTCTTAGCAGTCTCTGTTTTTACGTCATATTTTCCTGTCAGTTTAGATTACACTGGTTTCTCTTCAAAACATTGTTTTTTAGCACCTTGTTTACACGTGGATGAACTAATTAATGAAAAAATTAATTGAGATACCTTTAGCTCTTTTCATTGACTTATTTGAAACTAATAGGCTTGATTAAAATGGCTTGTAATAAATATTTCACAGTCACAGAGCATCCAACAGACGAGATTCAATACACAGAAATGCCAAGCTGTAAGCATGGTACAAAATATCCCTGAAATGGCTAAACTTGCATCGAAATAAAATAAAGTGTATTGGCTGCAAAATGTCTGGCAAGGTCCAACCCATATATTGAAGATTATTGCAGCAATGCTTGGGGGAGTGAACGAAGCAAATAAGATATTGGGATTTATTATTAGGCCAAAATTGATTTGAAATATAGTGAGGCAGTCAGTATGAATAACTTACAGTTCACAAGCAAATGCAAAGGAAAGATCTCTCTAATCAGGTCCAATGATACGTCTCAACTCCAACCTCAGCAGCGAAGACAGATCTACATGACCAACAAGTGCATCATACAAAAATATCATGACTTATACTTTTAAATTTAAAAAATGTACAAAATCACCCCTTCTCTTTACTCAGTCTGATTACTATAGCAAAATATGTTATTTCTAATGTATGGAGCATCAAAATATATTGGAGATCATGGGAACTGTAGATGCTGGAGAATCTGAGATAACAAGGTGTAGAGCTGGATGAACAAAGCAGGCCAAGCAGCATCAGAGGAGCAGGAAAGCTGATGGGGAGACATGGGTGGCAGGGGTGAAAGAGGAACGCAAACTAATTTTCCAAGTGTGGAAGTTTCTGCGTTAACAAAACAAGCCGTGAAAAGATGACCTTTCCAGAGTGCACAAATCTGACCACTTTAACCAATGCTTCGTGCCATTTAACACATCAAATTTTAGAGAGAGAAATGCAAAATACTCACAAGAAGATAGTGGTCAATTCTTTTTGCTGAAATAATATATGTTTTGCTAACATGTACAATTTTTGTGTCCAAAGATACCACACTTCACTTTGCAGGAGTTTAGTACCTGTCCATGCCTTTTGGTATATCATTGCTGGGAATTTAGTCAACTGTGAATTCTGCAGTGTATAATTATCTCAATGCAAAAATCACCAGCTCCTTTCAAACCACAGCATGAGAACTATGTGCAATAATTATAAAAAGTTAGCAAATTAATGAGTGCTTTATTCAATGTAGAATAATACTAAAGATGGTACAAACTGAAACTGGACCATCAAAGGAAAGTGCTCTTGTTTCAGAAATGAAATCAAAATGCTGGAGAAACTCAACAGGACTGGCAGCATCTTGTGAAGAGAGAAACAGATTTAACATTTTGAGTCAATATGTCTCATCTTCTGAACTGACTTCATATTACATACGATCAAAACTTTTCTGAACTCTAATTTTGTAAATTCTACAAATAACACAAAACACCAAGAGATAAAAGAAACAAAGCTGTAGACATTGGATGGAGACTATTTTCTACAACAGGTATGAAACCTCACATTCTTTCAAGAATAATGTTTTAGTGTATTATCGCCTCAAACTGTTGGAGTTCCTCCTGTAGACATTTCATTTACTAAGCATAATGATGCTGAAAAGAAGCATTTGCCAAAATCTTCCATTTCGCACTCGTCACAGCAAATGCAAGAATGCCAAATTTCAAATGATCACTACATTTTATATCACAGAGATCGGTGTTAATTGGTTGACAAATCAATTCTTATTGGTCAAGATGTTGCTATGGGTTGGGTGTTCGTAATAGGAGGAATACAAAACATTTTCAACCAGACTGCACTTGCAAAACTAAACCAAAAAGTCTCCACTGTTAATGTAAATCTGCAGGTGAGCAACGCTGGCTGAACAATCCTGAATATGCTAACTGTTACACGAATAATAAATTTAAGATAATCAGTCAAGTTCAATATTGGAGCCTTTATGCTTGCTACAAGTGACATGCATTGATTAGCAGGGTACCATTTTCAAAAACAAAAAGAACATTTTCAAGTATTGCATCACATTTGCATTACACGAAAGCTTAGGTAGGTCCCTGAGAATGCCTTAGCCATTCAGGCAACTTACCAAACAATCAGCATCCTTTTCTTAATAGTCTGATTGTTTGCAAGTTTGAAATTTGGCACATTTGTCCATATTAAACTCCATCTGAGTAGTGAGGCCACTTCTGGAGTACTGTGTGCAGTTCTGGCTGCCCTAGGAAGGATATTATTAAACTGGACAGGGTTCAGAAAAGATTTATCAGGATGTTGCTGGGAGGAGGGTTTGAGATACAAGGATAGACTGAAAAGGCTGGGACAAAGCAAACAACCTCAACATGACCTCCCAACTCCTTTACTCAAAGGTCTGAGCACTGAAGGCAAGCATGCTAACCACCTTTTTAACCATCCTGTCTACCTGTGACGCAAATTTCAAAGAATTATGTACCTGCACTCCTAGGTCTCTTTGTTCTACAACACTACTCAGATGGCAAGAAAAAGAAAATGGCAAGCTTCAGTAACAGTAACTTTTCAGTAATTATCATAAAGACAGATATTTAGGAACCACATTGCAAGGCCTAATCTACAATGACAGACTGGACTTTGAAGAACAGAGCCAAATCCAATTGACATAATTGGAAATGTGTTTTTCAGCAGTGCAACAGGTCTGATGGTAAAAACTGAAATAGCTTTTCTTTTACAAGAAAAGAAAGCAAACATACATACACTTCGCTGGAATTCAATATCAGCTATACAAGTTAGCAGGTGACATGGTGACTTTGCTCAATTGAGCCCAGTTTAAAGAATAAACTTGCGTCATCAGTTCCTGGGTGTTGCAGGAGCTACTTTGATGGCCATGGATACGCAGCAGGAAGATGGGCGTTTTTACATTCATTATTGACATCACAATTACCATGAACCTTCAGAGCTAAACTATATCCTGTCGAAAACACTGCAATTTGATACACATGATAATGACAGGTTTTCACAGACATAGCAGATGGTGGGTCAGGGGTAAAAAAAGAGATAAAGAACAAGTACACTGTATGCAAATAGAAATACTTTTAAAATGGAAATCAGGTCAAGGCCTGTTGGAAACATCAGAATTTCAAAAATTTGGATTAAAGGTAGATCATATGGGATTCAGGGTGAGCTTGCCAAATGGATACACAATTGGCTTATGGTGGGAGACAGAAGGTGGTGGTGGAGAGTTGATTTTCAGACTGATCCACAGGGATCCGTACTGGGTCCACTTTTGTTTGTCGTTTATATAAATGATTTGGATGAAAATAAGGATAAATTGTTAGTAAGTTTGCAGATTACATCAGAATTGGTGGTATAGTGGACAGTGAAGAAGGTGGTTTAAGATTACAAAGAGATAGTCATCAATTGGGTCAATGGGTTAAGAAGTGGCAGATGGAGTGACAAATGTGAGCTATAGCATCTTGGTAGTACAAACAAGGGCAGGACTTATATAGTTAATGGTAGGGTCCTGAGTAGTGTTGTAGAACAAAGAGACCTAGGAGTGCAGGTACATAATTCTTTGAAATTTGCGTCACAGGTAGACAGGATGGTTAAAAAGGTGGTTAGCATGCTTGCCTTCAATGCTCAGACCTTTGAGTAAGGGAGTTGGGAGGTCATGTTGAGGTTGTACAGGACATTTGTGAGGCCACTTCTGGAGTACTGTGTGCAGTTCTGGCTGCCCTAGGAAGGATATTATTAAACTGGAGAGGGTTCAGAAAAGATTTATCAGGATGTTGCTGGGAGGAGGGTTTGAGATACAAGGATAGACTGGAAAGGCTGGGACATTTTTTAACTGGAGCATAGGAGGTTGAGGAGTGACCTTATTGCGGTTTATAAAATCATGAAGGGCATAGATAAGGTGAATGACAAGGACTTTTCCCTAGGGTGGGAGAGTTCAAAACTAGGGGACACATTTTTAAGGTGAGAGAGAGAAAGATTTAAAGAGGACATAAGGGGCAACCTTTATTCAAAACACACGGTGGTTTGAGTATGGAATGAACTGCCAAAGAATGTGGTGGAGGCAGGTACAGTTACAATGTTTAAAAGACATTTGGATAAATTCATAATTAGGAAAGGTTTGGAGGGATATGGGCCAAGCGCAGGCACGTGGGACCAGTTTAGTTTGGGAACACAGTCGGTTGGACTGTGGACTGGTTGGACCGAAGGGTCAGTTTCCATGCTGTATGACTCTAAGTTCATAACTCAGGTGTGTTTTAGCACTCAGTGCTTTCTTGAATTTGCACTTCAAATAAAATGTGAACCAAAGTCCAACCTTCCAAGCTAAGAAATGTTGCAAAAATGACTCCACTGGCTGTAGGACATTCATTAATACCCATCAACTTAAAAATAAAACTTCACAGCAAACAGTCTGTTTAAACAACACGTCATTACTGAATACTGTGAAATTGATCAATTAAAACTCATTTTGCCACCTGAAGTGTTTAAAAATTCTTCAAAAGAGTTTAATTTCACAAACATAATACAGATTGACAAGTAGTGAGTTGTACTGTGTCCTTCCCACTTCAATGACCACTCTTACTTTTTAATTATGAAACGATCTAATAATAGTTCCCACTGAGGCATTCAATAGCAATTCCAAAGGGCATGAGTCTTGCAAGGTCAGGGTCCAGGAGCAAGGCTGCTGGGCCGGGGAACCGACAGGGTAATTGCATGACTGGAAAGGGAAGACAGCATCTTTAACATTTTAGCAAAATAATACTTAGTAAATTTGAAGTCAATGCAAATTCCTTGCAAATTAATATGGAGTCTTTAGCTTAAGGCTGCATAAGTTCAGCAGCTACTGAGATTCATCCAGGGGAAAAAGTAGTAGATGCGAATGTAATGAGCACTGAATCTTAAATAATTAAGACTATTTCATTTCAGAAAGATTTTCATCTATGCATAACCACATTTCCAAACATTTAACAAGCTATGAACTACTTGAGAAGCAGTGACTGTCTTAGAGACAAATATGTGGTCATTGCACTGTGAACTCACTTGTCCACAGAAAGGTTTTTAGGTGGATTGCTTTTTGTGTATGGAAGTGTGTTAGATATTTAAAAGAAAATATTTGTTGCTAACCTAAGCCTGTTGTCTGGTGGCAATTCAAATACTGCAGTTTCTAGGAGTTAACATTTTCCTTATGTGGCATGCATTTAAGTTTAGTGGAGTGGTGATGATTTTTGAGGATATTGATGAATTTATCCAATTCTGCTTTTGTACAAATCCAAATGCCCCTTACATCATCACAAATGTAAAGGGTAATAGTACTACATGATTGTACGACCTAATAATGGAGCTCCTGAAAATGAAAAAGCCTTGAAAACCAAAAGGTAGTGCCAAAATCAAAAAGTAGCCTTGAGAAATTTTCAAGAAAAGCTCTTGAAACAAAATTGACGTGAGGACCCTCTAATGTGGTAAAATATTCAAAGAGCTTCGCAGAGTGCATTAAACAAAGTTTTATTCTTAGCCACAGAGATATTAAAACAAATGGACAAAGGATTGATCAAAGAGGTAAGTTTTAAAGCCCAACTTAAGGTAAATTTAGGGAGGAAGTTCTGGAGCTTAAAGCTGAGATTGCTGAAGGTGTAGCCACCAGAAATTAAAATTGGAAATGTGCAGGAGACTAAGATTGAAAGACCATGTTGGTCTCAAAGGCTTGAGGGCTGGAGAAAGTTAAATAAATGGGTAGCAACAAGACCATTGGGGTTGAACCAAAAGCAACTTTTTAAAAACTTGAAGTGTTGCCAAACCAGGAACTAATGAAGGTCAGTGAGTTCAGGGATCATGGGTGACACATCAGTACAAATTAAGATATGAACAGCAGAATTTTGAATGAGCTTTAGTTTATGAAAGAAGGAAGATGGGAGAAAGCATTGCAATGACCAAGTCTAGAGAGAATAAAAACAGGAACAGGGACTTTAACAGCAAAGGAAAGGTGGAGTCTGATGCTGAGGGAAGTGGAAGTAGACTGTTTTGTTGAGGACAGTACGTGTGGTTGGGAAGCTCATCTCAGCATCAGACATGACACTAATGTTGTGAGCAGTCTGTTTTAGATCAGGGAGAGGGATATAATGACTGGAAAGAGTTTGTGGCTGGGTCAGAACGCAAGCCTTCTCTCCCGAAAACTTACTAAGTAGAAATTTCTGTTTATTATGTACTGGGTATTGGACAAACAATTTGACAAGTCAGAGAGTGAGAGGATAGGGGTTTAGAGACCGGTACTGAAGTTAAACTATCAGCATACATGTAAAACATGCCATATTACAGATAAATTTAGCTGTATTTTCATCAGAGCTTTGAAAGTTTCTTTAGAAGAGAGCAATACCCTCATCAATTTCCTAAAGTTTCTCTGACAGAATTTGGCTCTCTGAATTCTAAACTGAACAGAAAACAAACAAAAACTTTTATTCCTCACTTGGAATTGGATTGCAAATTTTTGAAATATTGCTTCATTACACACAGGCGTCACAGGCAAGGCCAACATTTGTTGTCCATCCATTGTCATTCTTGAACTAGGTAGCTTGCTAAACCATCTCAGAGGGCAGTTAAGAGTCAACCACATTGCTGTGGGTCGAGGAGTAATATCAGCCAGACTGGACAAGGATGGGAGAATTATTTCCCTTAAGGAGGAGAGTAAACAAGATGAGATTTTACAACAATCAATGATAGTTGTCATGGTCACCATTACTAACTCAATCTTTATATTCCAGATTTATTAAGTGAATTCAATTTTATCAAAGCCATGGTGGGATTTGAACTCAGAATCCCCAGAACATCAGCCTGGAACATTACCTTCAGGACACAATCTCATGTGTATGAGCACACCAAAGAGGTGGAGTCTTTGCTTACTGCAGTAAAAATAAAATGCGACAAATGCTGAATATCTGAAATGAAAACAGTAAGTGCTGGAAAAACTTAGCAGATCTGTCAGCATCTGAGAAGACAGAAATTAAAATTAATTTTCTTTGAGTCCTAACACCTAGTTACTTATTATAAATAATTTCAGTCTATACAATATGGCATTACATTTTGAATGCCTCAAATAACAATCAAATTACTGTGGCTTGAATAAAAGGACAGCCGACAAGATTAGATGTTAGAATATTTTCTGGCAACCAAACATGAATAATTCAATGAAAAGAGCAACACTGCCAACATGTGCACTGACTGTTTCTTGTTAATAGATTTTCATAGCAGCTATACAAGTGGTTATAAATAAAGATGTCCAGATTGAAGGGAAAACTCTGGAAATATGGCATGCTACAATATGGGCTATATAATTATTGTTCTAAGTGAGTGAGGTGAATCTTGTGGTTGTAGCTGGGAGACACACACAAACATTGAGTGAAAGCAGAGAGAAAGAACTAGTTCAAGAAAAACAAACTTGACAGAAGTTGAAGAATAAAACAGCAATAGAGCAGGTAGGTGAAAGACTAGAACAAAGTTAATACATCAGCACAAGAGAGATGGTGAATAGCGTGGAATTAGATCAGAAAGAACAGAAAAATGGGAGAGAGAGGTATGATTTAAATGTAGACAACAAGAAAAACTACCCTTTATTCTCCCTTCCTTTGGCCATGGTGATTTTCTTCAAAAGCTTTTGAATTTTTGGACTAGTAAGTGATATTAGACCTGGAGGCTTGCAGTATTTGTGAAAAACACCATGCTCACATTTGCACTTTATTCTCAAAACCAACTGTCTGAATAAATGGAACGTCATAAATGGGAAATTAATGATCAAAAGACGTAGAGACTACCCAAAAGGACAACAGATTATTGGGACTTCTTTGAATTGAAACACAATACCTTTACTTAAATGAAGTACTATGACCGACTGCAGGCAACCACAACAGTTTTGGACAGAGGCTTACACTCATTGAGTCAATTTCATTTGTAGCTTTATATCAACGAACTTCCTAAAGCATTTGCAAAAAAGTCTAAAATAAGACAAAACATGAAATTCACTTCCAAAATGACTTTAAGCATTCAAGTCAAATGGCGATTAAGTTCTAATACTATGACTTTTTAGAATTAAGACTTAGCTCAGTAATTTAATCACAATGCCTTTTTAAAAAGAAAAAACAAATCCTTTTCTCCAAATTTGTGAATAAAGACTGTGGTTTTAAGTTTTTACCATGGAAGAGGGAGAAACTTATCAGGTTATGCATTATCAAATCACTTGATATAAATTTTCTCGTAATGCAGATTTACCAATACCATTTGAAACTGCCTTAACTCAAAACATTCACTTGTTTCTAGCCTATGGTGCTGACAACCTGTGGAACATTTTCAACCATTTAACTTTTTGAAGAAAAGTTCAATATTTGTCATTTTCTCCTGTTTACTCTTTGATTAAGTACATTATGTTCATAGTTCCTTGATTGCAGTGATCAGCTAACTCATTTACTGTGACTTCCAGTTCCAATTTTGTACTGCTCATTCCCTTTCTGTGCATTTGCCAAAAAAAAATTCCCTCAGCATTTATAATCAAAATGTTAGCTTTTGTTTTAAACATAGTGCTGTATATTTTTAGTATTTTCTGTCTTTAAACTGTTAGATAAACGGTCTTATTGTATAACTGAAGTGGAAGGCATGCAAAAAAACAAACAAAAAAAATTCTCTTATTGCTCAGTTTTAAGATGAATCTTTTGGGAAATTCCTACTGCTTTAACATTCTTTTTGTGTTTGCATGTATTTATCCGGTCAGGTGAAATACTGGCTGTGATGTTAAAGAAGAATGTTGTGAACTGTAGGAAATTTTCAATGGACAAGTTGGGTAGGTCAATAAGTGGCAAATGCTGTTCATTTTAATGAAGTGTGAAGGCATGGACTTGAGAAGAGCAAACAACCAAGGATGTGAAGGTCATCAGGATAGCACACAAACCCGCAGCCACACTAAAACAAACACTCACAAGGACCAAACATCCCGTAGCCATGACATGCAGGACCGATGCAGTGTACAAAATACCGTGCAAGGACAGCCAAAAACATTACATTGGCCATTCAGGAAGGAAACTAACCATCAGGATACATGAATGCCAGCTAGCAGCAAAATGACATGACGAACCTTCCCTTATTTCAGTACACTCTGACAACAAAGGCCATCAATTTAACTGGGATGATGTGACCATCCTAGCTCAAGCCAACCATAGACACACACAGGAATTCCTACAGATGTGGTTCTCCAGACCCCATATACAAACCCTTGCAAAAAAGAACCGGACACGATACAAAACACCTCAACAGAGCGGGTCATATAAACACAAAGCGGAGTAGAACAACATCGCTTCGTCGGATGCCGCACTGATGATGTTAACTAGCATGGTGATGAAATGTCTGAACTTACAACCAGCCAGCTTGGCGAGCAAGTCAACAACCTCATCCACAACCTGAGCTACAAATCTTCGTAAGAACCTCAAGTCATTTGTCTTCCATTACTGCTGTAAATTTGCATAACTTTACAAAATGAGAAATTCTAGGAATATCTCTATATTAAATTTATATTGCAGTTGAACCAAAACAACTCTAAAATCAGCCATGCTAAAAGATATCAGGATGATTTGAAGAAGTCTGAAAGAGAACTAAGGGATCTGTACTTAAATTTGAAAAAAAGAATGGATATTAGTGTAACCACTTAAAATAATTACTTACATAAAGCATATAACAATTAATTTGGAATGACATAACACTTCTGAACAAGGTCAGAAATCAGACAACACCAGGTTATAGTCCAACAGGTTTATTTGAAATTACAAGCTTTTGGAGCATAGCACCTTTATCAGCTGACACTTCACTTGATAAAGCGGCTAAGCTATGAAAGCCTGTGATTTTAAATAAACCTATTGGGCTATAACCTGGTATCGTCCAATTTCTGACCTTGTTCTTCCTAGTCCAACACCAGCACCTCCACGTCATGACTTCTGAATAGGTAAGTGATTTAGGTTTATATAAAAAGTGTGATACAACAGAATAAATTTAACACCATACAAACCAGCTGTGATTTTCTCCATGCTGCTGTCCTCACTTCTTTGCCAGATAGGTGTGGATTTACCACTTCCGCCACCATCATTAAAGCTCAGACGATCAACTGATCCAGGTGACCGGCGATTAATACCAAATCTGACAATTGAAATTTTAAGAAAAACGAAATTACTATTCCTGAAAAAGAATCTCACAGCCTGGTAAGGAGTTTAATAAGTAAATAAATTCTAACATAATGGAGCAGACTATTTTGTGGAGTAGTCCAAAAAAACTTCAATTTTTTCAGTGTTATTTTTGATAAGCATATAAAATGTCTGAATTTTCTTATTTAGCAGATTAATTTTCTTAAGCAATAGTTTAACAACAGAACTTTTTTGTATTGACAATATTTGTTACACAAGTTCATGTGAATATGGCAGAGGTCTGTATTGACAGTTGAACAGCATAGGTATCATCAGCCCACTGCAAACATCTCAATATGAACCATGAGGCTACGGTTATATTAAGTGGGGAGAAAAATAAATCAGAAGCTTGATTGGTCTCAGTGGTCTTAGGGTGGTGGAGAAACATAACCAGCATACTAAAAACCAAATCTAGGGATATGCAGCAAGGAGGTTTAACCTTATTTATCATACATCCCTTGCAGACACATTCTGTGACACTCAATTTTTTCAGTTAATCAATGTCAAGTCTCATGCACACATTACAATAATGTGAACAAGGACTACAATGGAACTGAATTTCCCTGGTATACGGATAAGCACATATCTGGATAATGAAGATGATCTAGTTTAAGTGAAAGTTATCTAATAATCCTTGATAGATCAGTTCATTAGTGAAGTCTCTAGCATTTAGTCCATATTCCAAGGTATTGTTGATATGAAATGAGTTTGTTAATTTCCACTTAACCCCAACATCTTGCATTTTCATCACATTTAATAAAGCAAGTTAGTATCATCAGTATAAACAAATACATATCATATGCTTCTTCATGGGTTTTATCTCCTAGCCTTTACAGGATGAAATAAAGTTATTTTTAGAAACCACTGTTTGAATGAAACATTCTGAAATCATTGAAATTACATGCAACATGGTTGCCCCATCCTGATATTGTTCCAAATGTGAAAGAGACATGGTGATATGGGATGTGATTGCTAGACCAGACTGCAAAACTCCTTGCTTTGGTTTGTTTAGCAAGGACAAGAATATTTTTGTCGCACCAAAATAGCTTTCTGCTGGTTGCTTGTTCTCTAAATGGCTTGTACCTTTTAGATTTGAATAATTTTACACTGAAGACCTTCTAACTATTGATTTAGTCTTCTCCAGACTTTACTGGAACTTGAGCTTGCCTAAACACAGCATATTAAACAGTTGATCACCATAACAAAATGACCTCACCATACAAAATAGAATCCAGGAATTAAAAGACACCTATTTTACTGAAAAGATTAAATGACAGCCTATCATAAAACCCCAGATGTGTGCACTATCAATTAAATTATAATTATAATCTGTAGGTTTAAAGTTAGTCCACGGTATTTCTTTACATCATGAAATTCAACAGGAATCCTGATCTATAAAATGTAGAGACCACACATTTTCTATTTGAGACCATATATTGGTATGAAAGTTTGACTGATATAGCTGAAAAAAATACAAGGGAGTTTTGCAACTTCAAAGCCAAGTGTTTGCATATCGCTGAGCTGTTCAAAATACTGTTCAATTTGAAGCAGTGAGAATATTCGAGTCCGAGTGGCATAGAGAATTTTCTGAGTTAAGGAAATTCAGCCAAACAGCCTTCTAGTTGGTTGAGATGTAGAACGTTAAAAAGTTCCAGGTGCCAGGGTGGTAAAGGAAAGAAACTTCCAGAGGCTACAAACTGAAAACATCCATCTCTCCCTCTTATTTCCCCCACGTGACAAAAAAAAACAGAAAATAAAAACAAGGAAGCTTAAAAGAAAGAATTCCAGGAAAAGTCAAAATCCACTTGTTCAATTATCACAAACAAAACGTCATCATCCTACAAACAACATTAAAATTAAAAGTACTGAGAGAAAATAACTTTGCACATTGCGTTTGGGACTTTTGATCTTCAATTTGTTTACCCTGTCTATATTCTTTTACTTGAGGTTGGTTGGCTCGCCGAGCTGGTTTGTTGTTCCGCAGACGTTTCGTTACCGTGCTTGGTAACATCCTCAGTGCAGTCTCTGATGAAGCGTCGGCGTTTTCCCGCCTGGTTTTTAAACTCTGGGGTCCGTTGCGATGGATTGCCTCACTTCGGGTTTCCTCCGCAGTGGAATGTATATGGGGTCGAGTTCAATGTGTTTATTAATAGCATGCTTCGTGGAGTGCCATGCTTCCAGGAATTCTCATGCTCATCTCTGCCTAGCCTGTCCCAGGATCTTGGTGTTGTCCCAGTTGAAGTCGTGGTTCTCCTTGTCCATGTGGATTGAGATGACTGAGTATTGGTCCTGTCTTTTTGTAGCCAGTTGGTGTTCATGTACTCTTGTTGAAACTAACAAAACCTGGGATGAGTTGCTTTTTCCCGGAGTAGCAGTCAGGCAGGCAAATTGGTCATTTTGGTGGTTATATTGGGTTTTTATACACTTATTCATTTTATGCCAGTTTTCAGAACAGTGCAGCAAGATTATCAGCGCAATCATTCCAATTGAGTCACAACAACAAGGTCGTCAAGATACACACCATTTTCTACATTTATTGATTGACAAGCACATTACTTTTGCTGTTGTTTTTAAAATAAATGTTTGACTCGATGGCTATCAAAATGAAAAGACTGCTAGCATCATTTTCTTCTGAATTATGAACAGCTGCTGTGAAGGATGCATCAGTCTTTGCAGAGGGTCTGTCAGACAGAGAAGCCTAATACTACTTCACATTTTTGGCAGAGTGATGAAGACAAAGGTCGTGAGAAATGATAACTACAAATATTTCTTGTTTTTAATCAAAGGCTAATTTTCATTCTGGAGAATGTATAAAAGTTCAAATTCACCGCATGATCTTTAAAAGATATGAAAAAATTATGCTATATGAAGTAATTATATAATTATGCAGAACAATCAACATATTTTGAAAAGGAAAGCATGGATTTCTATGCTGTGTACATTAGAACATTTTGACGAAAATATCTGAACTGATCCCTTTTCATTAGTTGAATAGGCTTTTGGGTTTGAAAATGGCATATTTCCATTGATAAATTGCAAGAATTGTTTGGAAGGTCAATGTAACTGTTTGTGTAAAGAATCTAAATACCATACGTTATTCATTAGACTCGACTTTTCCCACAGCTTTGTGGCTATATAGCTCATTGATAAATTCCACAATGATTAGTAATATTTAGACAACATTTGTCATATATCTTGATGAATAAATTTGTCTGGTATTAGAAATAGGACAGAGGCACAGTCCTGTATTAGAAACAAACATCCATAATCACCAGAACAGCAATGTTACTTTGACCAACATGCATGTGTCCAAAAAGATGATGAGAAAAGGTTGTGTTCAATCAGCAGTTTGTTTCAATTAAACATGCTAGGGAGGACTAAGCCAGTACTTAATGGACAGCTGCTTTCAATAGATCAGTCAGGTAAATCGTCATTTATTGACTAACTTTGTTGTTGGTGAAAGGGCAAGCAGTCTCTGTTTAGTCCCAAAAGCTTCGAACTATTTTGTTTGCTTCTTAACTTTTATTAAACAACAGTGAAAGTGAACGTTAACAACTGTTTGCAGGTTTTACAACATGTGATGCTTCCACATTCAACATTAACAAGATGTTTTTTATGCAGTGTGTAATGCAAAGAGTAGCACTTATTTACACATTGTTCTAACGTGCACTAAGGACTGGTAGCACCTGTAGCTTAAATCTTGTAGTTGCAGTTACAGTAACAGCCAGACAGCTGATGACGTAAAGCAGCAATACAGTTACAAATAAAGTCTTGTATTTCCAATGAAGTTCCTCATATGTGCCCTCAGAAACTTTTATTTTTATTTCCTTCCCATTATGTGTCCTGTGAAGGGCTATGCTGGCTGCAACATCTGACCTAATGCACAGTTGGGCTTTAAACAGCTCTGGTGGTGGGGATCCAAGAAGATGCCAGCAGCAGCAATCATTTACACCACTAGAGAGTATGTGACACAGTGCATATGCAATGTAGTTAGCGATGGAGAATTGTGCAAGATGACTTGCTAGAGCTCACGGACAGGAATTCTCCGTGAAACTCACTGGAATTAACACAACCAATTCTTGATAACATTCAACTCAATTTAGCTAAAGTTCTGCTCTATTTGGAAGCTTCCTATACCTGACTTGGAATAACTTGGTACTCATACATGGCACATATGCATCCTAATTTAATAGACTTAATAATTTAAATGAAACATTAACACAATTATTGCAAATATCAGAACAATTTTGCTAGTAGTTAATTCTTCACATTCACTTGATTTAACTATAACTATCATTTTTAAGTAATGTTTACTTTTATGAACAGAGATTATATGCTAGTTTTTTTTGCTTTATTCAGTCACGGGATGAGGGCATCGCTGGCTAGGCAGCATTTATCGCCCATCCCGAATTACCCACAGGGCGGTTACAAGTCAGCCACATTGCATGTAGGCTAGACCAGGTAAGGATGGCAGTTTCCTTCCCTAAAGGACATGAGCAAACCAGATGGCTTCTTCCGACAATTGACAATGGATTCACGTCCAGTGATAATACCACTAGGCCATTGCCTCCCCTATATTTATCAGTTAGCCTAATATCTATTGTAAGGAAAGTCTAGAGCTATAATTAAGGTTAGTGTGACTGAACACCTTGAAATATTTCAGAAGATCACAGAATGTCTGCATGAATTTGTAAAGGGTACATCACATGCCTGATGAAACTGAAAGAATATTTTGAAAATGTGACTAAACTAGTGAACAGGTGAATGACCAAGGATGATATTTATATCAAATGCATTCTGGAGCTTCACAAAGTCCTCTTAAAGGATTGTTGGTTAATTCGTGAAATTGCCTCAAAGCCCATGGCATTGAAAGCAAATTTTTTGACATAGTTGGGGAATTGGCTGAGCTGCAGGACTCAGTACGGATTATGGGCAGGTTCTCTATTTGGGAGGACATGACTCATGATGTCCAACAGATATCCATGTTAGTGTCTTCAACTGCTCGCTAAATTTATTAACCACTCCAAAGCCCACACATCTAAATTTGTTGATAACACACAAGATTGATGGCTCGTATGTAGTGCACTTAAAATTTCAAACGGATATTAATGGATTAACTTAATGGGCAAAACTGTGGCAAATAGATTAAATAAAAGCAAAGTATTGTTGATGCTTTTATTTCCAATCTCCAGCAAAGTGATAGAGAAACTGAGCATATTTGGTAGCATCTGTGATGAGAAAAAAAACAGTGTTAACACGTCAAATCCAATACGACTCTTATTTTGAAGATGCTGCCAGACCTGCTTTGTCTCTCCAGCGACAAGAGAAAATGCTCGATAAACTTAGCAGGTCAGCAACATCTGTTGAGAGAGAAACAACAGAGTTAATGCTTTTATCCGAGTTTCTCCAGCACTTTGTTTTTATTAAATGACAGGCAAACCCGAGGTCTTTCATTTTCTGACCAAACACACACTTTCTAAATGGTGAAATGCTAGAAGCAGTAGAGGATCTGAGCAAGGATAGAGAGCAAGGGAAAGGTAAGGTTGGTAATAGACAAGGGTGCCAGTGAAAATAAGACAGAAAAGAAATGAAACAAAAATAGCAATGAGAGAGGTAGCCTTATTCACAAAAGCCCCTGGTACTTGTCCAACATAAAGCAATTTAAGATTAAGTTCAACTGATGCTGGAGATCACAGAGGTCAAACCGCATCCATGGAGAGATGGCAAGCTTATGTTTCAAGTCTAGATGGCTCTTCATCAGAGCTGAAGTGAAGTGTGGAGGGACAGCATTCATACTATAGATTGGGATTGGGGTGTGTAGTGGTACCCCCCACCAACCCCACTCATCCCAACCCCAAACTATAGTATGAATGCTGTCCTTTCCACACTTCACCTCAGCTCTGATGAAGAGTCATCTAGACTCAAAACGTTAGCTTGTTCTCTCTCCATGGATGTGGTTTGACCTCTGTGATCTCCAGCATTTGTTGCTTTCAGTACAGATTCAAGCATCTGCAGTAATTTGCTCATAAACTTGAGTTCCGTGCTTCATTATCTCAATTGGTATCATGTATGATTAGTAGATTAGTATGTGGGCTAAAAGTATGTAAAAGCATCAAGATGTTTGGAGATTTCAATGCAACATTATTTTAACCATTTTAATAACATAGCCTGTGAAGGCCATGCCCTTGAAGCCTTCAGAGTGTAAAATTGTTTCTGATATCTTGTGTCAGAGGCATGTGGCTTCTTTCTGCCTGGTTTCATTCTAATTTCAGTGCCTGTAATTTACAGGAAATGAGTACCTGTTAACAGATGTCGGAGATATCAGCCTCCTGTTCAGCTTGCTCAGCAGGGCACAGACAGTTCAATTTGTACAAGTTGAACACAGCTCTTTAATGTGCCCTGAAGGCAAGCTGTTCATCAAATGCTTCAAACTGCAGCAAACAATTGGTTGGAACGTACCCATCAGGGATGGACTTCTGCCTTCGATGCGTGCCACCACCAGATCCCACATCGCTGGAGGAAGACATATTACTGGGTGAATTGCGATTGTGCTGATTTCTGCCGACAGATGACACTGAGACATAAGAACTGTCCACCGCAGATAACGACCTGCAGGAGTCAAGAAATATCATTGCTGTTTCTTTACTGTGTGTAAACAGTAGCAGAATATTCACCCACTGCTTCTGATGTCAATGTAAAATATTTACAAAATTACATTTTTTTTTAATGTTTTTAATGTTTTAATGTTTTTTAAAAATTAGGACATATGTATGTGAAAAAGTCATTGTAACACGGTACTTCTATGTCTTTATCGCTGTCATAAAAGGCAGTAATGGTATACAGTAAACTGGGTAATGGCTACTCTCTGCTACTTCATTCCCATGTTTGAATTAGGCAGAGTATCTAATGCCTGTGGATTTTGTTGAGGTTCATCTGAAGCACCCCCATGACACAGGACTCTGTGCTCTATGTCCTGAGCCTACTTGGATGCTCAGTCTCCTTGCCTTGCCCATCAGTTAGAGATACCATGCTCAGAATATGGCTGTATTGCCATACTAACTAGAGTAGACACAAAGCCAAGAAGCTTGACACAGTTGTCAGCATTCCTCAGTGAAGGGAGCTAGCCTTCAGTTGGGGGAAGCAGCATAGTAAATCAAGGGCAGCCTCTGATACTATTCAAGGGGGTTGGATGCAGTTAGTCAACCAGCCACTAGGGGTGGGTCAAAGTCTGGATCCTCTCCAGAAGGGATACGCTGAATGCTGGGCAGTCCACTACTTGTTTTGAGGTGTTTCTGCCTTTTTTTGGGCTATTTTCCTCCTGAAATGACAGAGATGGAGGTATTAAGACAGATGAAAGTGGGTGGAACAGCTGTTATTTTTGGTGCAGGTGGGAATGTTTCCCCAGCAAGCAAACAGAGAATGCAGAGGGGATGCAAGGATAGGGGAGTCAGGGTTGCATTGTGTGACAGCGAGTCGGGAAAGATATTTCAGACAATAATGAGTGATAGTGCACAAGCCTTGCTGGGAGTTAGATATAGTAACAGAGATAGAGTGTGTATGAGATATGAGAGAGAAGATGGTGGCATTTATGCTGGCAAAGTGGAGAAGGCCATTGACTTTCCTCCTACATTGCTTTGCATTCCTCCAGTTAGCTGAAACTGCACTCAACTAGCAACTTGGGAACAGGCTGCCATGGTCTGATATTTTGGCTTTTACTGCCTATCCTGGGGGCAATGGATATCTGCATTTGCACCACGCTGGCCACCAGAACCTCCAGATCCCAGCCTACAAAGAAGGTGTCAATTTTCCCTTGTCCGACATGTTCAGACTAAACATCAGGAACTGTGTAGGGCAGATCTGGACTAACAAGGTTGGTCTGAGTGCACAATGGCCTTTAAAGATGATGCTACTGTCAGGGATGCCAATCTATTCCAGGATATCCTGAGTGGCGAGCTGTTCCAGATATGGCAAGTGGTAGAATGGTGTTAAAAATTATACGAAGGGGCACTATAGAGGCAGGTTAGGTAGCTAATGGGTCGAGTTTGGTAAGATGCAACAAGAAAAGCCACCAAAGTCTCGCAGAGAGTAACTCTTCACAAAACCTGACAAAACTGATCGCTAAAAGAACGCAAGATTCAACAATCTGTATAGTTAGATTGTGCACTTAATTCTGTTCTCTATATCATGAACTTCAGTGATGACTTGGTAATCAAAAGCAGCCATCTTGACTAATTCTAAAGTAGACAGTGGTGTGCTCACCTTCATAGGTTCACTCTACCTCATTTCTCTTTCCTGGAAGGGCAATTCTTACTTCAGTTCAATTTTGTGGGCCCCAGCCAGACACCAAGAAACTTGTTTAAGTAGGCACTCTTCATGCATGCATGTAACTCTTGAAAAAGCAAACAGCAAGTAGCCTTGGAACATTTCTGTCCTACCACGGGGTTCTGCTTTTAACACTTACTGAACCAGATCTGATTTAAGAGTTCTGATGAAAAGTCTACAAGCTGAACGGAGTTTCTCTCTCCATAGACGCTGCCCACTTGCTGGGTGTTTCCAGCATTCTGTTCCCATATATGCTGGTCTTATGCCTCAGTGTCAAGGTGAATATACCTCCTAGGTGAAACTCTGATAAAATTTTAATTTAAAAGAATTATTTCTCTCCTGGGCTATATTATTTTAGTTTGCTTTCTGAGTAGTGTATTTGGGGAGGGTTACAAATGATTTCTGGTCTAACTCCAGACTCAACTTCCCAGAGGCAAACTTGCACAAGAACAAAACCAAAACAGAAACAGTTGGAAATGCACAGCTGGTCAGGCAGCATCCATGGAGGAAACAAGTTAATGTGGTGAGCCATAACCCTGCTGTTTATGGCATTTTAACCTGCCTGTTTATTCTCCAGAAATGCTCATTGCTTGCTGTGGAATCCTATTATTTTCTGGTTCACTTTCAGATGTCTAGAAATTGCACATAATTTTTGCTTTCTCTCCCCAGTTAAGAAAATTTTGAAGAACTGACAAAGTATTCCAATGTTGCATGGAAACATTACATTCAGCACAACAAACAGAATCTTTAGAATACAGCATGATCACCTTTGAGGGTGGCTGTGCACTAACATCTTTATTCAATTCACTCATTGGTTGAATGATTGAAGTCAGCTGGTACAGGGGCAGAGATTGTGCCCTTATATGTTCCCTGCTGTCAATGCTCAAACATATTACATATCACATTGAAGCAATGTTTTTCATCCTCTATTACTACAAGCTATTTTTTTGTTCATTCCCATGGTCTTATACAGAATCATAGAAACAACTTTCGCATTCTCAGTAGTCTCAAAGTGTTTCAAAGCAATAAGATAAATAACCAGATAATCTGTTGTTTTTCATTTTAGTTATGCTATCCAGGACATCAAGCAGACTCAGTCCTCCACTCTTTTTTTGACCAGTGCCTTGGGAGTTTTATGACCACCCGAGGGAAGAGATGGGATCTGTCTGCCATCTCATCAAAAAGCCAAACCCCTGCTCTGTTCTGACCTCAATGACTCCAAATTCCAGATTGTCATTGCTGTGCATACAAATTTGAAATTTAAGATTATGTCCCCTTGTTCTGGACTCTCCAAGCTGAGGAAATAGTTTCCATCAGTAACAATTGTAAGACATCTCTCTTTACAGATACTGCCAGACCAGTTGAGCTTCTTTAGCATTTTCTGTTTTTATTTCATATTTTCAATATCATCAGTATTTTGCTCTGATGCAAGACAACCCAGTTAGATCATAATTATTCTTTTATATTCAAGGAAATCTATGTAAGCTACCCTCATAACCTAAGCTTCACAGGCCCTGTACCACTTTTGTGAATCAACACACTATTCATGGTCAGCCAATCCTTTGTGAGATGTAACCAGAACAGCAATAAGACCTCAAATGAAAATTATTTGATTTAAAAAAAAAACAGATGGGTGCTTTCATATTTGAGTAGAGTAAAGATGATAATTTCTGGTTGACATTCCACCTAAGCTGTCTGTTGCAATGTAATGTGTGATTTACTATATTAATATTGTTTATTTTACAGTTTGGTTTTTGAACTAGCGATACGTGCACGTTGGTCTATATGTATGAGGGGATTTAATAATTAACTTGTTTGTCTTTCGGGAGCCATTTCTTAAAACAATATGTGCCAGAGAGCAGATGACTACAGCCCTCATGGAGAGATAATATGAATTTGTTTGCACTGAGAGTGTTTTATGATTGGATAGAGCAAACATTGAAAGACATTAACTTTCTTTTGCTTTTGAAGAATCAAGAATTTAATTTTTTTTCCATAGGCGGGAAAACCCATGGATTGGAAAACTGACAAATTTTATTTCAGTTCATGGAAGATCTGCCTGGGGTTAGAACAATTTCTTCTAAAGAAAGGATCAGTTCAGAACAATTAGAAGACAGGTTATCTCAGTGCAAGGGTTTTCATTTGAGAATTCCAGACCAGAAGTCTTTGGTCAGAACCCTGAAGGAGTTATTTGAAGCCAAGAAATTTTAAGCTCAGTTGTGTGAATAATCAAAAAAGAGGCTAGCAAGCCCTCAGAATTGAAACTGTTAAGTCAAATGCGAGAGAAGGGCATGCTCTATGTTTTTTGTACTATAAAGTGATGAAGTTGGACTAGACAAGAGTTTGCTCTACCATGCTTCAAAATCTTTCAAATTGTGTTATATATAAATAGCTTGGTTGATAATTTTTATAATAAACTTTTGTTTTATTTAAACCAAAGCTACAGCATGCATGCTTATGCCTCAGTGAAAGACCACACATTAAACAAGAAAAATATAATTTACCAAACCAGATTTCAGTCCGAGACCTGTTGTCCAGCAGCAACATCAGCTGAGATCATAACATTGTCTACACAGCAATATGAAGGTCCCTATGCAAGCCACACACAAATCAGTCCCTTTAAATTATTGTATGCATACGGTTATGCTAAAAACAGAACTTAAAAGGAGTCAAGCACTTAAATAAATTGACAAAAAATAAAAGTGGGAATGTTTGTGGCTATCAATATGCATTTCTAGAATTCTAGTGACAATGCTGAAATCTGAACTAAAGACAGTTTTGCATTCACTAAATGCTGGAGTTAGGGGAAGAAAAGTACAAACCGCTTTGTGTCCAATGGTCGTCCGTCACTGGAAGCACTGCGTGGTATAGCACAGCTCCGCTCTTGCGGCTGAGCCCTGTTACTGGATGTGGATACCATCTTGTTCACGGATTGGCTTTGTGCCTGGGACTGGGGTTGAATAGTACTATGGGACGGTGGAATTCCCCGCTGCCATTTATTGCTATTTTTAAATGGCAATTTGAACTCGTACGGAATTCCTTCATTGTTCACTTTGTATTCCATTACAGGCATACGGTGCATCTCTGAACAACTCCTAAAAACAAAATAAAAAGAAATATTACTGGTGAAATACTTCAGTCACGGACAGATAATAGCTGTGGTAATAACTGTTCTGATCAGCTGAAATGTCAAAAACTGATGCTATCTCCAGACACAAGTGATGGTTGCTTATAAACCATTATTAATAAAAAATTAACAACTGAAACTCCCCAACCATTTATTCAACTGCTTCTGGTCCCTACCACAGTTAAAATCTAATCCTCCTACCCATTTACATTCTGTACCCTAGTCCAGAACTTGCCAGTCTTCAATTTCTCCAGTGTCTTTCACTACGCTCAAACCTAACACACCCAGTTCTGTTCCCTTGAATCCATTTCAACAACTCCCGAGTATTCAAATTTCCTTCTTCAAAATGCAAACCTTAAACTACCATTTTATCTCCTACCTCATCGGCCTGTTCTATATATTTAAAACGTCAGAGGCCAGATTCATAACCATCTCTCCACCGACTCCATTGGAACACAAACAGGCTTCTGCTTTCTCCCAGAGCGCTGAAACAATCAGTACAAAATACGGCAGTGATCATAATTTGATCTACTAACCTTCTTTGACTTCTCTAAAGCCTTCTCTGAAGTTCATTACCCAGTTTTCCTTCAACTTCTTCCTCTACGGTCAATATAGCAAGGCTGCAGTTACGTTGTTCTACTCTTGTTAATGTTATATTCACCAGAGCATCACTAACAACTGCATTCCATTCCCACGCCACATCTTCCACTCCAAAGTCCACTCAGGATCCATCCTCACCCCTATCACTTGATGATACTAAGCCAGTTTCTACCAGTTTTGATGATGCCCCTCAGCTTTACCTTTGCATCAACTCTTTTGCTCTCTCAATCTAAGCGCTGTCAGCTAGCTTGTCAAATTTCTAAGAGTGGATGAGCTGCAGTTTTCTCTTGATAGCCACTGTGAAGCGTAAAGCCATAATTTTCAGCCTCTGCCAACAATTCCATGGTCTCCAAGGGACTGTCTCAGTCTGACCTATACAATACTATAACTTCTGTGGCCCGTATGAATGGGAACAGAGACTCTGTTTTGCTCCACAAATTATCGGTGCGTTTTTTTTAATAGAACTTCTAAGTCTATGACAGAAGTTAAAATGTGTTTCAGTTGAATGAAATCATTAGAAGTTTTCCGTCAATAGATATTATCTCCCGACAGGGTCCAGTTGTTACTGGACATGTTTCGTACAAGTTACTAAGCGTTTGCTATTTCTCAGCCACTGATTTTTTTTTCTGCATGCAAAAAGGTTTAGTCGACTTTTAAGAGGTCTTGGGTATTATAGACAGCTGTCATGAGTGCACATTGAAAAGGACTGAATGATCTCCCATGATTGAGTTGTGGTTTGCTTGACAGTTTTCAGTCCAGTCATCTGATGAAGAGGCAACACATGTTACTTGTCATTGTCTTTTTCAGCCCATTTAGTTTTTTTCTCATATCATGATAGAAAATGAACTGTCAGGATTGATGCACTTACTGTAAACAATGCATAAACAGTTCAAGATGTTACTGAAAGGACCAAGAAATAGTTCACACATTGCTATAAGGAACCAAATTTGCATTTTGTGTCTGGTTATATTCAGCCTTCACCTTGAAATAGGAAGTGAATGCTGAAATCAAACTAGTGATGTTGCAAGTGAAAGAAATTCAATCAATTAAACATTGCCACTGGAGACAATGAAGCTGTTTTAGTTGTGAGAATTCATTCATAAAATAACATTTAACAGATACAATTAGTCATATCTTCAAATTACGAATTATTTACATCACATTCTAATTTGTTTGTGTAGAACTGATGAATGAGGAAAAAAATACTTTATCACCAAGATGAAATATAGGGAAGGCACTGCATAGTGGAAAAGTCATAGATTAGCAATCCAGAGACCAAGCTGATGTTCTGGGGCCATGAGTTTGAATCCCATTGTGGCAGCTGGCAAATCTGAATTCAATAAAATAATCTGGAAACAAAGCTAGCTTAAATAGAACCATGTAATAACTGTTAGAAAACCCATCCAGTTCACCAATGTCCTTTAGAGAAGGAAATCTTCCTCCCTCATCTGGTCTTGTCTATATTTAACTCCAGACCCACAGCAATACGGTTGACTCTAAACTTGCCTCTGAAATAGGCAAGCAAGCCTCAGTTGAAGGGGCAATGAGGGATGGAAAATATCTGCTGACCCAACTAGTGATGCCCCACATTCCATTCATGAAAATAAAATCATTCCCATCTCACTGCAAATCGCAACACCAGAACACTTTTGCATATTTACAAACATAGATGGAAAATTACATCAGAACACCTCAACAGCAGCTAACATCTACATGGAGGGCCATTTGAGAGATTCCCAGTGATTTGTTGCTTAACTTCAGATCATATTTAGAATTCCAATGAATGATCACCTCAAGGTTGAATCAACTTCTGGTTGCCTAACCATCAGAATGCCCATATGTGGAAGTCTATGAACAGTTGAGCATAACCTAAAGCCCTTATCTGTCAGACAATAATGATTCTTGGTGGAGAATTGGATTTGATAAATTGCTCTCATTATTAATCAAGTATTGTTTAATTAAAGCAAACTGCAACTCCTGTAGAATAAACCGAAGTTCTGAAGAAGAATCGCTGGACCTGAAACATTGACTGTGCTTTCTCTCCACAGATGCTGCCAGACCTGCTCAGTTTGCAATTTCTGATTTTGTTTGATTTCCAGCATCTGCAGTTCTTTGGTTTTTGTGGTTCAACAAATTTGGAATTCTTGGCAACAGAAAAAAATAGAACAGGTTAGCTGAAATATTAAACAAAAAATTTCCAAATTAATACTTAATGATGGATGCAGGTACCATATTGGAACTGAAGAGGTCTGAGTTCATTTAAATAAAAATACATAGGCAGTATTTTGCTTGGATGCTTCAGTACTCCATTAACTACATATAGAATATCCCAGAGAAAACAGTATATAACTAATATGATTTATCATTAATGATAAACGGTTATACAGGAGACAGCTCTCTCTCCTAAGAAATGTACTTTCTTGCCCCCATTGGTAGCACTTACCTCCACATTTTGCCTCTGCTGTTGCAAATTATTTTCAAGATTAATGTGTCAAAGAGCAGAGTTTAGTGATGTGTGCATGCAAAACTTGCACTTCTGGCTCCCAGGCAGCATTACAAACGTAATGAATATTTTCAAAATAATCAGAATATTTTTGGATGAAGTAAATTACTGTGTTCACCCTTAAGAGTAATGCTGTTTTTAAAATAAATTCTTAATTTCATGTTGGATTTCAGAGCCTGTTGTAAATTCAAATGATTTCATTTCCTATCTGGAATTTAAAACAATATTTTCAAAATATAAATAATATAATAATATTATAAACAACACTATAATAACCACTTTGTAGAACACCTTCGCTGTCCATTGCTATGACCCTGGTCTTTCAGTTGCTTGCCATTTCAATATAACCCCTTGCTCTTACACTAACATTTCTGTCCTGGAACTGCTCCAAAATTCCAACGAAGCAAAATGCAAGCTCAAGGAACACCACCTCATTTTCTGCTTAGTCTTCTATAATTCAATATTGAATTCTACAATTCGAAAGCCTGACCTCATGACATTTACCCTCCATTTATCTTACATTCCCTCTCCGTCCACGACCCATATACCCACTTCCACATATCAATTTTATATCTTTATTTCACCCCAATTAACCAATCCTTTGTCTTTTGCACTGGGCATCAACATCATCTGTTCCCCTTGCCCCCACCCCCTGCTCGGTCTAAAAGTATTAAAACAAAATAATTTCAAACTCCTTTCAGTTCAGAAGAAATCATATTGAACTCAAACTGTAAATTCTGTTTCTCTCTCCATAGATGCTGCCAGATCTATGGAGTTTTTCCTAAATTGTGTGTGTTTGTTCCAATTGAAGGTAGCGTTTAAACATATTTGACATTGGAACATAAACGCAGAACAACAGCCAAGTGCTAAAATTAGCTTTAATTGCCTTATTTATTGTTGTGATCATTCTCTCTTAGGCAATCTCTTGGGATTGAGGATCATTTGCTTCCACTCTCGGATAAAGGGCTAGGAGATACTCGATCAGGGCAATGCATGATCTACAGACTCTGGCATTTGATGCAGGCAGTGCTTGGAGGGCTGGACAGATGAATTATTTGGTTTGTAAACTTGCTCTGATGTAACAGCTTTGCCTCTCTGCAATACTGAGAAAGATGCACTGTGTTCAGTGCGTTCCTGAAAGAACCTTTGCTATTTTGGTTGGTCACAAGCCAGGAAATCCTGTGAGTTGGCAGAGAGGTTTGACCTCTTCAGGGATATTTTGTGGAGGTCTCTAAAGGATTTCCAGTAAGCTTCAATGACCAATTTCCATTGCTTTAGAAGACAATTTCACATTTTAATTACACTGAGAGGAAAAAAAATCTCATCTCCATCTTGAAAGGGAGACCTCTTATTCTTTTACGGTATTCCCTAGTTCCGGTCTACTCCAAAATAAGAAAAATCCTCCATTATCCACCATCTCAACTCCCCTCAAGATTTCAAAATGCTGCAGTAGGATCACCTCTCATTCTTTAAATCTTCAATTGGTACCGGCTCATTTTGATTTTTAATTCATTCACAGGATACAGGCATTGCCAGCATTTATTTTCTATCCTCAATAGCAATGGAGAAGCTTCAATCTTGAAATACTGTAAACCATGCGGTGCATGTACATACTTATTACTTGAGTGCTGTTGGAGCTGCACTCATCCAGGGAAGTGGAGTGTTCTGGCTTGTACCTTGTAGACAATGCAAAGGCTTTAGGGAGTCAAGTAGTGTGCTACTGACCCTCAATTCCTTGGGGGAAGAGAATTCCAGAACTTCACTACTCATTGAGGGAAGAAATTTCTTTGTATCTTATTTTTAAATGAATGTTCCTTAGTTCAAGATTCTCCATGAGTGGAAACATCTTTCAATATCAACTGTGTCAAGTCCCATTGGAACCTTGTATGTTTTAACCCCATACACCACTCACCCCCAGCCCCCAACCTTCTTCTAATCTCTAATGAACAAAGGCCTAACCTGTTTAGCCATTCTTGATAAGTCAAGCCTTCAGCCTGGGAATCAACCCAGAGAATCTCTTTTGAGCTGCCTTAAATGCCAGTATATCCTTTCTTTAATATGGAGACCAAAACTGCATACAGTATTCCAGGCGTGACTTCACCAACACACTTTACAGTTGTAACAAGACTTCCCTATTGTTAAAAATCCCTAGCAACAAACGGCCAACATTGCTACACCTACACCTACGTGTTTCATGCACAAGACCACCCAGATCCCTGGGCTGCACTTTTTTTGAGTCTCTATACATTTAAATAAGTCTGTCTCTTGAATCCTCCCACCAAAGTACATGACTTCACACTTTACTGTATTAAACTCCATCAGCCAAGTCTTTGCCCTTCAACCTATTTATGGCCTCTCACCTATTTTTGTATCACCATCAAATTTAGATACATTACACAGTGCCCCTCCTTCAAATCATTAATACAAACAGTAAATCATTGAGGACCTCTGATAGCTCCTTGTGGCACTCCAGTAGTTGCATCTTTCCAACCTGAAAATGATCCATTACTGGGTCTGTCTTCTGTGTATTAACTAATCCTAAATACACACTAATATATTACTCCTAATACTCGGAGTTCCTATTTTGTGTAATAACCCTTTACATGGCATCTTACTGAATGCCTTCTAAAAATCCAAGTACACTACATATACCAATTCTGCTTTATTAACTCTGCTTATTATATCCTCAAAGGCCTCTAGCAAATTTATCAAACAAGATTTTGATAAACCACGTGGACTCTTTGATGGAGTTAAACGTTTCTAAATGTTCTGCTGTTTCTTCCTTAACAATGCAGTGTAGCCTTTTCCCAACAACAGATGTTAGGCTAAATGGCCTAAAGTTTCCTGCTGTCTGATTCTGTAATAGAGTCTTAAGCTTTGACCATTTAGATTACTTTTTATTCTGATTCTAACTTCTGCTGCATTTTTCTGTGTATTATTTTCAAGCCCTTCCCATCACACTTTGATTTTTGCTCACCTCTTCGCTACCCTGCACATCTGCTTTTTTTTTTTGATTCTTCAAATGTCCCTTAAATTAATCTTCTCCCAATTAGTTCAAATACATATCTATAACCTTAGTTATACAATTTGCCAGGACATTGGTCCCAGCATGGTTTAGATCGTCTCCATTCCAATGGAACCTCTCTCTCTGCCCCCCAGAACTGGTGTCAGTTCTCATAAATCAGGACCAAATTCTCCCACACCAATCTGAGCCACACATGTATACAGTCAGAGTCATAAGCACAGAAACAGAACCTTCGGTCCAACTCGTCCGCACCTACCAGACACCCCAATCTGACCTAGTCCCATTTACCAGCATTTGGCCTATAGCTCTCTAAACCTTTCCTATTCATATACCCATACAGATGCCTTTTAAATGTTGTAACTCTACCTGCCTCTACCACTTTCTCTGACAGCTCGTTCCATACATACACCACCTTCTGTGTGAGAAAGTTAACACCACCTTCTGTGTGAGAAAGTTACCCCTCAGGTCCTTTTTAAATCTTTTCTGTCTCACCTTAAACTTATGCCCTCTAGTTTTGGACTTCCCACACCCTAGAAAAAAAAGACCTTGGCTACACACCCTATCCATGCCCCTCATGATTTTAAGGTCACTTTTCAGCTTCCAATGCTCCAAGGACAAAAGCCCCAGCCTATCCAACCTCTCCCTATAACTCAAACCCTTCAGTCCTGGCAAGATCCTTGTAAACCTTTTCTGCACCATCCTTCCCGCAGAAGAGTGACCAGAATTGTACACAGTTTTCTAAAAGTGGCCTCACCGATATCCTGTAACATGACATACTAACACCTACAATCAATCAATGTTCTGACCAATGAAGGCAAGTGTGCCAAACACCTTCTTTACCATTCTGTCTACCTGTGACTCCACTTTCAAGGAACACTCTCTTGTGCCCCAACAGTAACTGTTTAAGTCCTGTCCTGCTTTGCCTTACCAAAATGCAATAAGAACACAAGACAAAGGAGCAGAAATCAGGCCATTCAGCCCATTGAGTCTGTTCCGCCATTTAATCATGGCTGATAAATTTCTCAACCCATTCTCCTGCTTTCTCCCCATAACCCTTGATCCCCTTGATAATCAAGAACCCGTCTTAAATATACTCAATGACCTGGCCTCCACAGTCTTCTGTGGCAGTGAATTCCACAGATTCACCACTCTCTGGTTGAAGATGTTTCTCCTTATCTCCGTTCTAAAAGGTCTTGCTTTTTGTCTAAGGCTGTGCCGTCAGGTCGTACCAATGGAATCATCTTGCCAACATCCACTCTGTCCAGACCATTCAGTATTCTGTAAGTTTCAAATAGATCCCCACTTATCCTCCTAAACTCCATCAAGTATAGACCCAGAGTTCTTAAACGTTCCTCATATGTTAAGATTTTCATTCCTGGGACCATTCTCATGAATCTCCTCTGAACCTGTTCCTGGGTCAGTACATCTTTCCTAAGATATGGGGCCCAAAACTGCACACAATACTCCAAATGTGACCTGACCAGAGCCTTAACAGAGCTGCAGATGTACATCCCTGCTTTTAGATTCAAGTCCTCTCAAAATAAATGCCAAAGTTGCATTTGCCTTCCTAACCACTGACTCAACCTGCAAGTTTACCTTGAGAGAATCGTGGACTAGAACTCCCAATTCACTTTGCACTTCAGACTTCTGAATTTCCTCCCCATTTAGAAAATAGTCCATACCTCTATTCTTCTTACCAAAGTGCATGGCCTCACACATTCCCACGTTGTACTTCATTTGCCACTTCTTTGCCCACTCTGCTAACCTGTCCAAATTGTTCTGCAGCCTCCCCACATCCTCAATACTACCTGACCTTCTACCCATCTTTGTATCGTCTGCAAACTTAGCCAGAATGCCCTCAGTTCCTTCATCTGGATCATTAATGTATAAAGTGAACCTCACATTTATCTAAACTAAACTCCATCTGCCAATTCTCGGTCCATTGGCCCAACTGATCAAAGTTCCTCTTTAATCTTGTTTTTGCTTCTTCAATTTGCACATAGTTCAGTTCGTAATTCAGGTTACCACCTTTGTAAGTCTGCATTTTAACTGAGCCCGGAGGTGTTCTTAATCCCTCAGCAGAACTTCTTTCTTAGTTCTACCCATGCTGCTGGCTCTTAGTGGACTCCTCCCATTTCACATCCCTCTCCAAACCAAAAGAAATGTCCTGAAACTTGGCACCAGGTAGGCAATGCAAACGTCAGGACACTTGTTCTCTGAAACAACAGCACCAGTTCTCCTAACTATCCCCAATTATTCCTGCATTTCTCTTTTCTACTTCTACTTGGATGGTGCTCTGGACCATGGTGCTGCAGCCAGTTCGCTCGATCTCCCCCGCAGTCTGTACCTTTAACCACACTGGGAGTAAGAACTTGCTTCTATTAGACTAGGGCACTGCTGGAAGCTCATCCAAAGTAAAACTCTGAACACCATGCCTTCTTCTCCCAAACTCATACCCTCCTGCCCCTAACCACTAAATTTAAAAAAGGGGTGAGACTGCCTCCTTAAAACAGTGTTCAGGTACCTGCCCCCTACCTGATGTATCGCAATGTCTTAAGCTCAAATTCCAGCTGAGCTAAAGTTTCTTGAGCACCCAACATTTGCTGCAGATATGGTTATCACTAGTTATGCATCTGGCGGGTCCTAAATGCTACATTTGCAACATGTCACCTGTCCAGCCATTTTTATTCCATTTAATTAATTTGGATGTTAACCATTTTAAGTGAATTTCTTAACTGTACTTTTCAGCTGCAATGTTTCCTGATTTGAAACACATGGCCAATCAAGAGAAACATGGAAATAATTTCTGGTTACCCTTCTATAGGAAGGATATTATTAAACTGGAGAAGGTGCTGAAACGATTTACAAGGATGTCACCAGGACTGAATGGTTTGAGTTACAAGGAGAGGATGGATAGGCTGGGACTTTGTTCACTGGAGCGTAGGAAGTTGAGGGATGACCTTACAGAATTTTATAAAATCATGATGGATACAGAGAGGATGAACAGCAAAAGGTCTCTGCCTGAGGGTACGGAGTTCAAAACTGCAGGGCATAATTTTAAGGTAAGAAGAGAAAGGTTTAGAAGGTACCTGAGGGGCCACTTGTTCACACAGAAGGTGGTTCATATGTGGAATAAACTTCCAGAGGAAGTGGTACATGCAAGTACAGTTACAGCATTTAAAAGACCCTTGGACAAGTACACGAATAGGAAAGGTTTGGAAGGATATTGGCCAAACTCAGGCAAGTGAGACCAATTTAGCTTGGGAACATGGTCAGTGTGGACTAGTTGGATGGAAGGGTCTGTTTCCGTGCTGCATGACTCTATGATTTCGGATCTGGCAGATGCAAATAGATTGAAATGACTCTCCGGTGCCAGTTTTATCTCCCTGCTGTCTCTGCGATCTCACAAGGTACGCTCTTCTTTTTGTGATACTGCTGATCCCGTTCTCTCGAACACTGAGAAGCTGCTCTCTCAGTGCTCTCACCCTATTCAGAAACACTGGGTCCTCCTCTTTCTCACTCTTGTAGGTGTCAATAACTTTCTCCAGGTCTTTCTTTCCTTCACTCATTTGGGTGCTGGCAACTGTCTCTAGGACCTACTCCACTGCCACTCCAATCACCAGCTTCTGATTTTCTCTTGTGGTCACAGCATTTACATGGTAGTTGCAGTTCAGTTTCAGGTCACAGGTAACCCACAGGATGTTGACAGGGAAACTTTCAGCAAAGTAATGCCATTGAATGTGAAAAAGACAGTGGTTGCATTTTCTCTTCTTGGAGGTGATCACTGCCTTGCATTTGTGTGGCATAACTTGCTACTTATCATCCTAAGCCTGAACGCTGTCCAGGCCTTGGTGCATTTGGACACAAACTGCTTCCATATCTAATGAGTCACAAACGGAGCTGAGCATTGTTCATTCATCAGCAAACACCCCCAGCTCTGACTTTACGATGTGAGAAAGTAATTGATTGAACAGCTGAAAATGGTTGGACACAGGATAATATGCTAAAGATTTCCTACAGTGATACTGAGATCAGTTGAACCTCTTCAACCTTTCTTTACAAAGCAAGCCCTTCATCCCAGGAATGAGTCAAGTGTACATTCCTTGAACTGCTTCTAATGCAATTATATCCTCTCTCATTATACCTTGCCAATCCAAAAAAGACTCATCTATCACCACTCCATTTCCATTTAACCAACCAATTCTTTATCCATGCTAATATATTACCCCCTGCACCATGTGCTTTGATCTTGTGTGGCAATCTTTAATGTAGCGTTTATCAAAAACCTTTAGGAAATCCAAGTACGCCATTATCTACAGATCCCCCTTTAATCACTTTTCTTGATATTTCCTTAAATAAATGTAAATTAGGAAAACGCGATTTCCCTTTTATGAAGTCACTTTGATTTTATTCAGTCACATTATGATTCTCCAAGTTGCTGTACCTCCTTAATTTTGGATTTTAGCTATTTCCTCTGACGAGTGTTAGGCTTACAGACCTAGAATCTACTGTTTTCAGTCTCTCTCTCTTCTTGAATAGAGATGTTGCATTGATATTTGCCAATCTTCTGGGACTCTTCCAGAATCTAAAGAACTTTGGAAGACTATAACCAATGCCTCTACCACCTTTGCACTCTTATGCGTGCAACTAACTGGAGTGTTGAGTGTCTTTAGATCTAATAGTTTTCCCAACCATTTCCCTGATGATAATTATTATTTTAAGTTCCTCCAACCATTTCACTTCTTGTTTCAAATATCTTTGGCAAGTTTTCTAAGTCTGTTACTGTGAAGGCAAATGCAAAATACTTATTCTATGATTCTAAATCACTGAGATAGCAAGAACTGCAGATGCTGGAGTCAGAGATAACAAAGTGTGGAGCAGAAGGAACACTGGAGAAAATCTGAAGAAGAGTCCTGACCTGAAACATCAGCTCTCCTGTGCCCTGGCCTGCCGTGTTCCTCCAGCTCCACACTTTGTTATCTCTTGTTCTATGATTCTACCCTTGTTTTCCATTTTCAAGTCTCAGACACTCTCTCTAGAGGGCCAACAAAAGCTGTTGTGACTCTTGCAATTAAATGCTTGTAAAAACGTTTTAAAATCTCTAACATTACTTGCTCGCTTTCTTTATACTCCAGTTCTCAATTTGATTGTTTTTCAGTCATTCTAAACTCAAACTATTATCAAAAGGAAACAGTGAGCAGATGATTTTTCACAGCTTTAGTTCTTTCCATTGAATAAATCCATGCAGCAATTTTCTCTTCTTATGTCAACTCTTCTTCCTATTCTGGTAAGGTTTTGAAAAGATTCTCTATCTTGTCTTTTTTTTTGTGTGCAATCACTGATATTGTTGCAAGGCCTGATTTAGATTGTTTCCTTCCACAAACAACTGGGACTATTTTAGAGGAAAAATAGTCACTACAAAGGGGCTATACAATCTCAATGGCCTATTATCTTTATAGTATCAATCATTACTTCAAGGTATATCCAGAGAAAGATGGAAAAGTTGACGTACACCGAACTTATCCAATAATTTTAGTTTTCAATGGACAGACTTCTCATTTCTGATCATTGTCTACTATTTCTTCTCACATTTAGTAACTAATAAACTCCCTCCTTCTATAATCAAGAAAATCTAGTTAAATTAATTCCTTTAAAATATAAATGTATATAGACAGGGAGAAAAGGATCCTTTTCGTTAACCCTGTTACGAATGACTGAAGAAGTGTTAAATAAAGATGGGAAAGCCAGTTAATCTCTTCTCAAGGAAAATTTGACCAAACTTATCTGTATATCCATAAGACCACATGGCACAGGAGAAGCAGGCGATTCAGCTCAATGAGTCTGCTCTACCATTCAATAAGACCATGGTTGATCTCATGATCCTCAATTCCACTCTCCTGCCTTGGTCCCATAACCCTTGATCCCTTTACCAATTAAAAACCTGTTTATCTCAGCCTTGAAGACATTAATGACCCAGCCGTTATAGCCTGCTATGGGAAAGAATTTCCCAGCGTTAGAGGGGGAGAAAACCAAAATATTGAAGCGTGGGAAAAACCAGGGGTTATAAAGTGAAGATCTGTGAACGTGGAGCAGGTGGAGAAGAGCTGTGACTGGTGGCCAGTTAGAGCAGAATCACAGGTATTTGTTACTCTGTTGCAGTTGCATGGCGACCACTGCGACCCCAAAATTTAAGATAGCTACCTGACTTGGAATCCCATTTCCATTTTGGGAAGTCCCAGGCTAGATTCCATTTACATTTCTTTAAAATAGTTTGCTTTCAGAAACTAAAATTTAGTCTAAACACCACAGATTAATAGCTAGCATGAATTTGTGACTTCTAATCAGATAGATTTGTCCATTGCTGGTAGCAGAGGGAGACAGTAAGCAGAATTTGGTTGGAGCAACAAGCTTTGGTTCAGGGAACATACCTGCGAGGAGTGCTATCTTCATGGGGTGGAATGATGATCACTTTAACAGTTACAGATGTTCGCAGTAGATCAATCATTTGTTCATGGGTCAGAGTTGCCACAGCAACTTTACAGATTTCCACCAGCCGACTGCCTTGTCGGAGTCCTGCTTGCCATGCGTAGCCATAGGGTTCAACATCTGCTACAATGCCTTCATAGTTAACATGGAAACCAAGCTGGCCTAGGCCATTTCTCCTCAAAGTCATCTCAACAGTCTCGCACCCCTTTGTGGTTACCTGAAAACGATGCAGACAACATTCTGAGGGATGTAACTTTTGTGTTGAATATAAACAGGTAAATAAACTACAGTTTCTGTTGTCATTACAATTTACAACTGTTTTACATTGATTATGGTGATTAGTAAACCAGCATTGAGAAATGATGATTAAAAACATAAATGAACAGAATGAAGTTCAAAGAACAAAGAAGTACTGCAAGATGGAAGCATTCAAGGTGAAAGGTTTGGAGAACAGAGTCTAGGCAACTGGAAATACTGTCACAGACAATGAAGCATAAGAACAGAATAAAGGAAATAGACTGCACATGGTTGGGATGGAGGTGGGGGCCGAAGTACAGAGGGGCTATTCGACAGAGGGGCTTTGAACATAGTACATGGAAAGCAATGCAATACCACACACCAGTATTAACATTAAGTCAACGCATTCAAAGTTCATAGGTAATTATTTTCTTTTACAATGTTATTTCAGCGGATCAATTTTCCTGCTCCACTTTCAAGCTAATGCCATCTCTTGGTTCACTTGATGAAGCAAGACCTGTTAATAAACTTCACACAGAACAAAAAAGATCATGGCTATGCTAGCTGCTAGATGTTATGAAAACCAGAATAGCATTTGACAATTTCAATTTTTAAGGCAATTCTTTATATCGAGAATGTATTGGTCAGAGCAACAGGAATGACAATTTAATAGTCCTTTCAAAATAGAAAAATGTCACAGACTTCAAGAATCGTAACTGAGTCAACAATATGAACTAAATCAAAGGAGGAAATGGTGATGGTTCCCCTGTCCCTCACTTTCCAGCCCCCTGCCAGCATTCACATCCAAAGGATAATAAGCCACCATTCCTGCTACCTCCAATCCAATGCCACCACCTGACGTATTCCCCGCCCCTTGCTTGTCAGCATTCTGGAGAGACCATTCCCTCCAGAACAACCTGGTCCTCTCCTTCTCTACTCCCAACATCTTGCAGACTCACACTTTCCCACAGAAAATGCAAGACTAGCCCATTTACTTCTTCCATCCTCTCTATCCAAGGTTCCAGACAGACTTTCTAGGTGAAGCAGCAACTTAGCTGCACTTGGTTCACTCCAGTCTACTATATTCACTGCTCAAAGTGTGGTCTCCTCTACACTGGGGAAACAAAACACAGCTGGGTGATAATTTTACACAACACCTATTTTTTTGCCGGCCTGCTAGTAAGAAGGCCAGATCCATCATCTCTTTTTAACGTTTTTTTTAAAACCTTCCAGAATTTTTTTTCACATATCCCTCCAGTTCTCTATATTTCTGTAGCACTTTTGGAACTGTACCCTATAGTTTACATCATCTCACCTTATTCTTTCCACCAAAATTTATGTTACTTTTCTGCCTTAGATTTCTTCTGCTCATGCCGTCAATTTGTGATCATTACTACCTACAAAGTTCACAATACATTCAAGCTTGCAAATTTTGAAATTGTGTCCTGTACATCCAAGGCTAGGCCTTTAACATAAATTATTAGAAGTGGTGGTTCTAAGCCCCTTGGAAAATCCCATTACATACCTTTCATCATTACCAAACAATCTTTCATTCACCACTACTCAGTTTCATGCCGTGAAATCAATTTTGTATCAATACCACAACTATCCCTTTTATTCCATGAACCTCAACTTTGTGGAAGGGCCTATTATGTGACACCCTTTTGGAAGCTGATAACCGCTAAATTAATTGTCTTCCCTCATCATCACCATTTTAGAAAAAAAGTTGAATTATGTAAACTTAATTTGCCTTTACCAAACCTGGCCCTGTGATTTGGTTCAAGATTATCATTTCTAAAAATGCTTTTATCACTCCTGGTTGAACATACTGGCCTCTAGTTTCTAGGTTTATTCTTACACCATCCTTTGTTTCTTATCTTTCAGCAAACATACCGTGCATACCCATGATTTACACTACTTTCAATGTTTATATAGCAGACTTTAGTTTGGAACTTTGTGAATGTAACATATAATTGGGTTTTTCAAAACGCTTGGATACCAGTTCCTCAAAAATGTCGTGGATGTTGGTCTGATGACATCTTATCCTTCAAAATCAATGTTAGATGCTGTTTTCAAGTTTAATCATGATGACTTTAACTTATCCCATTATTTATGTAATGATTCTGTGGTTGATTTTATTGTCTTGTTTCCCACTAATGAAATTGGCAGCATTTTAAGTCAAAGTGCTTCAGGAAACTAAGTCCAGAGGAGACAAATGGAAATAAGAGAGAAGTTTTCCTGGATTTAAGTTATGATAAACATTTGAAATAGTTCACCAAATGAAAGAAGGTAAATGTAGGAACCTCATTCAGTCAAAAAGACACTTTCATTCCTGCATTTGTCATGCTTTTATGATGGCATATTAGCCTTTTGATTTTTTTTTAAATCCAGTATTCTGAGACTTCTTTGCAATATAAGCATTACTACATAAATGCAAGGAATTGTTTGAAGCATGGACACAATTTAACAAGAATAAAATAATGACTTGTTCTAGACTGCATGACTGCCACTCAAACTAATGGTGGATTCTCAAATTACAGGGTCAGTTAAAAAAAGACAAATTTGGTGAGAGGAAGTAGGGAAACCAATTTACAGAGTAAAAATAGGAATTTATGAAAAACAGTCAATCATTCACCAGAACAAAACAGCACTTTGAAGCACTTAACTTCTGACCTGGACTTATGTTACACATCATATTCAACTGCACGTGAATTCATTTTTTTTGCAACACAAAACACAAAATTAATAGTAGCTTAATCTCCAGCTAAGAAGCCTCAATCAAGCACTAAACGACTTTAAGCACACAACACTTCGAAGGCAACAGAATGCTTTATTTGTTTCTCGCAAATGGCTTTGTGCATGGGAAATTGTGTCTCACTAACTTGATTGAGTTTTTTGAAGAAGTGACAAAGAAGATTGAGAAAGGCAGACTGGCGGACATTGTCTACATGGACTTCAGCAAAGCTTTCAACAAGGTTTCGTACGGTAGACTGGTTAGCAAGGTTAGGTCACATGGAATCTAGGGATAGCTAGCCACTTGGTTACAAAATTGGCTTGAAGGTAGGTGGTGATGGAGGGTTGTTTTTCCAGGGGTTTTTGGGGAAGGAGGATATTTCAAGTTGCTATTTGTCAAGGTCACACACTAATTCTGCTGCAAAGGGCTAGTTGAGAACTTTTGATATGCCTACCAACAGAAGAATATTCTGTTATTAAGTTATATTTGACTTGAAATGTTAACTTTGTTTCTCTCTGTTTAGATGCTGCCAGACCTGTTATTTATTTCTTGCAGTTTCTATTTTTATTACAGCAGGTAGCTAATGAGTGTACATTACTAAATGCTCAGTGTACTTGAAAGTCTAAGGGGTATGGAGTCCAGCACATGGAACAGCATACCACTCCAGCAGTTATCTCCATCTGTACACAGGTGGAATCCACCATGACTGATCGTGCCTGATGGCCAATATTATAGATTCCATTCTAGAACAAGCAGCTTCTTTCAACATCTGGGTGTGTAATGGAAGCTCACACTACTGGCATCATCACTCTAGACCTAGAAGTGGACTCCTGGTGGCAGTAGTGATGTCCAGAGACTCTTGGTGGTTTTGGTGCCAGAGTGGAGGCTCCTGGCGGCAGTAGGCCCGGAGCCTGGACTCTTGGTGGTGATGGCGAGGCGGCAACAGCAGCAGAGCTGAAGTCTCCTGGGGCATCAGCGTCTTCTGGAGCAGAATTCATCGAGAACCAGAACACTTTACAGAGTCCTTGCAGAAACCCTAAAGCTGTGCTTAAGACCCCAATTTGAACAGAAACTGAACTCTTATTTATGTAATTTATTTTTAAATACAATATATTTATTGTAGCTCGAAATGACACCGGATTGTGGTGAAAAAACACTTTGAACTGTATCTTCAATGTATGTGTGACAATAAATCATTCATTCATTCAAACCACTTATTTATCCACCACCACCACTGCCACTCTACCAGCACCCTTGCTGTTGTCGGTCTGTTGACAACCAGTTCAGGCTGCAGCACACATGCTGAGGTATTGAAGTCTGATCTTTAAGACCCAAAAGCTGTTGATGATAATCATTCAAGGCTTTCTGCAGTCTCCTCCACTGAAGGATAGTAGCATTCCATCAACATTGCTGCAACCACTGCATAGGATTAACAATGCAGGCAAAGGCACAGAGAAGAAACAATGTTCTTATGGGATTTGACATGATAGATGTATAAAAAGATTGTTTCCCCTTGTGGGAAAGTCTAGGAGCAGAGGGTATAATCTTAGAATAAGGGGTCGCTTAATAAAACTAGAGGTGTGGAGGAATTTCTGATCTCAAAGGATACTGAATCTATGGAATTCTTAACCACTAAGGGCTGTTGAGGCTGAGTCGTTAAGAATATTCTGAGGTGTTGAAGATTAATTTTTAATCAGTAAAGGAATCAAGGGTTATAGGGAAAATGCAGGAACATGGAACTGAGGATGATCAGATTATCTATGACCTCATTGAATGGCAGATCAGACTCATGAGCTGAATGGCCTACTTCTGCTCCTATGGCTTATGGTCATGGATGACAGGAACTAACGGAATGCACAAGGGTGATTATTTTATTTATGTGTGTATGATGACCACATTTACCTATTTTGCTTGAACTATATTTTGCAATATTTTTATTTTGTATTGGCAGAGGGGACATTAGGACGGTCACTGAAGAAAATTAAGGAACATGATGCAGTTGGTGACTGGAAGGATGTCATTGAAGTTACCCTTATCAATTGTTAAATATTCTATAGTGTACAGCCCAGGCAGAAAAGGGCATCACAATGGCTACCCTCTCTCTCCTTCTACTTACTGTCGGACCTTCTCTTGTGCTCCTGCCTCTCAGCATCTCATCTAAACCAATGGTAGCAAGTGCTTTTCCTTTACAATAGCAAGGTTGAGCAAAATATTATCACAAATTTTGAAAAACACTCAGGCACCAACACCTGAAGGAGGACTGAGGCTCCAAAAGCTTGTGTTTTCAAATAAACCTGTTGGACTATAACCTGCTGTTGTGTGATTTCTGACTGCCCATATGAACAGACCAGGGTCATGAGCCAAGTCATCAGCAGCTAACCTTCATCACTCAGTAGCTAGCAATTAACTGGTCAGCTTATTTTTATGTACTTTATGATCAAATTTATACATTTTGATTGGACTCTATTTTGTGGCAGCACAGTACATTTGGCTGTGGAGGAGTATGACAACTGCCTGGATAACATGAATTTGGTTTGACGATACATTGCCTGTAGTTGCATAGTAATTCACATTGATGAAATGAAATCATTTACACTTCATGCTAAAGGTTGGGCTAAGATAAGGCATGCAGAAAAAATATGTTTGCAGCCAATGGTAGCATAGAGCATTACAGCACGGAAACAGGCCCTTCGGCCCAACTCGCCAAACAGGTTTCCTGAACTAGTCCCATTTACACTGCGTTTGGCCCATATCCCTCTAAACCCTTCCTATTCATGTACTTGTCCAAATGTCTATTAAATGCTACAATTGTACCCACTTCTACCACATCCTCTGGTAGCTCAATGCATATACGCACCACCCTCTGCTTGAAAGAGTTGCCCCTTAAGTCCATTTTAACTTATTCCTCTCTCACTTTAAACCTTAGTCCTCTGGTTTTGGACTCCCCTACTTTGGGGAAAAGACCTTTGCTACTCACTATCTATTCCCCTCATGATTTTATAAACTTCTGTAGGGTCACCCGTCAGCCTCCTATGCTCCAGGGAAAAAACTCCCAGCCTGTTCGGTGTGTCCTTACAAGTTAAATCTTCCAGTCTTGGTAACGTCCTAGTAAATCTTTGTTGCATTCTTTTTAGTTTAATAGCATCCTTCCAATAACAGGGCGACCAGAATTGTATGCAATACTCCAACTGTAGTCTTACCAACATCTTGTACAGCTGTAACATGACGTGCCAATTCCTGTACTCAGCGCTCTAATCAATGAAGGCAAGCATGCCAAATGCCCTTTTCACGACCCTGGCTACCTGCAATGCACCCTTCAAGGAACTACACATCTGTACCTCTAGATCTCTCTGTTTGACAACACTCCCCACAGCCCTACCATTAACTGTATAAGTTGCCTGCCCTAATTTGTCTCATCAAAATGCAACACCTCGCGTTCATCTGAATTAAACTACATCTGCCATTTCTCAGCCCACCAGCCCAGTTGATCAAGATCTTGATGTACTCTTAGATAACCTTCTTCACTGCCCAACAATTCTGGTCTCATCCGCAAACTTACTAACAATGCTTCCTATATTCTCAAACAAGCTCATTCATTCTGCTTGCCTCTGGTAAGCGGGAAGGAGATGAGGCTTTCTCTCTCTCTATTCAGAACACTTTAAGGGCCTCCCTTAGGAAGCAATGCACTGTAATCTGTGTTGTTTCTTAGATATCCAGTCACAGTCTGGAAGGAACCAGTCATCTCAACAGCCACAGAAATCATTGTCTGGACTTAGCCCTGTTTTGAGTTTGTAGTGTGGCTGTTGTAGTGTTAGACAAAGATTATCTTGAAGTTAGGAGAATTGCCGAAAGATTCTCAACAGACATATTCTCATGCCTCCCTCTTGTAGTAATGTCTCTCATTTTACATGGTCTTTGTTCATTCTTCCAGTCATTATTTAAGTCATCAGTTGAGGAAAAAAAAGGCTGCAGAAGAAAACAGTGACACTAATGCCTCAATTCAATTGATTTCAGCATTAGCTTTTAATCTACAAACAAGTACTTCAAAACCAGCCAGATCATTCCTTGCTGACATCAAACTTTAGGCAAAGGCAGGAAAGCTCTGAAAATGAGTCCAACCGTACCAGGTGTCGAGAGAGATATCTGGCAATTAAATCGCAAATAGGTAATATCCCTTTTAGTAATGGGAGTGGGATCCCCCTTATGCCTTTTTATGACCTAGTCTGCTATGCAAATTTACAACTAGAGTGTACCATTCAAAAATGATGTCAGATCTACGCCACACATTGAATTGTGATCATCCAGTATACATGCTGTAGACAGTTATCAGATGCACAAAGTGTGGGCACAAATTCCTTTTCCACTATGGCACTTCCTTTCAGATGTATGTACTGCAACATAGACACCATTTTGAATTATTAGATGGTCACTTCATTTCAACAAGGGCTCATCACAACTCAATTTCCCACCCATTAGATTGAGGCACCGAGTGCAGGTTACCATGAAGGTTCAAAAATGAAGATGAAGAAAACTAAAAATGAAGTACTTAGGTGATGCCAAGATGTGGGTTATAAAAATAGATTAAAAGAGGGAAGATATTTCCCAATTCAAGTTCATGGACAGAAAGGGTTAAGAGAAGATATTGAGAATGATCTAGATTTCAGCAATTAGAAATCAGCATAGAACAAAACCATTTTAACAAAAATTGAATTTTGGAGGAATAAAGAAAAGCAATGATGATAGAAACATTTTCAATAAAATCAGAAAGGTTTGCAAAACAGAAATTTGACTGTTGCTAGTTGTAAATGAGAGAAGATTCACTTATTTAACAATGGATATTTTATTCCACTTTCTTCAGAATCCTTCCCAGAAATAGAGTTTTAAGTTCTAACAGAATTGGACTTTGAAGGTACAGTTGCCTTCAAAATAAAAGGGGTCAAAAAACTCCCCTTCTTTTATTTTGAAGGCAACTTTGTTAATAGAGGAGATAAGGAGTTTCACAGGCGTTGTAAGGATTTTACAGTGAGAGAACGAAGTTTTGAAAAGGACATGAGGGGCAACCCTTTTTTGCACAGAGTTCCTGTGTGCAATGAGCTGCCAGAGGAAGTGGTAGATACAGGTATAGTTACAACATTTGGATTAATACATGAATAGGAAAGGTTTGGAGGGATATGGGACAAGCACAGGCGGATGGGACTAGTTTAGTTTGGTAACGTGGTTGGCAATGGTTAACATGACCAAAGAATGTGTTTCCATGTTGCATGACTCTAAAACAAATTGCCTTATGTGCTGTAATAATTATAACTCAGAGACACATCCTTGCAGTACAGAGCCACTAGCTTTGCATCAAACAAAGATACTATTTTTGACATAAATTGTATATATAATATTTAAAATATATCAGATCCTCAATAACTTTAAGCTATGATTGTTCTCTTAGCCATGTGTGGTATAGTTCTATAACTTTATACCAAATAAAAATGACATAAAATAAAGCAAATAGGTTTTATGCTTTTCTCAGCTTAATCATGGAAATTAGTACTAATGTTTAAAATCTTTGAAGTATCATGTACAGTTATCAAATGAGGAGTAACATAGCAACTATTCAGAAATGAACTCTGTTACAATCCTCTCAGGAATAACTGAAACCTCATACATCACTATAAATCTACAATTGGCAAGTTGTTTCGATCTTTTTACTTGCTGCCATTTAACTAATCGATCAATCTATATAGCAGCAGTAATTACATCAAATCCGTTAATATTTTTGTGAGTCATTAATCAATACTACCTGCCCTGACCGACGTCCGTCACAACGCCCACCAACTGAGTGAGCATTAGAAATGGCAACAGAATAGGTTCAAACTTATGGAAGTGGTGGGAGGCAGGGCGGGGGGCGGTGCTGATAACTTCAAAGCCCATTAATTGAAGTTTTCAAAAATCCAAATCTAACTGGGCCAAATATTTTCAATGAGAAAGTGAATTCCTGGATAATTCCAGGAGAAACTAAGAGGAGAAGCAGGCAAAGACCTATGATAAAAATACCTGGATGTTCAATTGGATACAGAAGCCCAAGCTCTCTACAGGTTGAGGTGACTACCAAAGATTGTGAACAAATGAAGATATTTTCTATAATCAATCTGCTCATAGATGTTGTTACACACTTCTGGAACATGTGGGACTCAAAGCCAGGTCTCCCGGCTCAGAGATGGGGATGTGACCAATTTGCAACATAATTGGATTTGAAAAAAATCAACAGGTTTGTTGAACTTATTTAGCCTGGACAAAGTTGCTAACTCTTCATTGGTTGTAAAAAGCTAGTTAAATGGTATTAAACAGTCTCAATTCTTTACTTAAAAAGGATTTCAGTACAAACCAACCTAAAATTTGGGTTAAAAGCACTCTACCAGGGCGCAGTAGAATGAGTTTTAATCATTCAAGCATATTACGCCTAAAATGAGACCACCAGTATTTACATTGATTACTTATTATGCAAAAGTGGACCTTCGCTTAGCACCTGCACTTCCAACATCCAAATGTAAAAATGCATCAAAAAAGATATAAACATCAAAAGGAGATAGGTCTTTAACAGCTGCAAAATTGCAGAGTTAATGAAACATATGCCCAACACCCATGAACCAACTTCCAGAAAGACATCTTACAATTTACAAAATTCTAGCTAACTTCCCTCCCCAAACCTCCTTGCTCACTCCTACATAGTCCAGCTCATTGTCTCAAGAGTGTTCAGCAGAAGAGGTAAGTGAGGAGCTTTGAGCAGGAGTGAGGGGGGACTGGAAGCGGGGATGGTGGGTTTACAAGTGAACATGTAAGCCAACAAATGATGCAGTAGTTTATTTATAAAAGCAAATAAGCATGTGCAGTTAAATGAACCACATTAAAACGAAAGTTAAAGCAACCTATTCAGGCAATTCCCGAATTTACAAACTACAGAACATGTTTTAAACAGGTGAGACCTGTAATAACGAGATAGTGACTTACCTCCAGTCTTTTGACTATTTCCTTAATTTCTTCAATATTATTAAAAGTCCTGACAAAAATGCATTCACCCCGTTCATAGAAGATTTTAATGGTTGTTAGATTTGAAGTCCATCCTATAACATCTCTGCAGGAGCAATTGAATACTACCTGCTTAGAACTCTCTTCAATGAGGACCACAAACTCATTGGAGATACCCAGTAAACAGTCAATTTCGGCAGCACAGCTGTAGTCTTCTGCACGCACACTCCACACAATCGTTCCCAGACTATACATCTCTGCATTGGCATAAGGTTTTGATTTCTCTTTCTTTTTTGTTGCCAATGAAATAAAAGGAAATTTTCCAGAAGGATCGATTGGTGTGTTAGTGACACTATTCTCTGCCAGATCTTTCAAGTACTCCTGTCGCGTCCTTGTTGCCATGGCACGGAATTTTTCTGACTTGTGAGCGGCATTCTCTGCATTGATCACCTTAGCAAGTAAAAAGTCCCGGAAGACGGATGACTTGGGGAAAGTGACATCTTTTGGAATTGGTGGGCCAAATGCAGGCACATCTTTTGACCTAGCCACAGCAACACTGCAAAAACAAAATCATGGTATTATACAAAACTGAAGTGAAAATTGAGCTTTGCACACAACTTTTCTCTTGCTATGAACGCTGGTACTCTTTCTATCCATTCTACTTTCAGTTTGAAGTAACTTGAGTATGTGATTTTCCAAACTTGGGATATTGTGATCTCTAATCTTGATAGTAAACTGCACTACCTGATAGCAGAAAGTATCAGAGTCACAATACTGTTCTATTGTAAAAAAGAATCAGAGACCATATAGGTTATGAAAAAAAATTCTATATTTTAACCCATACTGGCAATTTGCTATCAAGGCAAAATGCAAAGAATCATTGGAAGTACATCGTCCTCACATGCGAGAGGCTTCCAGTCTCAGTCATATTTGCAAACAGGGCTGGCATCTGAGCAATAACCAAAACCTCAAACTGGTAATGGCATGGACTGGAAAATGAATTACTTATCTTGAAGTAATACCCTGGGAAGAAATTATAGGCTGAATTTTCACCTCCCCAAAAACAAATGGCTTGAGGTTATCTTTGCAAGCTTAACCCTGGTCAGTCAAATTTCTAAGGTCTCAGGAAACCTGCCAGCTGAAGGGAATCAAGCAATAGCTTGGTAGAGTTTAAGTACTTTACTCCTAACTGCACCAAGCTCTCTCCACACCCATAATCCTTCTGCTCCAACAGCCACTGGGTTTAGAGATTAAACTCCAGCCCCGCCCACCCAGCAAGAGGATTGGCCATCAAGGTGAAACTGAGACATGCTGGTGTGTCAAAATTCCAAATCCGTCGCTGTAACAGACCATTTAGAAGCTTTCAACAAACCACTAAACACAGCAGCATTTGTCAACCTTTTTAGAACAAAAAACAAGGCCTATATATTCCTTTCCCAGCACAAAAACCTGTACATTAATAACATCAGAGATAGTAGGAACTGCAGATGCTGGAGATTTTCTGAAGAAGGGTCTAGGCCCGAAACGCCAGCTTTCCTGCTCCTCTGATGCTGCTTGGCCTGCAGTGTTCATCCAGCTCTACACCTTGTTATCTTACATTAATAACATTCTCAGTTTACTCACCTGTAACAGACATTTTCAGTACATGGGTTGTGCACTCTCACTATGACAAACACGTGTTGAAAATGGGAGCGAATGTTCTTTGGAGTGAATGGCAGGGCTCCAGGTTCTTGCAGTACGATGGTCACTATATCATTCCCAATGTGTCGTTTCCTAAGAAGCTGAAATCAAAAAGTGGAGCTTAACCGTCAGGCTGCCTTTAAAGTAAGATGAAATATTTTATAAATTCACATTAATTATTCTGTCTGGGAAAATGGAACTACAAATAGCAATATAAATGTTAGTGTTGTTTTTCTGAGATCCACCACTTAACTTTGTGAAAATGAATGAAGATATGAAATGCAAAATGAAAGATCATCGTCAAACAAAACTATCCATAATTTGTCAATTTTCATTAAAAGGCACCGAGTATGTTGACAAGAGAGAAAAAAAGCACATTGGTACACCAGGTTATGCCGTTCTGAGGATGAGCAGAATGGCTCATATTTCATATTATTTATCCCCATCAAACAAATAGCAGTGAGAAAAATGAATTTCTCAAAAACTTGCTCAGGAGTGCTCAGCATATATCAAGGACGTCATTAACTCCTCACACTTCATTTGGTAACTGCAATGTTTCGTGACAAATGAAAATACAGTGCATGTAAAGGCACATGGAAGGAGCATTGCACAATTCCACTATTTCAGAAAGCATTTTGGGATTCAATATATGACATATTCTAAGTGTACAATTCTTAGGATGAACTGGTGACTTCGGACACATGTTTTGTGGGATTTTCCTTACATCAAACACAATGCTTATGTTGAGATTGACAGTAGCAGCACTTCTGGAACTTAACCATGCCCTACATTGGTGACTGTCATGTGAAGCAGTTATCAAGATGATGTTCAATTAATGAGAGGTGGCTTGCTTAGTGTCATTCAGGATGGCAGATGTGCTGTCAAGGGTATAAGGCCAACATATGGGCCTTAGCACTGAACAGATGAATAGTTTCACTGTCAGATGTGTGCACTGCCAATGTAGATAAAAGAGCAAGATGGCATCTCTAGACAGGAATTCCTTCTGAACAATAACCAAAATATTAAAATAAAAAAGTGATCCTAACTACCAGATCATCATTTGGAAGGGACACTCCTACATGGGTCAAATTATGACCATCAGGAGAGAGGCCTGAATAAGACCTTTTAATCAGCTTAAATGGCTCTTCGCCTCTTGCAGGTGGGTTAGCATCACCCATCATCTTGGAAATTGCCTGAACATTGGAGCATGCTGATAAACTAGCACATCAGCTGGTAATGGGAAATAGATAGCCACCATCATACAGAGAGAAAATTTCGGCTTTCATGTTGGAGGCTAATAGATAATGGTTGATTGGTATGATTAGTCAAGACCTCTAGATTTTTTGTTCCATCATGTGACTACCAATATGGTAGAAAACAAACTAAACAATTTTAAATCTGTTCTCATTTAATATTTTACGTGTGATTGTGTGATTGTCCAGTCAGAATTTTTGTTTCAAAAGGAACAATGTAAAATCAGCCATTTTTAAAGATGTTTCAGAGATAGTAGGAACTGCAGATGCTGGAGAATCTGAGATAACAAGGTGTAGAGCTGGATGAACACAGCAG
>NC_063339.1:70383424-70395195 GCF_021869965.1 Rhincodon typus | reverse complement strand
AGGCCCGAAACGTCAGCCTTCCTGCTCCTCTAATGCTACTTGGCCTGCTGTGTTCATCCAGCTCTACACCTTGTTATCTCATTTTTAAAGATATTTGCCAGCCAGATATCAACTTGGTTACATTATGTTTATATAACTTTAGTTCAATTTTCTCCAAGAATAAATTTGTAGGAGGCATAAATCATGGCACATGAATAACAATAGAGAACAAAGCTCAGCTTGTAAACTGACAACAGATTGGGTAAACATTCAGAATGGCATCACCTGGTGTACCAATGTGCATTCCTTCTGATTGGGCTGCATTCTAATTCAATCTTGCAGATGAATATTTACACGATCTGGATTTGATCTTTTATCCATTGCATTGCATATCCCAAGCCGGCAAATAGGGAGAGTATAATTGATCTTGGCATCACGGGATGAGAAAAGATGCACCAGAAATTAGCTTTGTTTTTCATTCCTGATGATATTCTACTTTAATGTACAGAAATGTAAATGTAAGGGGAAATCCAGTTCAGTTGTAGATGTAATACACTCTTTGGTACAATATCTTGGCCACCACACATACGAAAAGTGCTCACTGGCTGATGTATTGAAGGATGCAAACAACTGCAGATCTCCACTCACCCTTCAGGAAGGAAAAGGAACACTGAAAATAAAATAATTGAAACCCTACTGAATTTTACTGTTGAACATCAGTTATTACATTAGTTTAGCATCAAGCTTGCTTCTCAGATTAGACAAATGAAGCTAAGCGTAGTCAGTTACTGATAATCCACAAGTCACCTGAAACCATAGTTCAACACCACTTTATAGCAAGTTTTTATTTTATTGTTGAACCTTGACCTACCTGTTGCTTGTTGTTTGGTGTGTAAGGAAGCAGGGTGGAAACATGAAACATGATCTCATAATCTTTGTAAGTTGTGTAGAGGGAATGAGTACCAGTTGAGTCAGCTGAAAACACAAAAGGCAAGCTTACCATAATTGATAAGAAAAGAACTCCAAGGGAAAAGACGAGAATACAATGAAAGTATCACACCATATATTGACAATTTATCGGTATTTTACTACACACAACACAGAACAGTATTGACTTCTGCAGGAAAACTGCTTCTGTTTAATTATCTATTCATATAATTTACGTGATCGACGGGGTCAAATCATATCACAGGGTAATTTTCAAGAACAAAAAAAATTGAACAATTAAACATACCAGTTGGCACAAGTTTCAACTTCAAAACAGTTATTTTAAGAACCAAAAGGTCAAAGACTACCCATAGGGCAGTCTGAAAAAGCCTAGATCTAGGCAGCTGATTAGATTGACTACAGCACCATGTAATTTTGCAGTTAATGGTAACAGAGGTTAGTCAATAGTCAGCAATATCAGTTATCAAACATAGCTGATATCCCTAATTTAATTTATATTTTACCTTCAGTACAATGTTAAAAAGAGATTAATTATTGCAGTATTCAATTAAAATCTTAGCTGTAATTTATCAGTATCCCCAGGCCTTCTAAACGTGGCACACAATGGGGACCTCATGTAGGATATCATGATCGGCAATGATCGTGTCTGATGACTGCACATACGGACTGTACTGTTAGGATTTCTCTTCTCCTGCCTTCCCTTATAATGTACATAGCAATAACAAAAAGCTTATGTTCAAAGTGTACAACAGAAAGACTCACATCTATAATTGATCTGTCTGTGATGATTTGACAGCATTATTCCCACAATGCATTACCGCAGATGGAATTGAAGGGTTGGGGAAATGCTTTTTTAGAAACATTTCCCAATACCACATCAAGTGGTAAAGGTCATTTTCTGGATAGAAGGATCCATCCTCAATTAAAATCTATGCTGGATTTGTTTTGCATTCTTGTTCATCCAACATTTAAATCAACATTTAATCTTCCTATATGTTGTGATCCTGGTCATTATATTGTTTATGATCTGTTTGTTTTGATCATGTACTACCTTAAAATCACTCAACTTCCTTTGAACTAGAAACTTTTCTTTCTGTTCCACATTTATTTGATTCTGCAGGTAGTATACTAAAATAGCTTGGTTAGACCAAATTTGGCTACTGAAATGAGATAATCATTATTAGCTTTAACAATTTTTACTGACTTTTGACTGAGGAACAGATTTGAGAAGCTATTTCAAACGACAACCAAAACCTTCCAAAAATAAAGTTTTTCTATTAAATTAATGTTATTGTGCAGATGTGTACTCCATGTTTCTTTGAGCTGGTAATCAGTAATGTTGCACTTGATAATCTTAATAACCTGGCATCTTACTGAAACCAAGCACAATCAAAATTATTAGACCATAAGCATATACGCATTGCGCTGAATTTCACAAAGTTGCACACAGTACAATTAGATGACTTGGTTACCCAAATGTTGAACGTCACCACCCAGCATAGAACAAATGGAACATGGACCAGAAAGATGAAATTCATAGCTAGTACTAAATCTCAACTAGGGCAGTTCCTTTGGGTCAGTCTGCAAGGGCAGAAGGAGGGAAATCAACAAGGGCTATCTTCCCTATTTTTGGCAAGGGTATTGAAGGTCTTGGAACTAAGGTGAGTAGAAAGAGCTAAGGTACAAATCAGACATAATCTAGTTGAACGATGGAACAGGTTTAAGAGTTAAACTGCTTACTCCCCTCCAGACGATTGAGATTCATAAAGACACACATTGGTAAAAACAGAACCAGAATCAACTATCATACCCTACTGTGGTGAGAAGCTCAAAACAGGGTAAATGCAGGAAGAATTTTTCTGATGACTGCAGAGCTCAGACCAAGGATCACAGTCTAAGGATATGGGTAGGCCATTTAGGATTGAGATGAAAAAAAAGTTTCTTCGCCCGGAGAGTGGTGTGCCAATGGAATACAACGCCACAGAAAGGGGTTCAGGCTAAAATAATGAATGTTATCAAGATGGAGATACAGGGCTAAAGTATCTTAGGGCTAAAGTAACGAAAGGATATGGGGCCAAAGCAGGAACAGGGTACCCAGTTGGATGATCAGCCATGATCATGATGAATAATGCAGCATGCTCAATGGGCCAAATGGCGTACTCCTGCTCCTATTTTCTATGCTGCTACGTTCTGAACTAGTAAAAGAGACAAATAAGAAAATGAAGAGGGACGGGTTGAACATTGCATGTGCCAAGAGGGGTGAGGTGAAAGGATGGTGGATTCAAAACAGCATGCATGAGGAGAAGGTGGAAGGTAGCATGCACTAAAAGGATGTTATGGAGTCAGAAGTAGTAAACTACTCTTGCACCACGCAATCCAGAAACAGTGCTGAAAAGGCTCTCACCTTATGGATCTGGACCCTCTCACCTTCATTTATCTGCCAGGTTTCTTAAAGCCAGAATCAAGCAGATGACAGCAGTGAAAATAAATAAACCTTATTGAAATGAAGGCCATCACCTGTTAAAAAGTTTCAATGACTGGTCTGTGTCATGGAAGCTGACTTGCCATCAATACTATTAAAACTGATAGCCAGCCAAGCTCACATTTTAGACTTTCTTCCCCCACATCCAATCCATAACCCACACACTTCTGAGCAATAAAATATTCAATGCCCAATATTCAAAACAGACCAAGAATAATTACAACACACTTTCAATTGCTTTGTGAGCTTCAACTATCTCACAGGAGAAATGGCCCTTTCCTACAAAGGATTGCAAAGCTAAGACACTAAGAGCTGACAACACTCACGATTCATGAATCTCTGCTTTCAATAAAGGAAGACGGGAAGGGGAACGGTAGTGGGCAGCATTTGTGACAATTCATGGTTATCTGATTCATACTGTGACAAAACTTTAAAGGGCTTACTTTTGGTGTCGAGTTGGGCTCGATATTTGTCAAAACCCTTCAGACGCACTTTGTCTCCCAGCAACTGCAGAAACTCTTCAAATGCAGAGCCAGCCACTTCATTGTTGTACATCTCTTCCTCCGTGCTCTGCCCAGCTTTACAATACATTACCCCTACTTTGTGCTGGAAACTAAGCTGTTCAAATAGAAAGGTAAATAGATTACCTTATTATTCCAAAAGATCAGAGTGGAGAGTATAATAAAACTAAAAACATTTACTGCAATAGACATCTCCACCAGTCATTTACCAATAAAAAAGAAAACTGCAGTTGACTGTTAAATGCCCATGACAGTGCAGCACAATGATCTTTTATTTTAAAATAAATGAATTACATGCAGCACAAACCATCATACTCGAAATCCTGTGTCAAGTTAGATTTCCCAACATTATGCATTGCCTACAAAACATTCTTGGGACAGTCTGCTCTTTTCATCCAAACCTAGTCATCCCGAGGAGGTAGCAATACAACCAAATGCTTGCTAGTTGATATCTGAGAACAGTTAGCAGTCAACCATGTTGGTTTAGGTTTGAAAGCACAGAGCCTGAACAGACAAGGATATTAGGTTTTCTTTCTTAAAAGGTCCAAGTACAGGAGTTCAGTTGTTAAAACAGTCCAAGAGTTGCGTGGCTATTGCTTCATATTGTCAAATTGCAGAATGTGGATTGAAGTCATGTTGCAAGTTGAGACTTAATGGTGGGATTATCAAAAACACAAATAAATTGTAACAATAACACAGGCAAACTAGAGACTTTAATAAGTTGAAGACTGTTTCATACCAAGCTTTGTTCCATTAAATGAAAACTCTAGATAGGAACAATTGCTTTTCATGCAACTAATGAACTTGTATGTACACACAAACATGGGAATAAAGTTTGTGTGACCCAAGCAATGTCTACCAGAGCTTCCATATATGATAGAAACCTCCATCCTTTCTTGGAGGAAGGTAACACCTTTATGTAATTCTCACCAGTGGAAACTTGCCCCATTGTGATATTCTACACTAACAAACAAATGTGACAGCTAATTCTTTTCTTGATTCTTACTATCCTATAGAAATGTCAGTACGACATCAGACATTGAAATTCCAATCAATCATAAGATCTTTGCGAATAAATGCATCAGTATATTAGATTTAGCGCATAAGTCTACTTCTTTGATGCTTCTGAATACATTCAAATTTCATGTTTTCGCTCACACCAAAAAAAAATCTAGTTAGCCCGAGACAATACTTATCATGGAGGACAATACAGTTCAAAAGCAGAAAGGATTTTAGATCACTGAATTCAGTCAGCATAAATCAACAAGTATCTGCAGATTACTAAAAACAAACCATTTAAACATAGGGGTCTTGCCATCAGTTCATTTTTCAAAAATCCAGCAATGCATTATAAGTAGCATGAACATTCTTCTTTCTCAATTTATAGTTGTTTATTCAGTTGATATTCACATCGTTTGATAAAGGATGAGAGAAAGTTGCTTTGAAGAATTCGGTGAATAAAATTATGAACCATGACCCTTCCAAACAGCTTTGAGCAGCTACTTCTATCTGGCTATTATAATCAGCACATACTTGCCCAACAGATCATAAGACTATAAGGCATAGGAGCAGGATTAGGTCATTCAGCCTATTGAGACTGTTCCACCATTCAATCATGGCAGTTATGTTTTTCGACTCCATTCTCCTGCCTTCTCCCCTTAACCAGTGATCCTCTCAACAATCAAAAACCTATCACGGTCTTAGATACAATAAATAACAGTCTCCACAGCGCTCTGTTGGAAGGAGTCCCACAGATTCACCACCCTCTGGCTGAAGAAATTCCTCCTTATTTCAGTTCTAAAGGGTGGTCCCTTCACTCTGAGGCTTCTAGTTTCTCCTACTAGTGGAAACATCTTCTACATGTGCACTCTATCCAGACCTCTCAGTATTTTGTAAATTTCAATCAGATCCCCACAAATCTTTCTAAACTCCATCGAGTATAGACCCAGAGTCCTCAACTGCTCCTCATATAACAAATCCTCAATCCTTAAAATCATTATTTTAACCTTGGTAGGACCACCTCCAATGCCAGCACATCCTTCCTTAGATATGTGGCTCAAACTGCTCACAATATTCCAAATGCAGTCTGACCAGAATCTTATACAACCTCAGCAGTACATCCTGATCTTGTATTCTAGCCCTCTTGAAACGATTACTGATGATTTGCCTTCTTAACTGCCAATTGAACCTGCATGTTAACCTTAAGAGAATCCTGAACCATGACTCCTAATTCCCTTTGTGCTTCAGATTTTCAAAGCCTTGGAAAATAGTCTATGCCTCTATTCTTCCTACAAAAGTGCATAATCTCACTTTCCCACATTGTATTCCATCCACCATTTCTTTAGGCACTACCCTAGCCTTCTGAAGCCTCCCCACTTCCTCAACACTACCTGCCCCTCCACGTATTTTTGCGTCATCTGTGAACTTATCATCAAGTCCACCTTCAGTTCCTTCATCCAGATCATTAATCAATAGCGCTAATAGTTGTAGTCCCAACACGGACCACTGCAGAATTCCACTAGTCACCGGCTGCCGCCCTGAAAAAGCCCCCTTTATCCATACTCTGTGCCTTCTGCCAGCCAGCTAATCCTCTATCAATGCCAGTACCTTGCCCTTAATACCATGGGCTCTTATCTTATTTAGCAGCCTCTTGTGTAGCACTTTGTCAAAGGCCTTCTGGAAATCCAAATAGATCACACCCCACTAACTCTCCTATGCATAACTTGATTGTTATCTCATCAAGAAATTGTAATATATTTTCAGGCATGACCTCCCTTGATGAAGCCATACTAACGCAGCCCCATCTTACCATGCACTTCCAAATATTCCAAAATCGTATCCTTAACAGGACTCTAAAGTCTTACCAATGACCAATGTCAGGCCAACCTGTATTCTGCTTCCCACCCTTCTGTCTTAAACAGGAATGTTACATTAACTATCTTCCAGTCCTCTGGTACCCTCCCTGACTCCAGTGATTCATGATAGATCATCACCAATACCTCCATAATCTCCTTAGCTATCTCCTCCAGAGCTCTGGGGTTATGGTCCATCTGGTCCAGGTGATTTAACTGCCTTCAGACCTTTCAGCTGCCCCAGCACCTTCTCCCTAGTGATGGCTACTACATTCATCTCTATCCCCTGACTATCTTGAAGTGTTGGTATGCTACTTGTGTCTTCCATGATGAAAACTGGTGCAAACTATCTGTCGGTTCCTCCACCATTTCTTTGTTCCCCATTATTCCTTTCTAGCATAATTTTCCACCGGTCCATTGTCCAATCTTATCTTTTTGATATCTTAAAAATAACTCCTGCAATTTTTTAAATATTATTAGTTAGCTTACACTTATATTTCATCTTCTCCACCCTTATTGCTTTTTTTAAAAAAGTTATCCTTCACTGGTTTTCAAAGGCTTCCTAATTCTCTGGTTTCACACTAATCTTCACCACATTGTACGCTTTTTCTTTTGCTTTTATGCTGTCCCTAAATTCTCCATCATCCATGGTTGCCCCGAGCTCCCTCTAGTATGTTTTTTCTTCCTTGAGATGAATTTGCTGTGCCTTCCAAATTACCCCCAGAAATTACTGCCATTGCTGCTCAATTATCTTCCCTGCTAGACTCGCCTTCCGATCAACTCTGGCCAGATTCTCCCTCGTGTCTTTGTAGTTACCTTTGCTCAAATGAAATACTATTATGTTTGATATGCAGCTTCTCTTTCTTAAACTGCAGGGTGAATACTATCATATTGTGTCCCCAAGGGTTCCTTTACCTCAAGCTGCCTAATCATGTCTGCCTCATTACATATCACTAAATCCAGAATTGCTTATTCCCTAGTGGGATCTACAACAAGCTGTTCCAAAGAGTATATTGTGGACGTTCTGCAATTTTTTTTGAGATCCACTATCAACCAGATTTTCTGAGTCCACCTGCATATTGAAGTCCCCAATGCTTATCATAATTGTGCCTTTCTTAAAGCCTTTTCTATGTCTTGATTTATTTTCTTCCCAAAATCCTGACTAGGAGGCCTGCACAGAACTTCCACCAGGATTTTTTTTCAAAATCCTTTGCAGTTCAAGTCTACCCATACAGATTACAAGCTTTCCAACTCCATATAATTTATTGCTATTGATTTAATTTCATTTTTTAATAACAGGGCAAGTCTGCCCCATCTGCCCATCTCCCTGACTTTTTGACAGGATGTGCTTCTTTGGATATTTAGTTCCCAGTCCTGATCCCCTTGCAGCCATCTCTCTGTGATACCCAAAACACTGTACGCGTCAAGTCAATCTGTGCTACAAGCTCATTTAACTTAGAGATAGTAGGAACTGCCAATGCTGGAGTCTGCGATAACAAGGTGTAGAGCTGGATGGACTCAGCAGGCCAGGCAGATTCAGAGGAGGAGGAAAGCTGACGTTTCGCGCCTAGACCCTCCTTCAGAAATGGGGGAGGGGAAGGGGGCTCTGAAATAAATAGAGAGGGGGAGGCAGTGATAGAAGTGGATAGTGGAGCAGATAGGTGGAGAAAAGACAGACAGGTCAAGGAGGCGAGGATGAAGCTAGTAAAGGTGAGTGTAGGTAGGGAGTTGGGATGGGGGTTGGTCAGTGAGGATGGAGGGGTGGGAAGGTGTGAGGGAAGACGGACAAGTCAAGGAGGTGGGGACGAGGTGGGGGGAGCTGGTCTTGGGATGAGGTCGGGGGTGGGGAGATTTTGAAGCTCGTAAAGTCCATATTGAGACCATTGGCTAGTAGGATTCCAAGGCGGAATATGAGTTGCTGTTCCTCCAGTTTTCGGGTGGCATCATTGTGACACTGGAGGAGGCCCAGGACGGACATGTCATCCAGGGAGTGGGAGGGGGAGTTGAAGTGGTTCGTGACTGGGAGGTGTCGTCATTTGTCGCGAACCGAGCGTAGGTGCTCCACAAAGCAGTCTCTGAGCCTCCACTTGGTCTCCCCGATTTAGAGGAGACCACATAGGGAACAGCAGATACAATAGACCACATTAGCGGATGTGGAAGGTTTTCTTGGGCCTGGGATGGTGGTGTAGGGGCAGGTGTAGGGCCGTTGCAGGAAAAGGTGCCTGGGGTGGTGGGGCTAGTGGGGATTGTGGAGCGGACGAGGGAGTCGCGGAGAGACTGGTCCCTCCGGCAGGCAGGTAAGGGTGGGGAGGGAAATATATCCTTGATAGTGGGGTCAGATTGCAGGTGACGGAAGGATACATTTTCCTCCCCTTCTCTTATGGTGTTGTAGTTTTTGAAGCTCAGACTCTACCACATCAACTCTGAGGCAGAGTTCCTCAAGCAGCCAACATTTGCTACAGATGTGGTCACTATGAATCATAATGGGGTCCCACTGCTCCCACATCATGCAGGTACAATATATTGCTTGGCCCAGCATCTCTATTTTAATTAATGAGTTACTTAATTTGATTTTTAAAAATACAGCACTGTTCTTTTAGTTTGTAGTCTAAAAATATTTCTCCTATTTACCTTTAATCTGAAAGTAACCTACAGTAGATACAGGGGGTTCTGCTATAAAGTGGTAGTTGTGTTCCTGCGCAACATTGCGTTATAGAAAATCGCGCTGTAGAAATAACAGGGCCTATGGGAAAAATGGGGTTGGGACAGACCAACAAAAAAAAAAATCACTCAAAAGCCTAGACAAAGGATAGCACAGTTTGAAAAAATGTTTAATTCATATCTAATAATGAAATAAAAGCAAATTTAACACCTTATCTTGAAAAAATGTCAAAATGACTTAATGGGGAACGAGGTTTTGAGGTTGCTCTGTTCTTAATGCAGGGGCTGAGGGTCATCGTCGTCATCATCATCATCATCTTCAGGTGCAGTTGTGGTTGCAGGGTTAGGGTGAAAAATAGTTAATCCGGAAGTGGATGGCTGTGGTTCATTGTCTTCTCACTGCTTCTTGGGGGTTGGTTTAAAAAAGGCATCCAGTTTTTGCTGCTTTGCTCTTTTTCTTTCTTCATTAAGAAGCTGTTCATTGGATACCAAATAAGATCTTATTCCACAAACAGCTACTCTGTTGCATTCTGCATTGTAATCGCTGTCCTTTAAGAGCTGCAACAGCTTCTCAATTTCCCTTGGGATAGAAGACAGAACAGAGGTGGTGCTGCATTCTGGACTTAATCTCCAGCTTCCACTTCCCCCTCAGCGACAAGTTGATGTAGATCAGCTGTAGGGAGGTCTTCACAGTGGGACTCAAGCTGCTCTTCAACATCCTCATTCCCCACTTCTTCAAATCCCACTTGCTTGGCAAGATCAACACAATGTTCTTTGATTCTTGGGAGCTCCTCTGACTGATCAAAAGTTTTTAAATCTTGAAAAAAATCTGGGAGAAGCTTCTGCCAAACTGCATGCAAGCAGTACTTACTGACATCACCCCAGGCCTCCACAATAATGTCAATTGCATTCTTGATGTTAAAGCTCTTCCAAAATTGCAGAACATTCTCCCTATCTCCCTCAGTGGCTACAATCAGCCTCTTAAATGAGTGCCTTAAATAGTAAGCTTTAAAAGCTGCTATTGGACCCTGGTCCATGGGTTGTGTTTGAGGGTAGAAATAGCACTTTGATGTATTCAGAAAGCTCACCAATGGTGGGAGGATGGCTTGGCACATTATCCAGGATGAGGAGAATCTTGAAATCCAAATTTTTTTTTTTCCTGAAATACTTTCTAAAGAATCTTCCAAAACATCAACAATAAGGTCAGAAAAAAAATTGCCCCATCATCCAACCTCTCTTGCTTGACCTAAAGTAGACTTAAGGTAACCTTTCAAGGCTTGTGGGTTGGCAGAGTGAGAAACGATCATGTGATCTTGATGTTACTCCTCTGCACACTGATGGAATCATGTTATAGCCAACACAAGTTTGTGTTTTACATATGGCGTTCCCCCATTCATCAGTTGCATTACAGCCAATTGCGTTGCCGGAACAAATGTTATAGCAGAACCTCCTGTAGTCAAATTAGTAGCTATTACCAACCACGTTTACCTGTGATGTCAGAGATAGTAAGAACTGCTGACGCTGGAGTCAGAGATAACACAGTGTGGAGCTGGAGGAACACAGCAGGCCAGGCAGCATTAGAGGAGCAGGAAAGCTGACGAAATTTCTGAAGAACGGTCCCCCCGAAAAACATCAGCTTTCCTGCTCCACTGATGCTGCCTGGCCTGCTGTGTTCCTCCAGCTTCACACTGTGTTACCTGTGATGTCATTCTTTTGTGCTGGGCCTTTGATTTTGGGTTTTAATTATCCTGTTAAAAATAAAACTTTACAAACTATCAACCAAAAAAAAAGCAAAAATGTCCTCTTCCCCTCTGCACTAATTGCCATGCTGCCTCTAAATTCCCAAGCTATATACTGACTCAGGCTGTCTCTCATGTCGGATGGAATCTCTCCTTCCTGACTATGCGAAGCTTACTGATCCATTTCAGCCAGGAAACTCATCCATGCCATGATTTTTCAAAAACTACAAAGAAAGCAGAGTTAACCAGAGAAGAACACTCACCCCTTGTTCATCCAATTTCATAAGCTGCTCTGTAACTTTAGGGGTGTTCAGGCCCAGTCTGAGACAATGAACACTGAGCTCAGGTACAGCAAATTCAAGTACTTCTTTCAGAGGTAAACCTCTGGCTGTGCCATGCTTTGCAGTCGAAGGAACTGCATCTTCCAATACAGAACCTCTTAAGGTTGTAAGCTGCGAAAGTAATAACAAAAGACATTTAATCTTGTTACACTTACCAAAGTCTTAGCAAGTTTATCCAACTAACAGCTGCATTACAGTGACCAAGTTGCCAGATGTGATTCACAGTTTGAGTTGATTTGGACAATCTC
>NC_063339.1:70301443-70383024 GCF_021869965.1 Rhincodon typus | reverse complement strand
CTGCCAGACCTGCTGAGCTTTTCCAGCAACTTTGTTTTTGAATCTTAGCCAGTACTGCATTTAAGCCGAGTCTCAAAAGACTTCTTTTAGGGATAAGAAATATCACTAAGGTTTCCCACTTCTGGTCAGAATTTTGTTATAAATTTCATTTTTAAAGCAGGGTAGAACTAGGTCATGGTTTCGCGAAGATTAAGTAAGTTGCAAACAGTGTCATGGCTCTTAAAAAAGTAATAGATATTTAAGTGATGAACTGAAAGGTGCTTGTTCAGTTTAGAGCCAAATGCCAGGTGGAAAGTATCACTTTCACGATGTAACTAGTGAAGCCCACATTAAATTAAACAAGATTTTAAAAGCTATGTTTCAGCAGTGTAGTCAGCTTTGGAATCTCTGAATTGGAACTTGGGTTTGGGCTGTGATTTTCCCTTTTTCTGTTTAAGTGTGAGGGTCAGGTGTGAACAACCTACCAAACCCAATACCAAGAAAGCACACTATAATCAAACATCTATCGGCTCAATAGCTGACTGACGAATTTCAGTGAGCAGGCCTCAGCAGTAAAGTCATAGCTCACCAGAAGTTTACAGGCAGAGGCTGGAAGCTGCCAGGTTCTAAAGAAAATTGAGTGAGCCTAATTGTCAGGGGATTAAATGTGCAACAAAAGGCCTTTTACATTTGCTTCTGCTGGGGTGCGGAATGCAGGAAAGAGTGGATTAGATGCAAGGACAAAGGGGTGGTTTACAGAGTCCACCCCAGCATCCTCTTCCATCCATTCGTTTGCTTGTCCCCAGACTAGGTAAAACACAATCTACACTGCCTCCCCCAACAATCCAATCAGCAGATCAACCCAAGTCACCTAGTCAGCCACTTTACCAGTCTTTCTGATGGACAAGAAATTGGGAGGCATGGCAAGCCGGGATCCTTAAATGGTTATTAATTAACATTAAGGGCCTTAAATTCTGATGGACAGTAGTGTCTTCTTACCCAGCACTTAATTTGTGAATTGGCAAGAAAAGGAGGAGTTTCTCTTCGGGGTGACCTCACTCAATTATTTTTTTCTCAACACCTCTCTCACCACACCAGGGAAGGGAAAATTGCGGTTGTGAACTTTGAATTAACACATTAGTTGCAACTGTAGTTCCAATGATGCTCAGGGATGAATGTTCTCCAGTAGCATTCAGTTGAGCAGACACTAATTCAGAAAGGCATTTGGGTGTGGGGCTATGAAATTATCAGAATCAAAATGCTACACTAATGCATCGCCTCATCCTCTTTCTTTCAAACACCAGCATGAAACTAATTGCAGTTATATACACATCACCATTTCAGGTTTTACGCAGATAAAATGGTGTTTATGTCCTGTTTAGATTCCTATTTAGTCTATAATGAAATAAATCAAACAAACACACTTACTGCATCTCAACATGCTCTCAACTTAGGATGTATAGGTAAAGCTGGTCAATGGGTAACACACAAAAAAAAAGTGCATTTAATTTGTTCTATAAACCACAAAAGACCTGGTTTGAAAAATATACTGTGTTATCCAATAGACCAAGCCAAAAACTAGAGAAGGGCAGAATCAACAAGGATGACTGTAACTCAGGGCTAGCCTGAAAAGGGAAAGAAGGAAAGGTTCCAAACAAGAAGCACATTATCTAAATGATGAGAGGTTGCACAGTTCCAAGATGCAGAGACATCTCGGTATCCTGCTGCATGAATCACAGAACATTAGCATGCAGGTACAGCAAGTAATCAGGAAAGCTAACAGAAAACAGAATGTTATGTTTTATTGTAAGGGTAATTGAATGAAAGAGTGGGGAGGTTATGCTTCAGTTATACAGGGCGTTGGTGAGACCACATCTGGAGTACAGTGGACAGTATTGCTCACCATAATTATGGAAAGTGCTAATGTGTTGGAAGCAATTCAGAGAACGTTTACTGGATTAATCCCTAGAATGAGTGGATTGCCTTATGAGGAAAAAATAGAACACTATTCCTTAAGAAAGGAACAAAGGATAACCCAGGAAACTACAGACCTGTCAGCTTGACATCAATAGTGGGAAAGCTGATGGAGACTATAGTACAGGATAAGGTAAATTTACACTTACGGAAAATTAGTTAATACTGGACAGTCAACATGGCCTTGTCAAGGGAAGATCATGTCTGACAAATGTAACTGAGTTCTTTGAAGATGTGGCACAGGCAGTGGATGAGAGTAGTGATGTGCATGTTGCATATTTGGACTTTCTGAAAGCATTTGATACTGTGCCATGCAGGAGGCTGGTGAGCAAATTAGAAATGTTTGGGATTGGGTAGCATAGAGTAGAAGTTGGCTAAAAGATAGGAATAGGTAGGCATTTCTCAGATTGGAGAGGAGTTAAAAAAAGTGGTAATCCCCAGGGATCAGCGTTGGGACCACTGCTTTTTCTCATTTTTATGTAAATGATTTGGAAATGGGTTTTGACGGCAAAATCTCTAACTTGGCACATGGTACTAAGCTAGAGAGAAAGTGAATTGTGACGATGACGTTGAATGACTTCAGAGGGACATTAACAAGTTGGCCAAATGGGTAGACACCTAGCAAATGAATTTCGATGCATTGCCTCACATTTCTCTGCATTTTGGTAAAAGAAACACAAAAAGAGGATACAGGTTCAATGGTACAACTTTGAGGGGAATACAGGAGCATAGGGGCCTCAGGGTTCACATGCATGATTCTCTGTAGGTTGTCAGGCAAGTTGAAACAGTTGTTATATGGTTTATAAATAGAGGCATAGGGTACAAAAGCAAAGAAGTGATACTACACCTCTCTAAATCATTGATCAGGCCACATTTGAAGTATTGTGTTCAGTTCTGGGTACCTTATTTAAGGAAGGATGTTAAAGCCCTTAGAGAGTTTGAAGGAGATTTAGTAGAATGATACCAGAAATTAAGGATTTTAGAATACAGAGAAAGATTATAGAGATTGACCTTATTTTCCTTGTAGCAGAGAAGATTAAGAGGTGACCTTATTGAGGTGTTCAAAATTATGAACAATTTTGACAGGGTAAAGAAGAATATTTTATTTCCTTAGTAGATATGTCATAACAATTCAAAAATCGTCAGCAAGAAAGCGAGGAGTGAGCTGAAGAGAAGCTTCTTTACTCAGTTATTAGGATTTGGAATGCGCTGCCAGGGAGAATGGTGAAGGAAGATTCCATTGGTGGTTTATATATTTGCAAGGTGATGAGGTTAGGGGGCTAGAGTGGGACTAGCTGGCTAACACTCTTGGGAGCCTGAACAGACATGATTGAATGACCTCCTTCTGTACTGTAAAATCCTATGATTCTATGAATGATGGAGCAGGCTTGAAGGGCTGAGTGGCCTATACTTGTTCCTTGTTTGTATGTTCATAAGTCTGTTTCCATGCAATGCTGCAGTGCAATATGGCTCTTGAACTTGTTCTTTTCCTCAGCTTCCTAATCCAAACTAACTTCAGTATATTTTTCTCAACTTGATGATACATCAATCTTTCAGTCACACTCAAAGGAGCTTTTTTGAGTCAGTGTGGAGGGGGCAAAAGATGATACCTGGTCCAACTGTTTTTGCTGTACTTGCTACAATAAACAGAAGTCTTAAGACCTCACCTGTGTGAATGATACTTTGTGTTAAAATACGTAATGCAAATGTTTTTAGAAAAATAATCAACCGTAGAGGATTCAGTTTTCCACAATTTTTCATTAAAAATTCATATCAAAAATTTATCCCAGACGTGTGTATTAGTCACTTTCTGACTGGTGATCCTAGCATCACGAGCCAGTACAAAATAATAAATTGGAAATTGGAACAGGCATTTGGCACATTGCAATATAACAGACAATTCTTTTCCACACTTAGTAATGATAATGTCATTTGTTGCCCAAGAATTATACCATCACGAAAGAAGTCCAGAGTCAATAATAATACTGGCTTCCAAGTGGAAAACAAATCACTTATTGCTGAAATGACTCGGCTGATTATAAAACACCATTGGTTTAATAACTACAAATTAGCATGAGTTATCAGTCACAGATCAACTGCTTTAGTGATAATGCATTGACTCTCAGAAAGGTCAGTTAGCAACATTGAAGAACTAAGAGAGAGATAGAGAAAGAGAGAGAGAGAGAGAGAGAGAGAGAGAGAGAGAGAGAGAGATAGAAAGAGAAAGAGAAAGAGAGAATTTAGATCTTGTTTTCAGCATCGTTTTACAGAATTTCCAAAGCCAACCTGTAATAATGGTGAGACATTGCATTATCACAGTAGTAGACCTTTCAAAATGGGCAGTGTCTTCATCTAAATGACTGTGTACCCCTAAGTGTTATCACAAGAGATACAGTATACTTACTGGTGTGATTCAAGTCTTCTTTTGTTCTTGCGCTTTGTTTATAATTATTGGTCAGCATAAATCTTGCGTGTGAGTGTTCAACATGCAACCGCTTGGTTAAATGACACGGCTGAGTTCCAGGTAGATACTGACATTTGGAATTAGAGGCTGTTTGCAGCAAGCCAAAATAATATCACTATCACACAGATTCAGTAAACTGCACACACCTCAAGGTTCGAACTTACTCAAGGGCTTCCAACACATAATTTAGGACAAGACTACGGTGATATTGTGAGGGTGTGCTGCATTGCTGAAGGTGCCGTGGTTTAGATGAGATATTATACAAGGCCAGCTCACATGTTTTGCAGCTTAAAGTCGATACTGAACATCACGTAGCACTATCTGAATAAAGAATAAGGAGTTCACAAGAATGTCCATTTAGCAATTCTTCCTTCAATCAAAATTACCAGAGTTAATAGTAACTAGTGTCAACGTTTGCTTGATGTGCTGGGAGGAAAATGGCTGCTACTTATTCCTGCTGAATAGTCACTACCTGTCCAAGTAATTGTACATCATGTTCTTCAAGAAAGGTGAAATGTGAGGTGGAGCTATATAAAAGTGGAAGTCTTTCTTTAGTTAAATCAAGAACAATGGCAGCATCAATTGAATATATAGATACATCCATATTGCATTTGGGACGTGTGGCAATTTCAATGAGTACTTCTAATTCCAATGCAACTAAATAGTTACTGAGCCAGACACAAGAAGATTTAATGATCTCACCTCACTAGTTCGAAGGATGATACGGTAGTTGTACTGAGCTCCATGCTCTTTGCTGTCTTCCAGTCTTTCTCGTCGAATGCTCACTGCCACAGGGCCCAGATTTTCATCCACCCCAAAATAGTTTGAATGTTCTGAGAAATTATTTAACATCAATAAAATGATCAATTCCATGAATACTTCCATCAAGGTCAAAATCCAGAAATAGTGCAATCAAATATTCATTGGGCTACAATCATAATTATCATTACAAGGAACTTCTGTTTCAAATGCATAAAATTATCAAGAATCAGAATAAGTTCAACCATGAAAATTTAACTGACCTAAATGATAACCGGTGTTGAACTGAGAAATAAAACCTGGTTGTTGCTGTTGATTAACCCTTGCTTCACACCGTTTATGCCGTCCAAGGTTGGGAAATTCAAATAGAAATCCATGGACCGTTACACGTAGCATAGTATACTGATGCCCTAATGTTTGTGTGTGAAATGACTGTAAAATTTACAGCATAATCCAGCACTTCCTTTACTTTCACAATCTGAACTGAAGGATGGGAGTCTTAGCGAATTATTCAGTCTGAAATTAATGAGGTAAACACTAAAAGTGAAATAAAGAAGATACATCACTCTTTCCACTCCCCATAATGCACCGGATGAACGTGGATTAAGAATGCTTCCGTTGAAAAGTTGTTGTAAGTTACCTTCAGTGCCACTAGAAGTGTTTGATTATAACAATTTACATTTAAAGGCTCTTTTAAAATTGAAAACCATCCTGAGGTGCTTTATGGAGATACAACCATAAAAATTAATACAAAGCTAAAAATGGAAATTTGAGATAAAGATCAAAAGTTCGATCAAAGATTTTAAAAGAATATTATGCAAATAATATTATGCAGAGTACAGATGTTGCAATGTTATCACCCAATTTTACTGATATTTCTCTCTTAAAGCAACTTATTTTTATCCTCTCATCCCATATACTATATATTAATATTATTAGATTTGAAGATATTTACAGGAGTGGGAAAGAGTAGGAGAAATGGGATTAATAGGATACTCCTTAGAAGCGATAACACAGATAAAATAGACTTAGTGACTTTTTTTTTCTGCTGTATGATTTTATGATTGCAATTTACTTCTTGCTCTTTCCCATCCCAAACAATTCATCTGCATTAACCTCAATGTGTCTGCACAAAGGTATGAAAGACAGCACTTAGAAATTCATACTAGATGTGCAAACAAATGCATTCTTGTTGGTGGAACATTAAATGAAGCTGGAATTAAAAGTCTAACAGTAATTTTATGGTTGCATCTCAGAAGTTTGCAGGGATGTTTATCAATTTTAAAAGGTGCTATTAAATATGGTTGATCAAAACTGTCAATTGCAAAATATTTTGTTTACTAATGGCTGTTAAAGGAAGGAAATCTACCTGGTCTAGCCTGTAAATGATTCTGGGCCCAAAGCAATGCAGATAATTCTACACAACCTTTTGCTTGGACCTTCAGCAGGTAGTGAAGGACTCAACAAGAAGGAGAAATCATTGTCCTCATCAATTTATCGGTCACAGACATATCTGGCAGGGAGGGTGGACAGGGAAGAAAGAAGTCAATAGTTGAGACGTTTGCTAATGATTCTATTTGGTTTAGCACTATTCATCACTCCTCAGTTACTGAAGCAGTTTACGTCCGAATGCACCAAGTCCTGAATAATATTCAGGGGACGCATGATAAATGGCATATAAAAAGTGTCAATAAGTGCTGGACAATGATATCTCCAACATGGGAGAATCTAAACATTTCTGCTTGGTATTCAATATCATTACCATCGCTGAATCCTCCACAATCAACATTCTGGGGTTACCATTGACCAGAAATCAAGCTGAACTATCCATATGAAAACTATGGTAACAACAACAGGTCAGAGCTAGGAAATTCCGACTCCACAAAGCGTATCCACCACCGACAAGGCACAAGTCAACACTGTGATGGAATGCTCTCCACCTTCCTGAATGGGCGCACCAGTATCCAGGACAAAGCAGTCCACCCATTTGGTACCTCACTTACCAGCTTCAACAGTCACACCTTCCACCACCAATGCACAATGACAGCAGTGACAATCTACATTTTGCACTGCAGCAACTTTCCAAGGCTCTTCCATGGTACCATCCACATCTGTGACTTCTACCACCCCGAAGGACAAGGGAAGCAGGCAAGTCCATGCGCCATCAATTGCAAATTCCCCTTGAAGGCACGCACCATTTACACTTGGGACAATACTGGTATTCCTTCACTGTTGCCACATAACTCATACGGCACAGAAACAGGCCAGTCAGCATATCATGTCTGTGCCAGCTGAAAGAAAGAAAATTAGCTACCCATTCTAATCCCACTGTCTAACATTCGGTTTGTAGCCTTGCAGGTTACAGCATTTCTGGTGCAGATTGAGCTACCTTCTCAATGAGTTGAAGGTTTCTGCCTCCACCAAACTGGACAGCAAATTCCAGACAATCATCACCTATGAGTGAAACAGAAGTTTTCATCACAGTCCCTCTCCTCCTCTGCAAATCATCTTGAATCCAAACTCCCTGGTAATTGACACTGTCATGAAGGGAAATAAGTTTTCCTGTCAATTCTATGCTCCTCATAATTATGTAGGCTTGAATTGAGCACCCCCCCACTGCACCTCTGTGCTAAGAAGAGCAACATGACCTTATCCCAATCTTTCTTCTCACAGCTGTAATTTTCAAGCCCTGGCATCATTCTTGTAAAGCTTCTTTGTACTTACTCCAGAGCAATAATGCCCTTGCACACAAAATTCCAGCTGTGGCCTAACCTAAGAATTTATACAGTTCTTCGTGAACTGTCATCAAGGACCTGTGGACATGCACTTCAAGATATTTTGATTCCACTATCCTTCTCAATCTCAACTCATCTGTGTCCTCTAGCTTTGTTTGCCCTCCTGAAATTTATTACGCTTCTCCAAATTAAATACCATTTGCCACTCTTTCAACCACTTTTGACCCAGAACTACCTTTCTAACATGGGTGTGCCCTGCATCATGGATGGCAGCAATTCAAAAAGGCAGTTCATCAGCTCCTTAAGGGCAATTAGGAATGGGTAATAAATGCTGACCTAGCTAAATGCCGACCTAGCTAAATGCCCACATGACAAGAGCAGATTAAAAAACTCCATCACAGCAGTGATTTTTATTCAGTAACCTAATTTCTCTATATAGCTTTGATAAACACATTTTCCAAATAACTCCCAATAAAACTGAGCTAAACTTTTAATTCGTCTTAATCTTACGTATTTCTGTAATATGTTACATCACAGTTAATGCCCTCTCGCTGGATCAGTATACTATATTTTACAATCATGGGCCAGTTTCAAAGGTTCCTCATCACTTTTAACATCACTGTTGCTTCCAACTCAGAGGAATACTACTGACTTCAATCAGTTGCATCTACTTGGGTCAAATTACTCATTATTGACAGGGAAGTAGACAGCCTTCAAATTTTGTGGACTGTCACCCTCACCGGAAGTAAAAACAGTTAGTTACAATCTCTGCTCTGGATGGAGTTGCTCTCTTTGGTTAATTTTAAACACTGCGCGATAGAGAAAGGTGGATGACAGCAGACTGGCAAGCCATTTTCATCTTTTTCTGATTGACGTCCATGGAACTGATAACCAGAAGTGACATAAAACAGTCTGTCAAACTTGCTGCAGATGATTTTATCCCACTATGTGAAATGTAAGGTTTTGCATCGCGTAAAGCTGAAAATGTCGATTCACTTTGTAGAAACCTACCAGCTTGATGAAGGATGGGAAATACAAATAAGTGGAAAGAGTGAAACCTCTATTTTACAACAATAATTGGAACTGCCAATTATCACATCAATACTCCTCTGAAATGACTCCCTCTGTGTAGTTTGCACAGCAGTTAAACACAGAAATCCAGAAAGGCTGTCAGTAATTCTATTCTTCACCAGGGGTTATAATGTTGAGGTCTCTAAAAGTAGAATTCAAAATCCTTGAACTGTTGAGAACTTTCAATTCTATGCCATTAGTCTGATAATAAAAACACTTGGGGGGGAAAAAAAAAATTAACTCTTGTTGAATAAGCTGTAACTGGACTCTAGAAGTATACCAAGTTCATAATTACCACTAGATAGATTCACTGGCCCTGAAAGAGGGATATCTGTTAAATACTTTTTTTTTCCATTTAATAAAATAAACGTTTCTTTTTAAACTTCTTTTTTACAGTTTAGTTTTTATCTTAAAGTTGAAGTCAAAAGTAAAGCATTCAGTTCATTTAACGCCCTGCTTTGTCTGTGAGAATATTTCAATGAGAATGGCTGCTTGATCAACTTGAACAAATACTCTGTTATTGCAGGGTACCTAGAAGTCCCCTTGACTAAGCACCAGATTCAAACCTTGATTTCAAGAAAAAGAATCTCTACACCACATAGATCACTAAATCTTTGTGGACAACATTCTATGAGGTGAGCAGTGAGACAAATAAATTCAGTGAGGGAGAAGGGGTGAATTAACTTTAAAAATGCATTCATTCTCCTACCACAGCTGGATCATTGTTGTCAATCAGATCCAATCCTTCTCAGAGGTTGGAATCTTATTTGTACAGAAGATACTTTGTTTTGTTGAATGATCATCAAATTGGAATATTACTTCCAAGTCTCTCTTCACAGCTACAACCTGACCCAATGACCATTTTCATCATTATCTGTTATTACTTCAAGCAATGGCATTTTTTAAAAAAAATGTCTCAGTGTAAAGAACTTATTGCAACAAGCAGGGGTGCTGGGTTACAATAATCTATTTCACCAAGTCAGTAAACTTTTATGTAAAGCAGGTAATGGAGAAAGCCTAAATATATTAACTTCTTTATGGTATTTTAAGCTTTTCTGGGAGAGGAAACAGGGCACAGAACTGAAACACATGGGTCTGCATAGTGAATGTAGGTTGGATCAGAGCTAATGCCTTCTTTTAATGATAGACCCAAGATGTTTTTCTATAATCAACCTGGTGTACTACAATAAATAACACAACAAGATGGAGAAACTAATACTGACGTTGAAAAATTAAACACAGTGACACAGAAGGTGCAAACCTTATAATACGAAGCTGAAAGGAAGTAAAGTGAGACAAGTAAAAATAAGTACAACTTTTCTATCAGCACCACTGAAACATTGTTGTTCAAAAGCTGTTTGCTCAAATTTGTACCTGTCAACCATCAGGAAAAGTTTACTAATGAGTGAGAGATCTCAAGTGAAGCATCATTTGTGACATCAGATCTCAAAAGATCAATTCAAGCAACGGAATCGGTTATACGATATGTCCATTTCAGCGATTGTCAAGCAGATGCACTGCCTACAGCCATGATCACAATTATCTGGGATGACAGTTCACTAAACTGCCTTGCATCTATATTAGAACATTAACACTTCCACATTCAGTATAGAGAGTGGCACTGACCAATGTAGTTCCACATTCAACAATCTGGTCTATGCCGAGTTAGCAGTAAAGCCCAAGCATTGGCTTCAGTGACCCTGGGAAAGGATGAAGAAACCTATGTTTACCATCTTAATCTTCAGGATGATGCCTGCTGCAAACCTACTGACATTGAGGGAAGACAAATTGACTCAGGCTAATAGCCCCATATGTGGATAGCTTGCTGACACTCATGTAAAGAACTGACAATTAGATTATATATAAAAGGGCTCCCTCTGTTCTTAGCAGTATATTTTAGTGAACCACTTCAAAGAAGCGTGGGGTTAGAAAAATAAATATGGCAGGAAGGAAGGAGAAAATAAAAATTACATTTATTATGGTGAAAGCAGGAAAGATGAATAATGACTGTATGATGACACTAACATTCTACTTCAAAATAATCTGGATTAAACAGGAGGTGATGTGAACACAGACAGTTTAATTGTGTACTAAGAGGGCTTCTCTAGTGTGGAGGTTTTTAAACTCATACATTTGTCTGGAATAATCTATACTGTTGCAGAGGTTTATGTGCCCAGCTGTAGGTTTGTGAAGTTGATCAAGGGGGAGTGGGGAGGAAATTTACAGAGCAGTTTAAAACTAAAGTGGTCTGATATTTTCAATGCACTAAAGCAAAATTCTGCAGATGAAGAAAATCTGAAATATAAACTGAAAAATGCTGAAAATACTCAGGTCAGCAGCATCTCCCAGCACCGTGGGAGTGTGCTGGGCCCATAACCCAGAGGTCGATGGATCGACAACCGTCCTCTGCTATTCATTATAGAGGCGGTCAGCTTGCAGTGCGGGTTAGAGCATGGTGCTAATAACGCCAAGGTCATGGGTTCGATCCCCATACTGACCAAGTATATATACCATCAGATCCTTGCCGCTAGTTGCGCGCTTTGCATCCTGATTGGAGGCTTGTGGTACAGTTTCTGCTTTGGGTGGCACGGTGGCTCAGTGGTTAGCACTACTGCCTCACAGCGCATGGGACCCGGGTTTGATTCCAGCCTTGGGCGACTGTCTGTGTGGAGTTTGCACATTCTCCCCGTGTCTGCGTGGGTTTCTTCCGGGTGCTCTGGTTTCCTCCCACAGTGCAAAGATGTGTAGGGTAGGTGGATTGGTCATGCTAAATTGCCCATAGTGTTCAGGGATGTGTAGATTAGGTAGGTTATGCAGGATGTGTCTTGGTGGGATGCTCTGAGGGTCGTGTGGACTTGTTGGGTTGAAGGGCCTGTTTCCACACTGTAGGGGTTCTATGGTAGAACCGAGTTAAAAATCAGTGATTCTGATTCCCTCCCTATAAGATGCTTACACTTACTGTTCAGTTCTGAAAAACCAGACTCCTGCAAGGGATTTTCAAGCAGTGGATAATGTTACATATGGATGCTTCTGAGCTAAAGAACAAACTTCTAGTTTCTAATGGGGTAGGCAGGCACCTGATTTTTTTTTTGCATTTATCAGACTTTATTTAAATAAACGAAAGCAGATTGATGAAAAAAACACTCCTCAGTATTTACTAAATAATCCTCTCAAAGACAAGGCACGGAATAAGCATCTTAGAATAAAACTAAGTGCAATAGATAAAGAATCTGAATGATTTTAATTAGTGTTATTTGCTTCTTAGGCTCCATTCTAAAGCAGGCATTGAGTTAGTGATATATTTAGGATAAAAATACAATATCTAATTAACTATTGCACATTGTTAAATGACTCAATAGCAAAATAGAAAAGTCCAGGATATCTCCACACATATCACAAGAAAGTTCGGGAACACGAGTGTAAGGCTGGTTTATACTTTATGTTCCAGCAGACTAAAGTTCAATGAAACATCTCCAGGTTCGTTGAATGTGCCAATGGGTAAATTTATTGCCTGCTGGAAATATCACACAATGTCAAAGCAGCAGCATTTAAATTCAATCCTTGGATTATACACAGGTGAATTCCTATTCTCAATTTCTATCTATGGACCCTTAATTAAAAAAATTATTGGAAAGGACCTAATCTGGCATGGCTGTGATGCCCTCCTCCACTCATCTATGTACTGCTTTGCAGGTTCTTTGGATCCACCTCACAACTTGCTTTTCCCATTTACCTTTGTAACTTGGCTGCAACAGTCAGTCTCTTCGTCCAAGTCCTGAATATAGATTGAAAATAGTGGAGGCCAACACAACTACAAGCAGTTCTGAGGAAGGGTCAACGGACCCGAAACGTAACTGTTTTTTCCTTCACAGATGCCGTCAGACCTGCTAAGCTTTTCCAGCGACTTTGTTTTTGTTCACAACTACATGCAGCACTGCATTAGATGAAGTTTGCAAAACTGAAATGACAAATTTATCCTAACTGTTTACTGGTACTCAATTTTCTATCCAATCTAATATATTGCCTTCAGCACCACGAGGTTGTATCTTGTTCATTAACCTATAATGTAGTACCTTATCAAATACCATTTGAAAATCCAAATCCACAATATTGATTGCTTCCACTTTATCCACCCTGCTTGTTACATCCTCAAAGAGCTCAAACGAAACTGTCAATTTCTCTTTCACAAAACCATATTGACAATGTCTGATGTGAACATAATACAATGTTCTGCTACGACCGCCTTAACAGCATTTCTCAGGAATTGGAGAAAACTGGCCTTTAGTTTCTGCTTTCTGTCTCCCAAGTTCTACAATTACCTACAAGCACACATTGTTACTGTCCAAGACCTTCAGCATTCAGGCTTCATCAACTTGAGCTCCCTAACTTGGATCACTACTTTTTGTAAAAAGCAAGACAGCTCATCTTCCCTCACTGCAGAAAACTCCCTCATATACCAAATTCTTGAATTTAATACTTGATCACATCATACTCAAGACTCCAGCTCTGCACAAACACATGACCTTTTTTTGAAAAAAACTATCTGCTAAACCTCCTGTATTTGTACCAACTCTGTGACAACAATAAATCAATCTATCAACTCAGATTCCAGTGAATCAAGTCACCAATGGCTGGCAAGGAAATCAGATCTGATTACAGATAGTTGTAAATTTGTTTAACTAATTTCAGCTCTCTCTAGCAGTTTATGATATGTTAGTTAAGTGAAATGCTGAATGCATTTACGTTTTATAGAGTTACAAAATTCCCTCACTTATCAAACGCTCAAATTTAGGCATTAGTTACAGTCTTCATATACCATCTTCATGTGATTTATGGGGCTCGAGGAGTAGTAGCAAAGTGCTGTTACGCTCAGTTCAATTTTGCTGTTCCTTAAATCCAAGAAAAGTTTTTGTTAATCTCAATGTAGTTTTCTAATTCTGGCACACGTTACTAATATTCATGTCAAAACAATTGTCACCCACAATTGTCCAAAGAAAAATTATAAATGAAGGCCCATTGACAGTAAAACTTGAAAGTTACAGATTTCAGGGTGAATGTAGAGTCAGTGGTTACTTGAAGTGTTTAAGATACTTGCCAGCATGTATGTTCCTGTGTAAGCACCTCCTGTGTTTTTCAAAGTTGCGTCTTGTTGCTGCAAGTTTCATGCATAAAATGAAATTCTTTCTCATGCATTTTAATATGTAAACAAAGAATAAGGCTAAGCATATCTTCACATTAGCTCACAGGGTAATTTCAGCTTTCTATCTTGACAACTGTCAGGACGCAGAATTTCATCTGATAACAGTTAGATCGCAACAGAAAATTTACAATTTGCTGTCCAGTTTAGCTAAATGAGTAAATGTTATGAATAAATGTAGATCTGAATGAGGCAGGCTGGCAACAAAGAAGATTTTTTAAAAAATCTCTCTTGATTGCACATCCATAACCAAGTGTTTGAGGTGGAATAAGGATGGGACTTGTATTTGGAGAGTTCACTCAGGATGACCCAAAAAGGATCCCTTGTAATTTTTCAAAGATTTAAGGAATTTTACTAGTATTCTGGCCAATATTTATCCCTTTATCAATACTACTAACACATTATCTGGTCATACCTCATTGCTTCGTGCAAGTTAGCTGTCATTTCCTGACATAACAACAGTTCAAAAAGTGCTTCTTTGGCTATAAAATGCTTTGATTTGTCTTGAGATATAGAACAGTACTATAAAAAATACAAGTTTTATTTCTTTAACAACAGAACCACTTGAATGTTATTTATTTGGAGTATATATAACATTAATGATAACTAATGTCATGATTGTGAAATATCATATTTGAATTCCAATTTTCATATTCCTAATTTCAAGCACGATTGGAATGTTTCAAATCATTCAAATGTAAATTACCGCTGTGTAACTGGAACAAAATTGTACAAAATGTCAAAATAGTTATCAAAAACGCACAGAAGATGGGTTGTAGAGCAGTTTGAATTAGCTGATATGTTAATATGCAGCTCTGATATTTTTTCCCCCCTCCATGGGCATAGATTGTTCACCCAGCAATCACCATAGATAGAAATGGTGACCTTGAGTTTCAGTTCCAAGAGAAATTAGTAAAATGAATGAAGTACTACCAGTACAAGACACAATTCTTTGGAACATTGACCGAGCTAATTATGTTGTTAAATAAATCAGTCTCACAACTGAGATAATTCCCACAATGAGGCTATACTGCATTGAAATCCTGGAACATAAGACATGCCATTAATAAAGATGTATAGGGTTTCTGTTTGAAATATGAACTATGAAATCACAAAATCAAGATCAGAAGAGAAATGCCATTTGCCCCATCATAAACACTTGTCTAGAAAACCTCCTAGTCACCCCATCAAAATTCCAACTGACTCTTAAATTACTTTAATTTCTGTTTCATTACCCAAACTCAAGTCAATCTGAAGAGTTGATTAGTTTGTGAATGAAGCCTTTGATATCAACGCTCCACTTCTTTTTCATCAGTTCAAACAAATCCCTTATTATCTCACTGCCGCAGCTCATCTTTAAATAGTATGCTGCAAGTCTCTGATCTGCATGATTTTCTAACCCTATAAATGCATTGAAGGGCGAGTTTTTATACAATTTGTACATAGATGTCCCTTCAAAAATGAAATACCCTTCTAGGAAAAATGCTAGGAGTTGAATCCAATAAAGACTTAAAGGAAAATGAGCAAAAGGTGAAAAAAAAATTGAAAGCACGTGGCAAATCTAAATGCATAGCTCTTTCAGAGAGCTTGCATAGGTGCAAAGACCAAAATGAGCTTCATCTCAGTCAAGGCTATTCTAACTTGGCTCTATGCTGTGGCCTGAAGCCCATATTTATTCCACATCACTTTGCTTTTGTCACTGTGATTAAAATATATATTATCTTTTTTTTTGGAATTTGGATTTTACTTTATCAAAAAAAAAAAAAAGAGGTAGATGGGCTTTGGTTAGTCCAGTGAAGGGGTTTTCTTTCTGAAAGGGGCAGAAAGTCAATGAACGCTGACTCAAATACATATTTTTTAAGAAGACTTCAATCAGCTGCTTAAAGCATCCCTCTGTTAACAGATAAAACATGAAAACTGTTGAATTTATTACAGATACAGTAAATTGACTAAGGCAATTAGGTTAATTTTGACTTCAGAACAGAAGGTTCAAGATCTCCATTCATAACAACCTAAAGTTCAATTCAGAAGGTAAAACAGTTGGTTCTGGAAAATAAAGTCAGCTCAGGGAAACCAGTCACCATAGCTGAAGTGTTTTGGCGTGGAATTTCCAAGCTGGGATAAATTGTCATGTAGTCTTCAAGTTGTTAGAACTGAGAAATTTAGAAGGAGCTGTGATAAATTCATGCCAGTAGACTCAAAGGAATCATAAAAAAATCTCAGTTTAAAAAGGAAAAGGAACTGAAAGCATCAGCTAAATAAAGATTTAAAGAGTTGAGAAATGGTGATATTTCTCAATCTCTTTCCAAATGTTGTGTTTTACTTGTTTTCTTCTTTTTGTGTGATAGTTGCATATTCTGCTGTTAAAGAACTTCTGCAATTTCATGTGAATGTTTCAGTGGCTAAACACTATGGTAACCGGTTACCCACAATCTAACTGGTCAAATAATGCCACCAACAGGGTCATAACAGAGAAAGGATAACAGCTGCCAGAAATAAAGTAAGAGAAGGGAATTGGACAGGGGCAGGGAGGCAGGTAAGAGAGTGAGGAAGGGTGAGCAAGACCATGACTGCGAGAAAACAAGCGACAGTGAGAGAGATGTGAGCAAGGAGTTGTGTAGTAGGAAGAGGGAGTAACTGGGTGGGTGAGAGGTTGAGGGTGGGCAAGCTAGAGGGAGTGGTTGAGCAGAGGAGAGGGAAGTGGTGCGTGAACGAGGAGGAAGGGCTGGGCAGGCAACAGGAAAGGGATGGTGGGAATGAGGGAATGTCAGGAGAGAGAGGGGAAGAAAAAGAAAAGGACTCTGCAAAAGAAAAGGTAATGTCACCAAAATGTAAAGATGGTGAGAAAAGCAAAGTAAAAATGTTAAGGGAGAAGCAACATTAAAAAAAGTCTATATCCAAAAGTCAGTTAGTCTTCCAGTCATGTCTTCAGGCATTGTTATCTACCCTGCTTCATGCCCCCTATATTTTGCTGACAGTGCACACCATCAGTACAATGAACTGCACTCTATTACCAGCTGTAGTGATCAAAGCCAATCTTTTTCCAGTAGGCTTTCAAGGTTTTCTTAAACTTTTCCACAAGTAACCATATGAACTTTGACCAGCCATGAACCTGAAGTACAGAACACACTTTGGAAGGAGTATGTTCAGTATTCTGATGCAGTGGCCTGCCCAGTGCTGTTGCCAGGCAAGGATGGTCAATTCTATGCTCAGGATGGCTATTTCCTGGACAATCGTCTGCTCATGCTGCAGTCCATCAGCTGAATATTGCATCTTCTATAGGCAATACTCTTGGTATATCTGGAGCTTTCTTAGGGTTTGGCAGTACATCGCCCATGTTTTGCTGCCATACAAAAGAGTCTGGTGCATAACTGCTTTGTAGACTGCAACTTAAATCTTGTGACCATCTGTAGATGAAGACTCATCTAAGCCTTTTTCCAAAGGAGCAGCTTGTAAAGGTTTGAATCAAGTGCAAGTCTATAGCTGCTGATAAGGGTATCTGGCAGATTCTGTTATCTTAAGAGTCATAGAATCTCTATGATGTAGGCCCATCAAGTTTGCACCTTCAAAGAGCATCCCATCCAGACCCATCCTAATCCCCAAAACTCCTCATTTTACCATGGCTAATCCATCTAGCCTACACATCCCTACACACCAGGGCAATTTAGCATTGCCAATCCACCCAACCTGCACATTTTTGGATTGTGAGAGGAGACAGAAACACATGCAGACATGGGCAGAATGTGCAAACTCCACACAGACAGTCACCCAAGGCTGGAATCAAACCGGAGTCCCTAGCACTGAGAGACAGCAGTGCTAACCACTGTCACTTGCTCATCTTTTGAGATCTTAGAAGTGATTAACTGCCCCAGGGACCAACCCAAAACACTGAAGCTGGGAAGATTTGGTGGGAGTCTGGTTTTGACTTTTGTCTTATTGGCATTCAAATGCTTTATCTACAACTTCACAGGTTTCTTCAAATAGTTCAAAGGACATCTAGTAACCTCCTTGCCAAGTTCTCTTTAAACTCCAGTTTGTCCAAAAATGCAGTTGCTGACATTCTGTCCCCTTCTCTGACACAAGCACCTCATTACCCAAAGTATTAAAATTTAAGACCTTGGATACTTCTAAATTGAAGTATCACACTTGGTCAGTAGGCCTATTTCAGACTTTAATCACCCCGTGTCCATTTCTAGACTTTATGACCTTATCCACTCCTTCACTTCATTTCAATCCGGAACATTCAGTTGCATACATTTTATTCACTGGCAGGTCTTTCCCAAAATTCTTTTGTCTTCCAATACTCTTTGGCCAATATTCCTTCACTCACTCCTCTAGATTAGATTTTCTGCCTATTTCTACTGACAAAACATCTTGGGACCATATAAATACAAATTTTTAATTTAATCAGAAATTATGTATCAGGGAATGACTAGGTTTAAAATAGCCACTTCCATATGCTCAGTACTCATGGTCACAGTGAACAACATTTGGTGGAAAGACACCTGCTAAACTAGGGCTATAACCGGCTTTATGGAAAGGGACAATTTCCTCTCTAATGGAGAGACATGCTTATGGCCTGGAATGGACTATTATTAATTAATGTTATCAATATCCTCAGCACTCCAGTTCTGCGCACACAGTTCTGCATTCATACTAAGCCATAACAGTTTAGCAGCCAAAACCTGGACATCAATGAGGAACATGGTCAATTATCAGCAGCCCTTCACCACAATCTGTAACCTCATGAATTGCCGTAACCCTCCCTCTATGTGTTATAAGACTGCATGCATGCAAAACAGCAGAAACAGCATGTTACTAAAAGAGCTAAATGATCCCATAGCCAACAGATCAGATGAAAACTTTACATTCTTGCCACACTCAGCCATGAATAGTGGCAGAAAATTATACAAATAATAGGATGAAAATTCGCATCATCAATAATGGCAGAGATCAGCATGTGAATACAGAAGACAAGTTGATGCATTGATAATCATAATCAACCATAAGTATTGAACGGATTATCCATTGTGGCCTCTTCCAGAGGTTCACAAAACAAATTATGAGCTGATTTGATTTCTTCCACATAACATCAAAACATTGTTGTGTTTGGATACCACAAAGGATTTGAGCTGTCTGTGGTGCCGAGAGCTTTAGAACTAACTTCACCACTAACCTAACAGTGTTTGTTAGGGATACATTAGCATCGATCCAAAAAAAAAAAGCCTAGATATGATGTGCTTACAAAAAAGGCAAATTCAATTTGGCGATTGCACCCCATCAGTCTACATTGATATTCAAGGTGTCAGGGAAGGGGTCATTGACAATACCAGCAAATGGCACTCACTGATCAATAACCTACCCACCAATTTTCAGTTTGAATTCCATCAGGATCACTTTGCTCTAGACTTCATTACAGCATTGGTCTAAACAGAATTCATCCAAACAAACAGCCAAATTTCAAAGGGGAGGTGAAAAAGTGAGTGCACTTGACATCAAGGCAACATTCTAATGAGTTTAGAGTCAAGGAACCCTTCAGCTGAATGGAAGAAGCACAGAAGAAAAACGGCATAGATATTGGAGGCCAACACTGCAGGGTTTCTTCAGAACAGTACCCTCAATCCAACCATCTTTACTTGTGATTTTCCCTCCATCACAAAGTTAGAAGGTTGGGGTGTTTTCGCTGGAGAGTGGTGCTCATTGCCAGTTTCTCAAGGGCAGTTATGGTGCTGGGCAATAAATGTTGGCCTTGTCAGAGACACCCACACCCTATGACTGAGAAAAAAATGCAGAAGCTGTTCTTGGGCTAGCTGGAAAATCTCTAACATTAAGTGGAGTTGGTACATAGGATGGATAGACAGAAAAAGAAGGATGAAACACTCCAGATTATTTTAAAACAGATTAAAATGGAACATTCTAATGAAGTGACAAGATGCTACATAAATCACTTTCATTTTTTAAAAAATGTAGACAAAAACAAAATGGTAACTAGATAAAGTAACATTGAAGCCTCAACTATAGAAATCACACACCTCAATTTATGACACTGAACAACCGTATGCTACCCTAAGCTTCCATGGAAGATCTTTCAGTCTAAGGAACAGATATTCAATACTACTAATTCCTATTCTCTTACTCTCAACCAAAGGCACTACGATGTTGTTAGGAGGCAATTTTATCCCAGCTTTCACCAAGAGGCTAAAACAACGGCAGAGCATCCAGAAGATTTTCTGAAGAAGGGTCCTGACCTGAAACGTCAGCTTTCCTGCTCTTCTGATACTGCCTGGCCTGCTGTGTTCCTCCAGCTCCACACCGTGTTATCATTGTTACTTATGCCAGAATTGGGTGTTAAATTACATTCACTGTCAAACATTTAGGAAGTTAAGTTCAATTACAATTTTGGAGTGCATAATGTCACTTCTTAATGTTTCAGTAAGAACCACGTACCAAATGAAATACTTGTAAGCATACAATGAGTTTGAGACATAGTTGGCTGCTGAGTAATCCAGCATAGCATGGAACTATTGCTACTGACTACCATCCTATCTGTCTTTCACATTGTAATTGCATTAAATCTGATTGCTGATAAATAATCAATTTTAGCACGGAGAATTAATGTATTTGATTTTAAAAATATGCTAACCTAAAAGCAGTTCCTTGCTTTGCTCAATTCTCCCATTAAGAACTCCTCTTTTCGAGGCTACTTATTTTTAGATAAAATCTGATGCCAATATTTGCAGGCCAGAAACTCAATGTATCACTTTTTGAAAACCATTTCATCATTAGTGAGGCACCTCTGACCAATCACTTCCTACACTAGAGATACTGACAGCAACTAAATTAAAGCTTTACCTTTTTGATGGAAGTATTTTCGATAATAGTAAGCTCCAAGGTCCACATGCTCCACAATGTACCTCTTCACCTTTTCACAATGTACTGCCAAGTTTTCTTTTGATATCTCCAGGACAGCAACTCCTGCATTTGTGCAGTGAGAGCTCAGGGAAAATTCAGATGTATTTTCAAATCCACTCAGTGACCCAGAATTTGACCGGGATAGACTTATCTTGCGTTCTCCTTCTCCACCAATTTCATTCCTGAAGTATGAACAGCTCAGTACAAGTTCATTGCTTTTCTCATCCCCATAGTCAACATTGAGATTCTCTTTTGAATTCAGGTCCTCTGTACTACCTGAGGGAGAGCTGAAGCTGACTGAATGTGCCATTGGACCAGCAGCCAGTGAGGCAGCAGCAGCCGCAGATGCACCTGTTGTAGTGTTCCTCCTTTTAATGACATTGTGCCTGGTTGTCACGGCTTCATTCAAGTCAAAGAGCACACTCTGCACATCATAATGAGCAAAGCACTTTTGGCAAGTCCAACCCTTCACACTGTCTTCTGATTTGCTGTCCTCAAAGTCTGCTGATTTGCCTAGCTCACTTTCACCTTTGGCATTGCGCAATTTGCGAAAAATAGAAGAATCCCCCGTCTCAGACTTTGACCGTCTCTTAAGTGGTTTCTCCCTTTCTTTATGCAGTGGCCTGGGGCTCCCTCTGTGTGAAAAGAAGCCATCCACAAAGTCAGATTTGGTGCTTTCAACATTTGAACCATAGGCTTTATTGGCCTCTGCCTTCAGTAACTCACTGAGTTGCTCTGGTGCTGGGCTTCGCTGATCTGACTGTTCATTTCTATAACCCTTTAACAAATCAAAAAAACTGTCCCCTGACATTCCATGTTTGTCAATGGAGGAAGTGCTGCCATATTCACGGTGAAGGGCAGTTCCCATTTTGTGACTCAATGCTCCATATTCCTCGGCTCCATCGACATCCAGCTCACTGATGGTAATGTCACTATTACTGCGCTGCCTTATTCTGCGAAGGCCCTTTGCAGGAGATTGAAGGTAACCATCTGGTGTAAGAAACCTAGAATCCAAGTTCTCCATCTCTTGTGCCTTGGGTTGTAGATAGTCACTGTGTATCCTCCTTGATGCCAAGGATTCCAGAGAATTTTGATTACTTTGGCTCAGCCGGCTGTTTGGGCTACCAGAGTGGATAGACATGATAGTGCCATCTGGGCTTCCTGCAGACTCTTGGTCACTTGTTCTACAAGACTCTTTAGCCATGTCTTTTCTGGGAGGCCAGTCAGCAATCCTCGCTCGAACACCCATTTTAGGCACACCTGGCATTGCACCAACATGATGAGCACTTTCAGTTCGTGGTGGTGGCCCCGTTACACCAGATGAACCAAATGTGCCATTTGATGTTCGGAAACGTCGTGCGTAGAAGTCATCCGAGCGTGCACCAATAGTTAGTTCAGGCCCAATAACTGAAGTGGAACCGATACCCACCTTCTCAGTCTGGGATCGTTTTAAACTGGTCATGCTCCACACTGGTTTCTCCCAACAGCTTCTATTAAATGTGCAACCATCTCTTTTGGAAGTAAGAATCTCCTTGAGAGCAACCACGAGGGAATTCAATTTGAAGGATTATGCTGTCTACAAATATCTGTTACTCAGTAGTATCTTTTCACATATGTTCATCTTGGTATTGTTTTTAATTGGGGCTGTTGTCAAACGATCCACAGAACATCACAAAATGGATTTTAGATGATACAATTACAATTGCCAAGGCTTGAACGAAACCTGAAAAAGAATAAAAAAGATATTTATTTTGTTTTTACTTAGTGTTTTGAAGCATTTAATCAATAAGCAAAATACTGCAGATGCTGGAAATCGGAGGCAATACAAATTTTTAGAAATAGCACATCTCTCAGCAAGGGCAGAGGGAAATGGAGCTACTGTTTTGGGTCAATGACTGCACATTGGAACTTGAACATACTATGTTAATTACACAAGTTGCCATGTAATTTAAGTAACCATTTTAATAATCATAAAATATCACAACAATATTCTCGGATAAAAAAGGAAGTAATTTTGCTTTATAGCAGGTGAACAGCATTAGAATTGAAGACTGAAGCGAACTCAGTAAAACCAAGGACAATTGCAGCGAGGAATGAGGGAAAAAAAAACAGAATACTGTAAAATTTAACACAACGGGAACCCAGGAGGGGTCTTTACAAATGAACACTGTAGAAGATAACATCTCTTCATTCTACGGCAAGTTACATGCAGCATGTACACAGAGGGGAAAATGCAAACAATACTGGTCCCTTCTGACATTAAAGATCACCAACATGCCATAGAATTGCCACATTTCCATTTATATATCTGTTAGTTTATAATTACCCAAATGCTTAATATTTTAGGAACAACCTTTTGACCATTTATAAAATACCCCAAGTAATATCCACAATAAATGATGAGCAATTACTGACTTATAAATACTTTAATACAATAATTCTACAAGTTCTCTCTTTCTAACCTACTGAGGGAGGTTCACACTAGGATATGAATTCCTGCATACCAAGAATTAAATTTAACCACTTCAATCCAACCCATCAATGCTAGACATCCCATATGCATGCATTTTTCAGCAGGTATCACTGATTAGAGACCGAGAATGGTGATTAATTGCATTTTTCATTCCATAACCCAAAGGTAAGATACCAACTAAGATACCACAATCCTAGTTCAGATCATTCCATTCAGAAGGAATCAAACCTTGCTGTTAATTCCTTGCATGATTTAGAACACAATACCTTTGCACTAAACCATTTGAGGAACCCAAAATAGCATGACTTAAATGAAGTGATGTATGCAGGAGAGCTATTCTATGATTGTCAACACATAAATGTATGTGAAACAGAAAGCAGGAAACTAAGAAATTACAGTGTTGTAATGAGCAAAAGTATTTTGATGGACAGGGTGAAATTTGTAGGTTATTTCTACTGCACACAAGCCATATGCAAACGACATTTCCTTCCAACATTGGTCAATATATGTCCAAAGAAGGAATTTGAGGAGTTTGACATGACAGCCAAGTCCTAGCAGTACTGGTCAGTTTTTGGTAGTGGTAGAAGCAATGTGAAATGGTTAAATAAAGGCATAAAATATTGATTTGAGCAAAATTCTTCTTCCTGTTGTGTACTGGTGCCAATATTTTAAATTAACTACTGACAAGTGATGACTAACCTTTTGTACAGGTAATCAAACTAAGACATGATCATTTGTTAGGATTGGGAACAATAATTACAAACAGATCCAGTTGAAATATTGTTGCTGATAACAAACTGCACACTGCCTAATTCCTACTGAATACTGATTAATGGCCTAACCTTACACAAAGAACATCATTTTAATTTCCAGTCAGGCTTTACTCAGACTAAACAAACTAAAGGCAGATTAGCTGATAACCCTGTTGTTATAGTTTCTGATAAAAATAAACTAGCTTTGATTCTTTGAAATTCTATTCATGCCAAAGCACAGGTGAAAAGCCTAACATCGGTAGTGGGGAAAATTCTTGAATGCATTGTCAAGGGCTTTATATCGGAGAATTTAGAAAGCAGTGGCACGATCAAACAGTCAGCATGGATTTATGAAATCGTGCTTGACAAATCTGTTGGAATTCTATGAAGATATAACTAGTAGAGCTGACAAGGGGGAGCCAGTCGATGTGGTATATTTGGACTTTCAGAGAGTGTTTGACAAAGTACCACATAAGAGATTATTGTGCAAGATTAAAGCGCATGGGGTTGGGGGAAATGATTGAGATAGATAGAAAACTGGTTGGCAGAGGGGAAACAAAGAGTGGGAATTAATGGGTCCTTTTCAAATTGGCAGGCAGTAATTAGTGGGGTGCCACAGGGATCGGTGCAGGGACCCCAGCTATTCACATGATATACTCTGATTTGGATGAGGGAACAAAATGTAACGTTGCAAAGTTTGCAGATGATACCAAGTTGGGTGGGAGGGTGAATTGCAATCAGGATGCAGAGATCCTTTAGCATGATCTGGACAGGTTGGGTAAGTCAGCAAATCAATGACAGATGCAGTATAATTTGGATAAATGTGAGGTTATTCGCTTTGGAAGCAAAAACAAGAAGGCAGATTACTACCTGAATGGCTGTAAATTGGGAGAGGGGACTGTGCAAGCGGGACCTGGGTGTCCTTGACCACCAGTTGCGAAATGTAAGCATGCAAGTGCAGTAGGTGGTAAAGAAGGCACATGGTATGTTGGCTTTCACTGCGAGAGGTTTTGAGAACAGAAGCAGGGATGGGTTGTTGCAGTAATACAGGGCCTTGGTGAGGCCACACCTAGAACATTGTGTGCAGTTTTGATCTCCTCTTCTGAGGAACGATGCTCTTACTGTCAAGGGAGTGCAGCGAAGGTTTACCAGGTTGATGCCGGGATGCCTGTACTGACATATCAGGAGAGATTGACTAGTTTAAAATGGTTTCTGCTGGGGGTCAGATGAATGGTGGAGGTGGGGATGGGGATCTCATAGACTTTAAAATTCTAACAGGGCTAGACAGGGTAGATGCTCCCAATGGCCGGTATGTCCAGAACCAGGAGACCCCGTCTGAGGATTCGGGGTAGACGATTTAGGACGGAGATGAGGAGGCATTTCTTCACCCAAAGAATGGTAAGCCTGTGGAATTCATTACCACAGGAAGTAGTTGATGCCAAAACATAGAACGTATTCAAGAGGCAGCTAGGTATAGCACTTGGGTTAAATGGGATCGAAGGTTATGGGGAGAAAGCAGGATTAAGCTATTGAGTTGGACAATCAGCCATGACTGCGATGAATGGCGGAGCAGGCTCAAAGGGCCAAATGGTCTCCTCCTGATCTTATCTTTTATGTTTCTATGTTTCTATTCAAACCTAACTTAAATTGCAATGAATTCTTAATTTTTAAAAGGTGATAAATTATTTGATTTCTTCTTTTTCCATATATAATCCAGTTTACATTCAACTTTCACCACTTTGGATGACAGTTCTGTCCAAATCAAGCACCACTATTTATCTGCAACTAATTTCATTCTTGACTTGAGCTGGCAAAGTCAGGTAATGTTGCAATTTCCTATTTCTTCCGAGTTGAGTGGCTACACTTTGACAGGTCAAGCAGAATCTAACAACAGTTTCTCTCATCTGGGCCAAACATCCCCAGAATTAGAAGCCACAAACATGTTACTCATAAACGGAGTTAATTACTATAAAATCTGGTTTACAAGTGATACTTTTTATTGTATCCTCCTGTTAACAAGGACATGATTTACACTGTGCTTCAACATCAACCAATAGATTATGTAATACAAACATGCAAACTGGGATTAGGCCAATTGACCCTTTCAGCCTGCAGTCATTGAAAGTGATTATGGTTTACCTGATTTTGACCACTTCCACATTGCTGTTTACCTTCAGTTTTTCACCTCATCCCTTAAGAATTTATCCATCTCTGAAAGTATTCAAAGATCCTGCCTCCACTGCCTTTTGATGAATAGTTCGAAGTGCACTCAACAACCAAGAGAACAAGTTCTCCTGAACTCTGTCTTAAATGGGCACCCTTTATTTTTAAACAGTGGTCCCATTTCTGGACTCTCCATGAGATTTTTGTCATAGAATCTCTACAGTGCGGGAAAAGGCCATTCAGCCCATCGAGCCTGCACGAGCCCTCCGAAGAGCAGCCCACCCAGACGCAGTCCGCTCCCTATCCCTGTAACATTTACCATAGCTCATCTACATAACCTGCTAATCACCTAAATTCAAGCAACTGGCCGTGTGGAGTTTTCACATTGTCCCAGTGTCTGTGTGGGTTTCCTCCAGGTACTCCAGTTTCGACCCACAGTCCAAAGATGTGCAGATTAGGTAGAATGACCATGCTAAATTGCCCAGAGTTCTGGGATGTGCAGGCTAGGTTGGTTAGCCATGGGAAATTCAGGGTTACAAAGATACGGTAGGGGGTGGGTGGGCCCGGATGGTATGGTCTTCGGAGGGTTGGTGAATGGACTGGATTGACCAAATGGCCAGTTTCCATACTATAGGGATTCTATGATTCTATGGACCTGAACATCTTTGGACTGTGGGAGAAAACTGGAGCAACCGGAGAAAACCCATGCATACACGGTGAGAATGTTCAAACTCCACACAGTCAGTTGCCTGAGACTGGAATTGACCCTGGGTCCCTGGCACTGAGAGGCAGCAGTGTTAACCACTGAGCTGTCCATCTTTTCCACATTTACCCGATCAAGTCACCTCAGGATTTTGTACGTTTTAATCAAGATACCGCTTTCTCATCCAAACCTCACTGCATACAAACCTAGCTTGCCCAGTCTTTCCTCATAGCATAACCGGTCCATTTCTGTTATTAGTCAGGTAAATCTTCTCTGAACTGCCTCTCACATATTTTCCATTTTTCCTGACATAATGAGACCAGTACTTTACATAGTAGTCAAGATGTGGTCTTATCACTGCCCTGTAAAACTGCAGCACACCCTCCCTACTTATGTAATCAATTCCCTTTGCAATAGATATTAACATTCTATTAGCTTTCTTAATAACAGCTGTATGTGCTATACTTTTTACAATTCATGTATTAGACATCCAGAGCCCTCTGCATATTAGAGGTCTGCAATTTCTCAGTACTTAGTGAATTTCCAACTTTTTTTCTTCCCAAATTGACAAATTTCATATTTTCCCAATTATACATAATTTGCCAGATCTCACTCACCTAACCTAATCTAATTTTTATTATTTTGTAGCCTCCCTGTGTCCTCTACTTGTTTAACCTATATTTGCATCATTAGCAAACTTAGAACCATACTTTTGATCCCTTCATTTGAATAATTTTGAAAAACTGTTAAAAAAGCTGAGGGCCCAGTACTGATTACTGTGGCACACTATGCATGATGTCCTGCCAACCAGAAGGTGACCATTTATGCTCTCCCTTTCTTGTTAGTTATCCAATCGGCTATCCATACCAATATGTAACCTCTTATTTTCTATAATAATCTCTTTTATTCTCTGTAATAATCTTTGGTGTGGCACTTCTTCTAGAAATCCAAGTACAGCACATCCAATGTTACTTCTTTATCCATAGCAACTGTTACTCCCTTAAAGAACTCTATGCTCTCTATGACATATGTTAAGCTAATTTGTTTGTAGTTTCCTGCTTTCTGTCTCCCTCCCTTTTTGAAGAAAACAGTTACATTAGCTATTCCCTGCTCTTTCTCCAAATTTAATAAATTTTCAAAAATTAGAAGTTATGCTATAACTGCATCGCTAGTTATTTCTTTTAAGAGCCACACGTGAAAAATATCAGGACTGGGGGACTTGGTGGCCTGTAGTTCCAACAGTTGCCAGGTACAAACTTCCTGATGATTGTAACTTTCTTGAGTTCCTTCCTTCCTTCACATTCTAGATTGACATTTATTTCTAGGAAGTTACTTTTATCCTCTATGACAATGCATGATGCAAAATATTGGTTCAATTTCACTCCCATCTGCTAATTTTCTACAGAACTAACATTCACTTTGTTAATACTTTTCTTTTAAAAAAAAGCTGTATAAGCTTTTATTACATTGCTCGTTAGCTTTCTCTCGATCTAACATTTCTCTATTAATCTTTCAGTTATTCTTTGTTGTTTTCATATTCTGCCCACTTTTCTGACCTGCTCCTCATCTTTGCACTGTGTTATCCTTTTTCTTTAAGCTCAATACAATCTTTAGATATTTTTTAGTTAAACACAGACACCATGGCCGCCTCTTAGGATTTTTCATTCTTGTTAGTGACTTAATTTCCAGAATTTATGGAAGTTAGGGTACTAGATTGCTTATAATTATAACATACATCTAAACTTTCTTTCAAAATTAAATCTGACCCATCATCTTGATCAGAAAGAAAACAATCACCTTGATTCCTCAAATAAGTGAAACAATTTCGTAAAGGCTACCAGGTTACTTAATGCAGAGTGCACTTAAGCAGGTATACAACAGCCCCAGGAAGAAGCAATCAGTAATGCCAGTCTAAAGATGGAAGTGTTAACAAGCTTAAACCTACCAAGGTGTTAGATGCAGGGTTTCTGGTATCTAATATACAAGTGGTGTTTTGGATATTTGCTTTTTTGTTCTTTTTCAATTTATAAAAGAGTGCTTTGCAATTAATGGGACTATACTTTTACTGTGTCTTTAAAAATCTTTGAATTTGTTTTACAAGTAGATACCTTGGATTATTCAATTTATCTTCATTTCTTTTTTTAATGAATTTCCATTTTATGGTAAAAGCCAAATCTACAGTGTTGCACACTTATGTTTCAGTGACAGATAACATTATTAAAATAAAAACAAATAAAAATATGATCTATCAAACTAGGTTCCTGTCTTGGATCTGTTTTGTCCAGTAATAGCATCAGCTGGAAATATAATAGGACCTAATGTGCAACCTATTGAAGAGTTTTAATCAAATGGCCAGGAATAAATCTATGTGCACATTCACTACATGAGTATAGCATTCAAGTCAATATCACCATGGCCAAATTGCTGAAATAAGCAACTTGCTCTATCCTTCAGGTAAGGTGTACATGGCACTTCAACTGGTTGCGCCAATAGGTGACTCCAGTTTCACTGCAATCATTGCAAATCAAGGCAGCAACGAGAGCTGTGTAACAAATATAGCCATGCCGGTGTTCTAAACATACAGAGAACAAATTAACCAATGTGATATAAAGGTTTTACAAATAAATGGCAGTTATACACCTGTACAAATTTTGAAACAGGGTGAAGTTGAAACTAAATAACTATTTAGCACCCGTTTATATACAACACCCAGCCACAACAGTCTCAACCACGACTGTTGAATATTTAAAATCATTTACATTTATAAGGATGCACTAATGCAATGGTTATATTAAAGGACTAAGAAGCTGTAGCAGTTTTAGAATTTAAATTCAGTCAAATAAAATTTAGAAATAAAAGCCAGTCAATAATGAAATTGGCAGCAAAAGTGTAGTTTAAAAACAGAAAGCACATTATCACATCCTTCAAAAGCTTCTTGAAAAGGATTGACAAACAAAAAGGTGGAGAATGACTAGTTGATCTTTGTCTTTTGAGAAAGTGCATCTGGATGCTGCTGTGATTCAAATAATGGCAAAATCCATCTTGCAGACAGTGCTTCTGGTTATTGCCTCACTGAAAAGATCATAACTTTGACAATACAGCATTCCTTTAATTCTCCACTTAGTCACAGTCATAGTGTCATAATCATGGAAGTCTACAGCACGAAAAAAGCCCTTTGGCGCATTGAGTCTGCGCCAGTCAAAAACAACCACCGAACTATTCAAATTCCATTTTCCAGCACTTGGCCCGTAAATAATTCTTAAAAGGTTAAGAGAGTTTCTGCCTCCACCACCCTTACAAGCAGCGAGTTCTACACTCCCACCGAGTGGAAAAAAAGATTTGCTCACATCTTCTCTAAAGCTCCTGTCCCTGATCTTAAATCTAGGCCCCCAATCTGGGATCTCTCCACCAGGGAGGGAAGTTTCTTCCCATCCACTCTGTGTATGCTTTTCAGAATTTTATACATCTCGATCATGTTCCTCCTCAGTGTCCTCTACTCCAAGGTAAATAATCCCAATCTATTCAAGACAACAAGGTGCAGGGCTGGATGAACACAGCAGGCCAAGCAGCATCATAGGAGCAGAAAGGCTGACGTTTCGGGCCTAGACCCTTCATCAGAAAAGCTGTGTTCAGGCCTGCTGTGTTCATCCAGCCCTGCACCTGTTGTCTCGGATTCTCCAGCATCTGCAGTTCCTACTATCTCTGATCCAATCTATTCAATCTCTCTTCACAACTGAAAATGTTCAGGCGAGGAAACATCCAGGTAAATCTCCTCTGTAACCTCTCCAGTGCTATCACATTGCTCTTATGTGGATTCCTGAATTGTACCCAACATTCTTGTTGAGGCTAATCAAAAGTTTTATACAGTTTCAGCATCACCTTCTTGCGTTTCTGATGCTGTTTCACACCACCCCACCCAAAGGTCTGAGAAGATGAGATTAAACCTGATGTACAGTCCTCTCCCCATTACAAACTCTGCTTAAGCTATCCCTGAGTTACGTGAAGGGTGGTCTGATAATCAAATAGGAACCAAGACTATTTGATATCCAGCGAAGCTGTAGGGTGTCTCTTTTAAGTTAGCCTTCAAAGTTTGGACTGCCCTTTCATTGCACGATAGATGGCGTGGAACTGTCCTTATATGTTGAATACTATTTAAACTTAGGAATCACTCAAATTTCCTGCTGTTAAACAATGGCCCATTATTTCTGACCAACACTTCTGGGAGTCCGTGCACTGCAAAACATGCACACTGTTTTTCTATCACGTCCCCGTGCTTGATGAATGAATTCTGTGTACATCAAGCCACAAATGACAAAGAACATTAAGCCCATGAAAGGACCTGCACTGTCCACATGCAACCAAGTGTAGGGTTTACCTGGCCATTCCTAGCCATTCCTACAAATGTAGGGTGATAAATTTTTATCCTTGTTGGCACTCTGTGCACTGCCCCACCAATGTAGCTATGTCGGTATCCAATCCTGGCCACCAGAAATGACTCCTCGCCAATATCTTCATTTTTAAAACTCTTGGATAACCTTGGTGGAGTTCAGTCAATATCTAGTAGTAGCCTTTGCACAGGATAATCACTTCTGCTCCCAAAATAATACACTGTCCTGTACTGTGATCTGGTCTCTTCCCCCATCACCATCAGCTCTTTCAGTTTTACCAGGACCAGATCCTTCTGCATCCAAAGCCTGACATTGTCAGCTGTGACTGGAAGTATGTTCAGAAAATTTAAAACCATTACGGACTCTTCCAGTGGTGGTACCACCGGTGGTGTATCTACCTGCGGGAGGCAGCTCATTTGCAACTTGACAGTGTTCCAACATGTAATTATATGCACTTAGTATTACAGCCCATCACTGAGTTCGCCTGAAGCTACTGGCAGCACTGCCTCGTCCTCTTTAGTTGGACCTACCAGGAGTTTGTGGTCTGTTATAATTACAAGTTTATGTCGGTAAAGGTATTGGTGAAATTTCATATGGACTCTAAATATGACCACCAAACCTTCCTTCTATTTGGCATATTTAGGCTCTGCATTTGCCAAAGACCTGAATGAATATGATATTGGGCGTTCGTCTCCATTGGGCTACCTATGAGCTAATACTACCCCAATACCGTCAATATTAGATTTCACTTAGCATCATAGTGTGCCAATACCTTAAATGAGGATTTTCTTCACTTCCCTGAATGCTATGGCTTGGCTACATGCCCAGTTCCAAGGTTGACTGTTGTTTTAAAGAGTTGATGCAAGGTGCCAAGATGGAGGCCAGGTTATGTATGAACTCTCCATAATAATGAACTCTCCATAATCACCAGCACAAGAAAAGACCTAAGCTCTGCTACAGACATGGGAACTCAGGCACCTTTGAATGCCCTCACATTATCTTCCAACGGGTGTAATTGGCCTTGTCTTCTCTGTAGCCAAGTAGGTCATTTAAGGTGCCTGGAACACACATTTTCCTTTCTAAGGCGCAAGCCCAGGTGGGAGAAATGTCTAAGAACTATGTCTGAGTTTTCGATGTCCTCTATTAGTCTTCTTGGTCATTAGCACGTCACCTGGATAAATGATGACCTGGGATATAGTAAAATGTTCTCCATCATCCGCTGAAAAATTGCACAGGCTTGCTACCTCAAGTGGCAGTCTTGTATATTGGCATAAAACCTTATGGGTATTAATTGTAGCACACTTCTGAGAATCCTCATCTAACCACAACTGCAAGTACGCATGGCTCACGTCCAGCTTTGTAAAGGACAGCCCCCGTACCAGCTTTGCACATAAATCCTCTATGCGAGGGATTGGGTAGTTATCCAGGGGCAAAAGCACTTTACTCGCTGCTTAAAATCTCCACAAAGGCAATCCGACCCATCGGGCTTCACAATCAGCATGACTGGTGCTGCCCATTCCACAAACTGAACTGGTTTGAGGATTGTTTCGCTTTCCAGCCTTCTGATTTTTATCCACAAGACAAATGGCACTTAGCGGCCTTGCAAAATCATGGTATTGCTTCCTGCTTAAAATGCAAGGTGACCTTAGCTCCTTTCATAGTGCCTAGACCTTCCTGAAAAACTTCCGGGTATTTAATTATGACTTCACTCAAGCAGCCATCTTCTAATCGAAAAATGTTGAGCCAATCTCGGTGAATCTTTCTCAACCAATTTCATTCCATCAAGCTTGGGCCTTGAGCCTTTTACTACAATCAGTAGTAACTGAATCAGCTGCTTCCCAAAAGAGATCAGAACTAAAGTTACACCCTTAATCTGTAAAGGTTCACCAGTATAGGTTCTCAGTCTAGCTGAGGTCTTGTGTAAATAGAAGGTTTAGAGACCAGAGCGAATTTTGTTCTGCCATCACTGAAATGGCCGTGTTGGTATTGACCTCCATTAGAACTGGGTGATCATTTAACCAGATGTTTATTTTGATTGGTTCTGATTTGGAAGTTGCTGCTCAATCTATCTGTTCCAAACCAGACGTAGGCCGAGTTCACAGGGTATGCACTCTCCTGGATATCAGCCTATACTGGCCTACCAGGGCGGCTCAGTAGTAAGCCCTGCTACCTCATAGCGCCAGGAACCCGGGTTCAATTCCACCCTTGGGCGACTGTTTGTGTGCAGTTTGCATTCTGTGTCTTCTGGGTGCTCTGGTTTCCTCCCACATTCCAAAGACGTGCAGTTTAGGTGGATTAGTCATGCTAAATTACCCATTGTATCCAGGGACGTGCAGGCTCGGCGGATTATCCATGGGAAATGCAGGGTTACAGGGACAGGGTGGGAGTCTGGGTGGGGTGCTCTTCGGCAGTTCGGTGTGGCCTTCATGGGCTAAATAGCCTGCTTCCACACTGTAGGGATGCTATGATTCTATGAGTTCTCTTACTTAAATTAAGTCTAGTGGGACTCTTTTGCTGTCTCGAGTCCACACACCGGCAGTAACTTCAATGACTTGCCAGCTCAGAACCTGAAGAAAATTTTAACCATTTAGTCGAAGCTTTGCTTGGTTTTCGGGTTTTGCTGTGGGCTGACCTAGATTCCCTCTGTTCAGGATATAACCTGCGCAAGGTAATGTGAGCGTGTCTACTTCCATTGGAATACTCTGCAACTCACATGCTCTACTTGCCACATTTTCCAATGACAAAGCCAGTTGTATCCTGGCACAGGACACTACACCTGTTTGAAGTCCGGTTGGGATTCAGCTATTGGGTGCTTTTGCACGGTTACATCACTGAATCCCACTCGTCACCACTGAAATAACTCCACACAAGTATTCCATCACCAAGTCATCCTTTAACTAGATGCGGAAAGTCCTTGATACTGATCCAGCTCCCCCAGAGCCAGCTCTGCGAGTGGACAGGGTGCCTGACATTCCTGTTTATATCTGTCAGCCAGGGATCCCTGACCAGACCAGGTTAACAGCCCCAATCAGGGAACTCCAATTCTGAGGTCCACCTGGCTGACCTCATTACATTCACTACACTCTGAAAGGCCAGCTGTTAATATAGTTGCGTAATCATTGATATATCACTCAAAAGTTAGTGTGACGGGTTATCTGATAACTGCCAGGAAAGTTAATCCAATTTACCTTCATTATAATACTCAGAGTCACATCATACCACATTTTTTTCCAGAGTATTCTTCCCTCCCATTTTCCAATTCCTGTTCTCTCTTTGTCAATAGAGACCCGAGTCAGCCTGTTCCAATCGTATTTTTCAGTTACACAGGTGGTATACACAAGAAGGTATACTCAAAAGTGGGCATGTTAAAATATCACCCTCACGTCATGAAATTATGTTTGGCTGAGTATCCCAAGAACCCAGTCAAGACTAGCACCTCAGTGGAATGACAGAATTAAACTTGTTTTCCAGTGAGAAATGTGATCAACATTCATTGCAATAAGGAAACATATGACAACACACACTGTTATTCTGGAATGGTTCCATGCCTAAGATTTATGCTACACCTTGATTAATGCAAGCTTGGCTAACTTAGAACAGTGAACAGGATCTGAGAGCAAGGAATCAGTGCAAGCTGTGTAAAGCAAACAGAATACAATAGAACAGAAATTTATTGTCATGTGCACTTTTACATGAAAATACAGTGAAAAGTTTTAAAAGTCAATCCACTGCGGCACCTATATCATCACAGAAGTCAAACATAATAATAAAAGAAAAAGTAAAACTAAGACAAAGTTCATAACAATTCAGTTAATAGCTCCTTGGCTTGGGGAAAGCCAATTAAGGAACGATGGAATACCCTGAAGACGCAAATAGGACAAGGCCGCCGCGCCGGTCAGGACATCGCCATTCCTGGAGACCACCTGCCAGGCTGCTGGGACACCTGGGAGCCAAAGATGAAATAGCTCTCCACACAGAGTTTACCTTATGTTTGTTATGAGTAAAATAAATGAGATACATCTTTTTGTTGTGATAAATACATCCAGCAAAAGTACATTACTTTAGAACTTTAACAGCCCTTATTCACCAGATGGAGATCTGCAACATAGACCCACTCAAAGAGACATGTATCAACATGTACAATATGATAGTGCTGAAGAGCCCAGCTCACAAGGTTAGAATTCCTTCTCACCTCCTACACAACACTGATACCCAGTCCTTATTTTATTTATCACATAGAAGAGTTCTGTGAAACTAATTCATTAGTTCTTTTTCCCAGGCTCCAAGACACTGAATAGCTAACTGGGCAGTGGTCCGACAAGAATGTTTGCTGCTGGGCCAAAAATAATGTTGAAGAGTTCAATATAGATTCTGTAGCATGTCCACTTTACACATCTCTTCTTTTCACTCCACACAAGAGTAACCTCTGTGTGAAGTGTTCGGATTATTGTGCTTTGCATGTCATTTCCTGGTCTACAGAACAGCCATTGACAAAAAAACCTGGCACAAGATACAACACATGTTGGTTTCTGAAGAGAATTAAGGACTAAAACAAAGAAGCACCTGCTTCTTTCATTGCTGCCAGCTGTTGAATCTGCTCCAGTTTTCCAAATGCAAGGTCATTTCCAAATTCAGATCTACAAAAATTTTATTATTTACACTGTGCTAGAAAAAAAAACTATAAAAGTCAGAGGATTCTACTTTAAAATATGACAACAAATGCTAATGCAAATTAGAAAACATACAATACATAAAGATAATAATGCCCTCTATTTTTCTATTTAGTTTGAGATTTTGTAAGGTATTTCTAGTAAAATACACATTGGCATTTTTACTTATAATTGAACTGATAATAAAAGGTCAATTGACAAGAAAGCCATGATGTGACAGAGGCAATATGGTGAGGTACTTGTCAGGAAACTAATTTTTCTGTTCTTAGAATGAGAATTACATACTTTTGAAAAACCCCAGAAAACTCTTGGAGCTTGGATTAGACTTATTAGACAAACTGAGCCACCAGAAGCAGACTATTACTCTAAACAAAGGTGCAAGGAATAAAAACAGAAAATACTCAGACAATGTAAAAGACTGAGGCTATTGCCTTTGTCAACAGAGTTGTTGAAAGTCCATTCTCATCCCTGGTTGCTATCATAGGTTGAACAACAGCATTCAATTCAGTTATGAACCAAGTTCTGACGACATACGCACTTCATCACAAAAACACTCGACTTCTACCTTTGCATACTGTACACCCATCAGTGGCTGTTTTTGTTACTTCATGACTCATATATTCCAAGCTTCCCTGGCTTGCCTCATTTTCCATTCTCTATAAATTAGTCTTGTGCAAGTCCTGTTCACCCCTTGCACCATATCGGCTACTTCAACTGATTATCTCTGTCACTACGGTTATATCAGCCTGCTTCAAGGTTCACCAATCTACATATCAATTAATTCAATGCAAGAGGCCTAAAAGGTAAGGCAGGTGAACTCAGGCCGTGGTTGTGAACGTGGCATTTTAGGGATATCATAGTAATTACAGAGCTGTGGCTCAGGGATGGACAGGACTGGCAGCTTAACGTTCCAGGGTAAAGATGTTATAGGAAGGAGGGGGAAGCGGTGTTTGATTAGGGATAACATTACGGCTGTATTTAGGGAGGATATTCCTGGGAATACATCTAGGGAAGTTATGTGTGTGGAACTGAGAAATAAGAAAGGGACGATCTCCTTATTGGGATTGTACTATAGACCCTCCAGTCGTCAGCAGGAAATACAGAAACAAATTTGTAAGGAAATATCAGTTATCTGTAAGAATAACAGGGTGGTTATGATAGGGGTTTTAATTTTCCAAACATAGACTGGGACTGCCATAGTGTTAAGGGGTTGGATGGAGAGGAATTTACTAAGTACATACGAGAAAATTTTCTGATTCAGCATGTGAATGTACCTATTAGAAAAAGAGCAAAAGTTGACCTACTCTTCGGTAATTAGGCAGGGCAGGTGACTGAGATGTCAGTGGGGAAGCACTTTGGGGCCAGAGATCATAATACTATTCATTTTAAAATAGTGATGGAAAAGAATAGATCAGATCTAAAAGTTAAAGTTATGAAGTGGAGGAAGGCTAATTTTGACAGTATTAGGCAAGAACATTCAAATATTGACTGGGTTGGGGTTATATGTTCTCAGGCGAAGGGATGGCTAGAATAATGGGGAGCTTTCAAAAAAAATGAGGTAACAAGAGTCCAGAGACAGTACATCCCCGTTAGGGTGAAGGGCAAGATTGGTAGGTGTAGGGAATGCTGGATGACTAGAGAAAGAGGGGTTTTGGTCAAGAAAAAGAAGAAAGCTATGTCAGGTAGAGATACCAGAGGATTCACTTGATCCCTGCTATGTCACAGTGGCCCGGTGGTTAGCACTACTGCCTCACAGTACCAGGGACCTGGGTTCAATTCCAACATTAGGCAACTGCCTGTGTGGAGTTTGTACGTTCTCCCTGTGTCTGCATGGGTTTCCTCCGGATGCTCCAGTTTCCTCCCACGGTCCAAAGATGTGCAGGTTAGGTGGATTAGCCATGCTAAATTGCTCCTTACTGTCCAGGGATGTATAAGTTGAGTGGACTAGCCATAGGAAATGCAGGGTTGCAGGGATGGGGCGGGGGTGGTGAGAAGTATGGGTGGGATGCTCTGCGGAGAGTCAGTGTGGACTTGTTGGGCTGAATGGCCTGTTTTAACACTATTCTATTCTAGAACCATATGAGGGAAATCAGAAGGGCAAAAAGGACATGAGCGCGCTTTGGCAAACAGGGTTAAGGAAAATCAAAAAAGGGATTCTACAAATACATTCAGGACAAAGAGAGTAACTAGGGAGATAATAGGACCCCTTAAAGGTCAGCAAGGCTGGTGTGTGTGGAACCGCAGGAGATAGTGGACATGCTAAACGAGTATTTTACATCAGTGTTTACTGTGGAGAAGGATATCAAAGATAGGGAATGTGGGGAAATAAACAGCGACATCATGAAAAATGTGCATATGACAGGAGGAGATGGTGCTGGATGTCTTGAAAATGCATAAAGGTGGATAAATCCCCGGACCATGAAGAGGTGTACCCCAGAACTCTGTGGAATGCTAGGGAAGTGATTGGTGGGCCCCTTGTCGAGATATTTATATCATTGATAACCATAAGTGAGGTGCCGGAAGACTGGAGATTGGCTAATGTGGTATCACTATTTAAGAAAGTTGCTAAGGAAAAGCCGAGAACTATAGACCGGTGAGCCTGATATCAGTGGTGGGCAAGTTGTTGGAGGGAATCCTGAGGAACAGAATTTGGAAAGGCAAGGACTGATTGGGGATAGTCAACATGGCTTTGTGCATGGGAAATTGTGTCTAATTAACTTGATTAAGTTTTTTGAAGAAGAAATGAAGAGGATTGATGAGGGCAGAGCATGTATGTGATCTATGTGGTATTCAGTACGGCATTCAATAAGGTTACTCATGGTAAATGGGTTAGTGAGGTTCGATCATATGGAATACAGGGTGAACTAGCCATCTAGATACAAAACTGGTCTGAAGGTATAAGTCAGAGGGTGTGGAGGATTGCTTTCCAGACTGAAGGCTGTGACCAGCAGTGTGTCTCAAGGATTGGGGCTGGGTCCATTGCTTTTCATCATTTATATAAATAATTTGGATGAGGTATGGTTAATAAGTTTGCAGATTACACCAAAATTGGAGGTGATGTGGACAGCAAAGAAGGTTACCTCAGAGTATATCGGAATGGGACAAAAAGTGGCATTAGATAAATACAACGTGCTGCATTTAGGAAAGGCAAATCAGGGATCTTTATGGTAAGATCCTGGGGAGTGTCGCTGAACAGAGAGACTTTGGAGTGCAGGTTTTAGTTCCTCGAAAATGGAATCCCAGGTAAACAGGATACTGAAGGTGGTCGGTATGCTTGCCTTTATTGGTCAGTGCATATAGCCAGTATAGAAGTTGGGAGATCATGCTCTGACTGTACAGGACATTTGGAATATTGTGTCCAACTCTGCTCTCTCTGCTCTAGGAAGGACGTTGTGAAACTTGAAATGGTTTAGAAAAGGTTTACAAGGATGTTGCCAGGATTGGAGGGTTTTGAGTTATAGAGAGGCTGAATAGGCAGGGGCTATTTTCCCTGGACCGTCGGAGGCTGAGGGGTGACTTTATAGAGGTTTATAAATTCATGAAGGGCACAGAGGGTGAATAGCCACGATCTTTTCCCAGGGTGGGGAAGTCCAAAACTAGAGAGCATAGGTTTAAGGTGAGGGGGAAAGATTTAAAAGGGATCTAAGGGGCAACTTTGTCATATAGAGGTTGGTGTGTGTATGGAAAGAGCTGCCAGAGGAAGTGGAGGAGGCTGGTACAATTACAACATTTAGAAGGCATCTGGAAGGGTATACGAATAGGAAGGGTTTAGAGGGATATGGGCCAAATGCTGGCAAGTAGGATTACTTTAATTTAGAATATCTTGTCGGCATGGACAATTTGGACTGAAGGGTCGGTTTTCATGTTGTACAGCTCTATGACTATTTTATTAAACGCATTCACTAGTTTGGGAAGTCTTCAAGAAATGTTCAGTAATTGGGATTAACACTTACAATGTTTCAAATTGTCTCTAATAGAAAACACTCCTTCTCAAGAAAAATTATTTTTGTTCCTCGCTAAAGTCAAGTAATCACCACTTATGATATCCAGCCATTAGTAAATTGAAAAGTTAAAAATCACCAGACGTGCTGTGCATGGAGGTTTAATTCAGTTAAAACTTTCAATTTAACTATTCTAAACACCCAAATCATGACTTCTGCAAACCTATTCATTTCGATGCCTGTGACTAATTTTAACCATAAACTTCATTCTCTAAAATATTCAGCTTCAATCAAATGGAGTTTTCCTTCCTATCAAAAAGATGCCATCTCTGGTAGTATGCTATTCCTCAAGCACTGATCACGTTTTTCCCCCCTATTCTTACAAGTATTCTTCATGCGTGAACACAGGCAGCAAGCATTAATGAAATATTAAATGACAGGACAGCACTGCAGCTCCAAGTCCAATTCAGTTTTCATCTGGAGTGCAGTTTTATTGCCCATTCCAACGAGAGATGTCAAAAGTAAAATTGGAACTTACGTTATAACTGCCAGATTATCAGAGAACAGTGTGGAGATATTAAACATAATTGTGCAAGAATCTTTAAGAACAATTCAGAGTCTTATTCAAGAAAGGGGAATAATGCAAATCAAGAAATCACAGGTGATTTGTCTTATATTGATTACATATAAATATAGTGAAAGTAAAGAAAGTTTTAGCTCAGCTAAGAATAATGATGTTGGGTTTATGATTTATCCAAATATGAAAACAAGAAGCATTGTATTGGTCTGGGAACCTCACTGGCAGGTCACAATTATTATAATGCAGAAGGAAATCAATCACCCCACCATGTCCACAACTGGCTCTCCAAATAACTTAAATTACCATCATTCTTCTGCCCTTTCCCCACAACCCTGCACATTACTTCTACACTAATAGTGATCTAATGCCCTATTGAATGACTCGAATGAACCGGGCTCCACAACACTTCCAGGCCATACATTCCAGATCTGAACCATTTAGGCTGTTATCAAGTTTTTTTCACACATTACATTTACTTCTTTTGAAAAATCACCAAATCTGTTCCCTCTTGCTCTTGATCCTTTCATGAGTGGGAACAGTTTCTCTTTGCCTCTGTCCTGACAACTCATGATTTGCAAACTTCAACTGAATCTCCTTTTGGCCTTCTGCTCTACAAGGAAACCCCGAGTGTGAGGGTGCCAGAATTGATGGAATGCTCACGTTTAGAGGGTCATTACTGAGGTAGGGCAGCACTGTCAGAGGGTCAGTTATAAAGGCTGGAGTGGGGGGGGCCTAAATAACAGTGGATCAGTGCTAAGGCTCCATTCTGAGGCAGTGCCAAATTATAATGGGTAGAGAATGGAGGGTGTGCCACACGGGGAGAGGGTCAGTGCTGACATACTGCAGCACTGAGAGGGGATGAGTAGTGAAGAAGTGCCTCATTTTCAGAGGGTCGGTACTGAGGGAGCTCCTTATTATCAGATGGTCAGTACTGAGGAATTGTCTCCTGTAATAGGGTCAGAATTGAGGGAGTGCCACACCATTGAAGGGTCAGTCATGAGGTATTGAAGCACTGTCAGAGGGTCAGAGCTGGGAGAGTGCATTATTGTCAGAGGGTCAATACTGAGGCAATGCCCAACTTCTCCAATCTTTATTCATAATTCATCTATTTAAGTAAATAACTTATCTTTAGTTTCGCAAGCTTAATTTAGTGGTGGTTTCTCATACAGTAAACAATGCAACTCTATGACGCAGAGCGGACCTGAGGCGCTCTGTTGTTATGTATCAGGCCAGACACCATCAAAATATTTTAAGATGGTAGCCTAGACCCTAATTTTTTCTTATTTTAAAGGCAAATGTAAAGTGTCATTCCAAATGCAATGGAACTGGTTAAATGACTTGACGTTAAGCAAAACACCATTTACTTAAATACTGTAGTTAAAATACAACCAATAAAGGGAAATTGAGAGTAATTCCATTGGAAAACTTAACAGAATAATAGATACAGTAATAATTACTGCTCCAATATACAACATCGCATAAACAAACCCCATGTTGCCATTCCAACGGTGTGCCCATTTGAAAACCAATTTAAGTGAGATAAAACAGTTTTTTGAAAAAGATTTGGGGATCTCTTTTGTTGTGCCTTCTGGCCATGGCACTCAAATTAACCTAGCACCAATCCAAGGATCTGTAGTTTTGTTTTAAATCAACTGAGGAAAGAGATCACCAAATCAAAAAAAAACTGTTTTATCTCACTTAATTTTGCTTTCAAATGGGCAGGTCGTTGGATTGACAAAATGGATGATGCTGATCACATGATGTAATTTGGCTATAATTTCTGGAAAATTCTGACCATTAGGAACTAGGAGACAAAACCTTAGATCATCTTCCTGGAATAATGCACTCCTTATAGTGATAGACATTCCAGTCAAGCTAATACAAAGGAACTACAGGCACAGTGTCTGCCAAGCCAAAAAGTGGTTTGAAGGAAAACTCTTGAAACTCATTATGCCAGAAATGGCATTAAATAACTTCAGTCACCCTCTATCACAAAATTGCGTGTAACATCAGAAGAGTAAGTTGCTCCAGGCTTCACTAGCGCCTGTCTCTGGTTTCAATCTCATTCAAAAGTCTGATTTCTGGAAAGAATTCTACATTTATCCTGCAAGGTGAACTAATTCCCAGCATATAACTGCTGGACCTTATCATGCAATTCAATATCATCCAAGTTCCTGTGAAAAGGATGTCTGCACACGACCAAAAGACAGGAGCTCCACTACAGACTCACTGGAGTCTAATTCACTTGAATTAATGGCAGTTAATTTTTAAAGGAATTTGTAATTGTAAACTCCTCTTTCCCTTCATTCTTCCTTATGTGTGTCCACTTATGCGGGCCACAATTATAGATGCGGTCCAACTCTGGGTTCAATTCTTGAATAAAATGTTCTTTGTTTTAACTCTAAAGAGGATTTATTGCGAGTCATTTAACAAAAAAAAGAAGTTCACAAACAGAAAAAGGTTGAGGGGCAACACACCGTGGCCTTTTATGAAAGGAAAGGAAACTAAAATAAAGAAAGAAACTTTAAAATCATCTCGGTCATGGACAGCAGAGGAGAACCTGTAAGCTAATCAAATTCACTTCTCCCTCTTGTCAGTGGAACAGGTCATGAATAGTTTCCTTCAGTACCACACATCCCCACACCTATTGTCCCTTCAAGTGTTCTGGAAAATTCTTAAAATTCTCATGACAACTTGGCTGTATTGAAGAAACGAAGCCGGACATGAAGCCCATCATGAAGGGGAGTGTTTCATTCTGAAGTGCAATTTCATTTTGTGGGGTGTGAATGCTACTATGTTTAGTAATTGTCTATTCAGGGGAAAACCGTATTTATTATCTTGCATTTGAACCCCTTGAATTTTATGTATGTAATAAAGAAATTCTGGTCTAAACTGGGAGAATAGTGCAAGAACTGAACTTCCAGAATCCAAAGTCATTTGATCTGGTTTAACCCTCAAACTGTTAAGCTTTTTTTTAAATCAAGTTTTGGTGTTAAACAGAGAGTGGATCATACAAATTCAAAGGAAAAATACTGTGGATGCTGAAAATTGGAAATGGAATCAGAAATTATTGGAAATAGTCGGCATCTGTGAAGAGAGAGACAAGGGGCAGTATCTTACAGGAGTCTGAGCAACTTGGGCTTTTGTGCAATGTATGACAGAATCGGATGGTACAGAGGCCATCATGATGTCAGGAGGACACTGCACCAGCTGTTACGTCTTCCATAAGTGGATTAGCAAGTTTCTTGCTAGGCAGCAAAGAGGTGCCAATTGACAGTCATTCTTGATTGTTAAATACCTTGATTTACCAGGATGTTGCCAGTAATGGAGAGTTTGAGTTATAAAAGTAGGCTGGAGGAGGTGGAGGGGTGACCTTTTTGAATTTTATAAAATTGTGAGTGGCATAGATAAGTTGAATGGCAAGGGTCTTTTCCCTAGGGTGGGGGATTCCAAAACTTCGGGGCATATTTTTAATGTGAGAGGAGAAAGTTTTAAAAAGGACATGAGGGACAACTTCTTTATACAGAGAGCCATTCATGTGTGGAATGAATTGCCAGAGGAAGTGGTGGATGCAGGTACCATTATAACAGGTAAAAGACATTTGGATAAGTACATGAATAGGAACGGTTTGGATAGATATGGGCCAAACGCAAGCAAGTGGGACTAGTTTAGTTTGGGAACATGTTCAGCGTGGACTAGGTGGACCAACAGGTCTGTTTCCATGCTGCATGACTATGATTCCAACCTCTTACAGGGTTGCTGCAGATTACAGTTACAACATCAAAAAAAGTATTACATGCAGTATAGGCTACATGTGGACTCATGGTCATACGACCTTCGCTCCCAAAGTATTTGTTTTTATTCACCGAGTTACTGTTTTTATCAAGAACATTTCCGCATGAAAAAATCACCATTGTGGCCAATTGACTATACTTTTGACCTTTTTTCTGAGGATGGTTTGGCTGAAAAGCACAACGACTAACAAATTTAGGCTACATATTGCGGAATTCAGAATTAGATGGATTTGTAGAATTGATGGAAGATGGCATATGTAATTTATTGTGGTAGCTATGAGATATTGCCTTTTAGGAGAAAAAAAAAATCAAGGGATGAATATATTCATTCTCAACAGAAAGACACAAGATTGCAGAGAAACAGGCAACTAGGATTCAAACATAAATAGCAGGAGGTATGAATATATCCATTTAGAAAATTACCATGCCATCATGAATTGCAGATACTGACACAAAGACATTATGAATGTGGAATTCCACTACTGTTAGAATGTTGTGTTTAATTTTAGATGGTCCATTACAGAAACAGGGAGATCCACAAGGATGAATGAAAGGAAGCAAAAATATAGGTAGGTGGTGCGACAGTGATAATGCCATTGGTTTAGCTATCTGGAGACTGAGGATTTTCCCCAGGGATGTGGGCTCAAATATTCTCCTTGTGTGTATTTCAGGTGGAGATAGATCTTTGATCAGTTGGAGAATCAAGGATTACAGGGAAAAGGCAGGAAAGTGGACATGAGGAATGTTGGATCAGACATGCTTCCATTGAACGACAGAACAGGCTCAAGGGACTGAATAGCTGACTCCTGTTCCTATTTTTTATGGTCTTAAAAGGAGAGGTATGCAACTGTTTTCAAAAAAGTATAAAAAGCTTCGAGAAAGTGAAGGAAAGATCACTACATCTAGTTGTGGAAGATCATAAGTGACAACAACTTGAATTGAGAATCTATTAAGATATTAGGCAAAATAAAACAATGAGAGAAATGGCTTTCTTTTCTCTCGAGAGGTCTACCCACACCAACAGTCGAAGGTGCTTATAGCCAAACTGTTATCAAATGACCACCAGTATGTTCATCATCCCCAAATTCTCAAAGGGCCCAAGTGCTATGCAACTCCTGTGGACAAGACATCAATTTCTAGAAATTGGCCCTGTTTACATTCATTTAGTGTACACTGGAGACAGCCTTCTGGTGAACCCCTTATTCACAAGTGATTATGCATGTTTTTTGTTTTATTTTCAAAGCAGGAACTTCCATGCAGATTCTAAAGACCACCTAAAAACTCGTATTCAATTGTAAAGCTGGCTTCGAATAAAAAGGCAGCATTTGCAGTTCCTACTATCTCTGCATATTATAGTGCTCTTTAAAGCATGTTACAGCAATGAAGTACTTTTGAAGTAATATAGAAAATACAGTATAGCAGTAAATTTGTGCACAATAGCAAGGTGATGTTGTTTAACACATAAATATGGGTCAGGACACCAAGATAACTCTCTTGCACTTCTTGCAAACAGTGCTGAGGCAATGGAGGTAATGCGATGCTGCTGCAGAGGCCAGCATTTATTGCCCATCCTGTAATTGCCCTACAGACGATGGTGGTGGGCTGCTTTCTTGAAGTTCTGTAGCTCTAGTGTGTAGAAGCACTTATAATGCCGTAAGGAAGGAAAGGAACTGCAGGATTTGAAAACAGTGCTGAGAAAATTTAGTAGGCAGATGGAGCCTAGAATTAACTCATTTGAAAGAAGAAATCACAACAGGATCACAACACTGAATAAAAAAAGAACAAAAACTGTAAAACTGAAGGGAGGAAATTTAGAAAAAAAATCAATTCAGATCAGCCATTATCTCATTGAATGAGGGAGTAGAGCTGATAGGATGAATGACCTACATCTGCTCCTATACCTTATGATCTTATGAAAATCCACACAGTGGCTGCAGTCAAATCAAAGCCTGGCCCAAAAAAACACATCAAATTAAATTACCTCATACTCATAAATTTTTTTGTTGTTTGCTAAGGTTTGCTTGGCAACTTCACCTAACTTAAGAGTGAACCTGAATAATCTGCAGTGGCAAGAATTGCATTTCCACCGTTTGGAATTGCATTCATATTCATGCTGGGAGTTCCTCATTCCTCCCACATCTTTTTTTAAGCCAGCTGGAGTAGCATTCACTGCTACTTCAGTGGCACAAATAGAAGAATAAAACAGCATAAAAAGCAGAACCATTGACAAGTATACTACAGTTACTGTACTCTAGAGAGGAGAATTGTAACAAGAATCAGATGTACAGTAAATTTGGAAGAATGCAATTTTAAGTTATTCGACTTTATTGGCATGCTACTTTCTTTGGTTCTTCTTCAATTTCAGAACAAAAACATTTCATAGCACATCTGACTTCAATCTCATTCACTTTAGATTCCAAACCCCAATTTCCATCCGAGGTGGCAATAGCTTCCTGCCTTTTTTATGCAACACTGCCCACATTTCAACAAGATGAGCTTTTCAATTCTCCATGTGAAACCAGCAGAAATCTAATCCCTTAGAACAGCTATTCTCTACAGTTTGCAATTTTGCTTCAACATTACTTTACTACAGCAGTCCTAATATCAAATCACCCGGATTCGTAAGCAGAAATATTATTGCTGCTTGGAGTCACTATTCAGTTGACTTTTGCATCTTGCAACATTTTTATCCCCTCAAGAGTTTCAGGAAATAACCAATCTCCAAATTATGACAGTGTTCATACCTTTATACTTAAGTTTTCTCAGCCAAAGTACATATTCTTGCATAAAATGCATATAAATTAATATGAACTGTTCTATGATCACGACCAAGTAAAATCAAAGTTCTTACTGTCATTAAAATGTGTGCAATTTTGGCAATGTTCCAGATCAAAAGTAAAAGCCACTCTCCATCTCCCAGGATAAAATGACCATATGTTATTTAGTGGCTTGGTTAGTGAACGTAAAATCAGAGTGACAAAAGAAAACAAAAAAATTCTTAATTTATTCAGGTAACGTGATGTTGCTGTAGAGGCCGGCATTTATTGCTTATCCTCTAATTGCCCTATAAATGATGCTGGTGGGCTGCTTTGTCGAAGTTCTGTAGATCTAGTGTGTAGAAGCACTCATCGTACTGTAAGGAAGGAAGGGAATTACAGGATTTTGACCCAGCAACATTGAAGAAATAGTGACATTGTTTCAAAGCAGGATGGCATGGAGCTTGGAGGGAAACCTGCAGGTGGTGTTCCCATGTATCTTTGCCCTTCTCCTTTGAGTTGGTAGAGCTTGCAGGTTTTGAAAATATTGTTGAAGAAGTCTGGGTGTACTGCAGTGAATTTTGTAAATGGTATACTCTGATGCTGGAGATTGTGCATGGTGGAAGTAGTACCCATCAAGCAGCATGCTTTATCTTAGATGGTGTTGGAGCTGCATTCATCCAGCAAATGCAAAGTATCCTATCACACACATTACCAGTTCTTGTGGTGAACAGGCATGGTGAAGAAAGGAGGCAAGTTATTCCAGACAGAATTTCTACACTCTGAGCTGCTCCTGCAGAGTGTTTATCTAGCTGGTCCTTTAAGTTCCTGGTCAATGGTAACTCTCAGGACGTCTTCAGTTGGGGATTCAGCAATAGTAATGACATTAAATGTCAAGGTGTGATGGATTAGGATCTTTCTTGTTGGAGTTTGTCATTACCTGGCATTAGTATGGGGTAAATGTTGCTTCTCTGGATGTTGTCACGTCTTATTTCATATGGCCATGCTTCAGTATCTGACGAGTAGAAAATGGTGCTGAAGATTGTGCAACCATCAATAGTTCAGATATTTTGGTGGAGGGCAGGTAACTGACATTGCAGATGAAAATAAATGGGCCTCAAGAGAACATCTTGAGGAACTCCTGCAGTGATGCCCTCGGACGGAGATGACGAATCACTAACAACCACAACTATCTTTTTTCCTGCTGGGGATGAATTCAACAAATGGAGAGCTTTCTCCCTAAATCCCAATCAGTTCAGTTTTGCTTGGGGCTCCTTGACGCTATACCTTGATGCCAAGGGCAGTCACTTTTACCTCACCTCTGGAGTTCAGCTCTTTTGTCTATATTTAGAGCAAGGCTATAATGTAGTTAGGAGATAAGCGGCCCTGATAGAACCAAACCGAAGATCAGTAAGCAAGTTGTTCCTCAGCAAGTGCTACTCGACAGCACTATCATCAAGCTCTTCCAACACATTGCTGGTGATGGACAATAGATCAATAAGGTGGTAATTGGTTGCGTTGAGATTATCCTGCATTACATGAAAAACTTATACCAAAACAAACTTCTATAGCAAGGGTCGTCAGCTGGGTCCATCTATTCATTGACAGTCTCTAACATGTACCAACATGAACTGTGTCTTAACTGATTTAGCTGATTTGACTGTAACTGATTTCTGGCAGGAGTATTCGCAGACACCTTCAACCTCTCCTACTATGATCTGATGTCCACCTGCTTCAAGAAAGCCACCATCATCCCAGTGCCAAAGCAAAATCACACATCATGCCTCAATGACTATCTAATTGTGAAGTGCTTTGAGAGGCTGGTCATGGGTCACATCAACTCCAGCCTCCCAGACTGCCTTGTTCCCTTGAAATTCACCTACCAGCACAACAGGTCAATGGCAGACACCATCTCCCTTGCCCTACCCTCATCCTTAAAATACCTGGACAACATGGATACCTATGTCAGGTCCCTACTTACTGATTACAGTTCTGCCTTCAATTCCAAATAATCTCATCTCCAAACTCCGGGAACTAGGTCTCTGTTACTGGATTATCGACTTCCTGACCAACAGACCGCCATCAGTAAGGATAAGTGACAACATCTTCTCCATTATAATCCTCAACACCAGTGCCCCCGAGGCTGCATATTCAGACCCCTACTATACTCCTTATATATACATACACACACACACACACAAAAAACTGTGTGGCCAAATTCTGCACCAACTCCATTTACAAATTTGCTGACATCACCAATGTTGTCTGTCAGATCTCAAACAATGACGAGATGATGACCGGAAGGAGATAGAATGTTTGATGGTATGGTGTAAAAACAACAAATCTCTCCACCAACATCATGATAAATCTCTGTAAAGGTCACCCTGCAGCCTCCTATGCTCGAGGTAAAAATGTCCCAGCCTATCCAGCCTCTCTCTGCAAACTCAAACCCTCCAGTCTCAGTAACATCCTTGCCAATCTTTTCTGCAACCTTTCCAGTTCAGTAACATCCTATAGCATGGTGACCAGAATTGTACACAGTACTCCAAAAGTGGCCTCACCAATGTCTTGTACAGGCACAACATGACATCCCAACTCCTAAACTCAATGCTCTGACTGATGAAGACAAGCATGTTAAATGCTTCCTTCACCACCCAGTCTACTTGTGATGTCACTTTTACGGAACTATGTACCTGTACCCCTAAGTCTCTGTTTGACAACACTCCCCAGGGCCCTACCGTTAGCTATACAAATCCTGATGAACATAAGTTGGATGCAGCACCGACCCTTGTGGCACACCATAGGACACACGCCTCCAGTCTGAGCGAAATCCTCTGCCACCACCCGTTGTCTCTTATCATCGAGCCAATTTTGAACCCAATTAGCTAGCTCTCCCTGGATGCCATACAATGTAACCTTACTAACCAGTCTCCCATACAAAACATTGCAGAAGGTGTTGCTAAAGCCCATATAGACAAAGTCTATTGCATGCCTTCATCTACATTCTTGGCCACCTCTTCAAAACCTCAATCAAATTTGAGAGACATGACTTCCCATGCACAAAGCTATGTTAACTATCCCTAATGAGTCACTGCCTTCCCAAATGCATGCAAATCCGATCCCTCAGAGTCCCCTCTAACAATTTACCCAGCAATGATATCAGCCTCAACAGACTATACTCCGCTGGCTTTTTCTTGCAATCTTTCTTAAATAATAGCACAATATTGGCTACCCTCCATTCTTCCAGCACCTCAGCCGTGGCTGTCTATGATACAAATATCTCCACTAGGGGCCTCACAACTTCTTCACTAGTGTTCCACAACGTCCTGGGATACACTGGATCATGTCCAGAGGATTGATCTTCCTTTATGTGTTTTAAGACCTCCAGCACCTCCTTTTCTATAATGTGGACTCTTTTCAAAACATCACTACTTTAGTTCCCAGAGTTAATTAGCTTCCATGTCTTTTTCCACAGTAAATACAGACAAGAAATATTCGTTTAGGATCGCATCCATCTCCTGTGGCGCTACACATTGATGACCTCACTGATCTTTAAAGGGCCCTACTCTCTCCCTGGTTACTCTTATGCCCTTAATATACTTGCAGAATCTCTTTGGATTCTCCGTTAGCTTATCTGCCACTGGTATCTCATGTCCCCTTTTTGCCCTCCTGATTTCCCTCTTAAGTGTACTCCTACACATCCTATATTCAAGGGGATCACTCAATCCCAGTTAGGGACACGAGAAAACCGATGTATTCATAACCTTGTGTTGTTAGCAAAGAATTAGAAAGAGTTAAAAGTAAGCCAAAAGGAAACAATCCACAGGCACCCGAGATCTGGTCTACTGCCAGAACTGTGCTCCTGATATTATTTTCCCTTCCCCACTCATAATACTTGTACCTTGTCTTATCTCTGTGTGTCTATTTGTATGTATGTGGTAATTTTAAGAAAGGAGTAGAGTTTAAGTTGCAGATTATCAATTCAATTGCCTACTTCAGCCATTGTAATCAAATTGCTTTTAACCAATAGTTATTTTCTTGCAAAATGAAAAAAAAACTAGTGTGCAGTCTTTCAACCCAAATTAGATGAGTCAAATTGGATAGCTTAGTGGTTTAATCAAATTTTCACATTTCTGACGCTTCCTGAAGAAGTAGGACTTGATTTACAGTACACTATCCCAGTAAGTGGTGACAATGTTCAAGGGCAGTTTCTTATGCTACAAGAGGTAACATAAACATTGCCTCTTCGGGAAATTAGGTGAAAAGACAAAGAAGACCATCAGGGCACCATCTAAGCTCGCTTTCTATTTTGCTGGATGAGGCAATAGGGGATGAGTAACATTTCTGAACATTAGAAATAAGATGCAGGTTTCTAAAAAAAAAAAATCCTATCATCTACTCTTAACAGTGTTATATCACTGTCAGATGAGCTGTATTGAGAACCTGCTGACTGCACGCTTTGCATAAAAATTCCAACATCACAGCATTAGTGAAAATCTCAATTTACTTCAAGTCCTACAGTATAGCACTAAATAGCTCCTGAAGCAGAGAAAACAGGCTTCTACCTATTTTCTAGTCAACCCGTTCAGAGGTATTATTACACACGTCTGGAGGTGGGACTTGAACTTTGGTCTCTCGGTTCAATGGTAGGGACGCTACCATGGCTTCATACGAGGGTTTAAACATATCTGTGCAACAATGAATCAAGGATCTATCTGAAGTATCGTCATGTGTTACGGTGCTTGGATTTTCTTTGTTGATACGTTGAACAAACTAGGAACACAACAAATATTCACAAAGGACAAGACCAACTGTGGTTAAATGTCCATGCCACATCAATACAAAATTGGCAGTACAAATAGAATTTTTAAGTTTTCATATTCAGCAGGACCATCATAGCAGTAAATCTAGCAGTAAAAACTGAATTTGCTGGAAAAGTTCAGCAGGTCTGACAGCATCTATGGAGAGAAATCAGACTTAAATATTTCTGATCCAGTGACCCTTCCTCAGAAAAGTAATATCTAGCACTCGTTCAAAAGTATCAGCTTTGTTGTCGTTTCTGAATGTTAATGTTAGCCCACATTTCATTTTATATCAGCCATCATCTGGGTTGAAGGTCTGGGTTCCACTTGCCCCAGAGTTTTGACACAACATGGCTGTACAGAGTAAAGAAAGAAGAATAAGATTGATATATAAACAAGACAAGGGCTAGGTTTTTAGATACAATGTAAATTTTCAGAATATGATACCATAATGAATATTTTCTACATCATCTGCACTCTGCTTTTCCTCAAAGAAATCTTTCTTGTACTACAGCTTCACAGACAGAAAAAAAAAATCTATGATAACTCATCGACTCCATTTGCTGAATGAAGATTGCTGCATATAATCCATGCAGGCAAAATTTAAATAAAGAACAGCTTTTATCACCCACATTTATATATTCTTCTATACTATGTAGACAGAGGAAATCTTGCTGTTGTTGCCACCATGTTCAGACTTCTCTCGTTTTGCCATTAGGCATGTAAATCCATGGATAAGATGATGTAAAAGCTGCATTGAAAATCACTCCAGTTGAGCAATTGCCATGTTAGCATGCTTAACATGCTTAGGTGAAATGCCGAAGTGAGGGGATTAAATTTTCACCCCACAAGCCATGGTGGGGTTGGATCTCAGAAACACAATTTTATCGTACTTCAGCCCTGCAGCTGAAATTATTTTTATCATCTTTAGACGACAGTAATTAAACCTGAGCTTCTGTACTTCTCCAGCAGATCATTTGCTTCTGTTTACTTGCGCAATTATGCTCATTAAGTCTGTTTGGTTGTTTATAATCCAGGTCGTACTCTAGGAAAGTGTCCAATACACCAGCTTTTGAAGTCTCAGAACTTTATGACAATCGCTGTAGTAGTATGTTACACAAACAATTTTCTGTTCAGTTCTTGCACTCAATACAGATGATTGGGCCTGAATAAATGAGGTACATGGTGACATTGTACAATTGTAAAAGACAGCAAGACTTGCTCATAGAAGTAGTCTAAAACACTGAATGTGCTAGGACCATCTAAAGTCATAATCTGAAAATATAACATCACTGCCTCACATAAAAAGCTAAATTTTCTATTTTTGAAAATATTTATATTAAGCCTTGTAGTCAATTTGTTGACATACTCTCTAAAGAGCACTGAGGCATGAGTACGCACCAAGGTATTTTTTGAATGCATGTTTCTAATTATGGCTGATTAGTAGTGTTTCTGATGAAAGTTAAAACACCCTCTCCGTTATGCTAGAATGAAATAATTGGAGAGAAAGGGGGGTGAGGGAGACATATGTTAGAGCATTTGGCCACAAAGAATCATGCAGAGAAGCTTGCACATACTTTATTTGCTTGCCTCTTGGTCATCCTTTCAATCAAGACAATCTGACTACTACCAACGGCTGCAGCAGTCTAATGTTTGCATGTAACATTGCACCACAAGAATTGCTCATTGTTGGCTTCTGAATGCTGCTATTTACTGTGGTTTAGATCTGACACTGCTTCCTCTGAGCAGGAATAAACACTAAATACATATGGTAAAGCAAATGACCCATAAAGAACTGAAAACAAAATCACATCTATGCTAATAACTCAGCATCTAGCAGCAGAAACAAACATTCTCTATCTAGGAACAGTGCAAGAATAATGGCTTAAAACGCACCTGCTGACACAAATCATCATGTCCCTATTGTTTTGCTACAATGGGATGGGTTGGACTAACTGATGATTACCAGAAGCGCCTGAAAGCTTGACTATTAACAAAATACTGTTGTCAAAAATATATTTTATAACTGAGTTACAGAAGATTGAGCAACCCAATTTACAGAGCATACAAATCTCCCAGGGCTTTAACCAGATTACTTTTTCCTCTGAACTGAGATATTTCCTGCAGTTTAGGCCTAATACTCAAAAGATATTATGAAGTCACAGCTGTGTTAGTTTCCTGTCACTACCACCTCCATTACAAACTGGCTATCTTACGGCATAGCACAGATAATGACTTATCTAATTACTGACTTGCACATTCATAAACAAGGTGCCTGAGGTACTGCATACATCACTTATAGTAATGTTAGTTCTCAAAACAACAAGCTCTTTCATTGATTTCCTCCTGGTTGCCATAGTAATCAGTTAAGAATTTCACAAATATACAGTTCTGGATTTCACTCTGAATGCATAAAACGGAAGGAATAACAAAATGCTACAGTAAAAATCATTGGAAACTATACCGGAACTTCACCTTTCTGCCTCACTCTGCTTGTCACCATCTTAGTCTTGGCAACCCCAAACAAGCAGCTAAATACAAACAGGATGAGGAAATTTAATACTGGAAATCCCAAATAAACACCGGAAAATACTAAACATAGGATGGCCAAATAGGATCTTAAAAACACAACATATTTCTTCAGGTGTAATATCCATGTTTTTTTAAACCAACGGCCAAAACATCCTTTCTTCAGCTTCAACATGGAACAGCCACCAGAAATCCCAATGACAAATCCCCTTGACACATCAAGGCAATCCTGGGATGAGAACTAGGAGGCAACTTTGTTGATCTTCTGCCTTATTAGTTCCCCTTCCTACAATTTCAAAAAATTGTCTTCAAACTTATAGTCCAAGCTTTGTGGGCCACAACCCTCATTTTTCTTTTTACTGAAGGTGCCTGCTGTGCAAGGGAAGGAACTGAGGTGTGCGCTGTTTTGAGTATTATTATTATTATTATTATTATTATTATTATTATTACAACATGGTTAGTAAGTTTGCAGATGACACCAAGTATAGTGGTATAGTGGACAATTAAGAAGGTTGTCTAAGATCACAAAGAGATCTTGATCAATTGGGTGAATGGGCTAAGAAGTGGTAGATGGAGTTAAATTTAGATAAATGCAAGGTATTGCATTTTGGGAACACAAAAAAAAGTCAGCACTTGTACAATTAATGGTAGGGCCCTGGATAATATAGTAGAACAGAGAGATCTAGGCGTTCAGGTATACAATTTTTTGAAGTTTTCATCATATATAGCTAGGGTGGTTAAGGAGGCATTTAGCTCACTTGCCTTCACTGCTCAGATCTTGGAGTATGAGTTGGAATGTTATGCTGAGGTTGTACAGGACATTGGTGAGGTCTCTTCTGGAATACTGTGTCCAGTTTTGGTCACCCTATTATAGGAAGGATATTATTAAGCTGGAGAGGGTTCAGAAGAGATTTACTCAGATGTTGCCAGGAATGGAGGGATTGAGTCATATGGAGAGGCTGGGACTTTTTACACTGGAGCGCAGGAGGTTGTAGATGTTTATAAAATCATGACAGGTATAGATAAGGTGAATGACAGATGTCTTTTCCTTAGGGTGGGGGATTTCAAGATTGGGGGGTATACTTTTAAGATGAGAGGAAAAAGATTTAAAAAACATCATTTCCACGCTGTATGACATTGATCACCAAAATTGCTGAAATTACAGGCTGCCAGAGTACTGAAAGAACTTCTGCCCTCTTGGCAACTAGTTATGGCCTAATGCTGTCTGGAGTACATACATTGTAAGTCCTGGAAAATGATGTTTATCAAAGAAAGTACAGAATAATTATTACCTGCAACAATTTGCTACAAGCTACTAAATTAGTACCACATTGACCCAATATGGTCTGTATCAGTCACTACCTATCCATCAACATATTTCAAGGCATTGGCGTAACCTCCATACTCTGGATGAGACAAATCGAATCATGAACAATATACCGATTGAAAGATTGCACTGAATCTGTAGATCTGCAGGGGGGATCAAAGGAAATTACCTAAAAACAGTAAAAGGGAAGCTTTAAGAGAAGATTTTATTCTTAAGAATCATATCTGGTGATATATCTATACTCTTCTTACATGATCTAAAATATAGATGGGAATAATTTCAACCAATAAATGACATCAAAATTCAAAAATAACGTTGGTTACGAACCAAATGATTGAAGTGGCACAAGAAGCCATCAGGTGAAAGCTGGTGAAAATATGTAATGCAATTTGAAGTTATTCAAATGGCACATCACTTTCCAAACTAAATGAACATAACCTGCGCTCACGTCCAGGAAACAACTTGTGAAAGCTGTGAAATGTGAAATTACTGTGATGCCATATTACTCTTCACTAAGCTATAAGTAAATGGTTCATAAAGTCTAATCTCTGCTAATTGTTTGGTCAAAGCATTTAGAAAATAAAAGTATTAAACATCTTTCTCTTCTTAGTGCTCCCTCTCCCTTGCTTTAAATTCAGTAGTGACATATAATGTAATGGTCAGGCAAGTTAAGTTTTTCGATGGTGCTGAGAAACAAGAAACAAAAAAGTGATCAAAGACATGAAAATTTGTTTCAATTGATGGACTTCATTCTGCTTCTTGGAATATTGTTTGTACCTGTGCAATGCTAAAACAACTACTGGATGGTAGATCATTACACTTCCACAAGGTATGCCATACTGTGTTACGGTGACATGGAAGATTTTTATTCAGGTGATAGTCACCCCAGGTGTCAGTTAGTATTATAGCTCTATCCCTATTCTATTTGTTAATTTTTTCAACCCATTTCCTGTTGCAGTCAAGAAAACTGCGTAAACCAGGTATCACTCCCACTCCTAAAATGCAATTATTACTTGCAATTTTGAGTTGGTGGGGCAGGGAGGATAGAACAATTTTCACTCAAGGACGTGGTATTCAGACTCCCTCAGTTACTAACTCAATAAGTGTCTTGCATAGTGCAATTCTGAGACATGGAAATCACAATGAATTATATAGAATTAAACACCACAGGAACAGGCCATTTAACTCAACAGGTTTATGTTGAATAGTACAGATAAATCGAACAAGTATAGACAGCCTATGAACTGAGGACAAGGTTAAACAGCATGTAATTTTTGCCATGTAAGATGAACCCTTTACTCATGATCTAGAATCTTATATGGCCACAGAGCACAGTACTGGAGAGCACCCACGTTCTGAAAAATCTTGACTGCACAAGGTGTTAAAAAGGAGGAGCAGGAAAAGTGGAAACAAGGAGATAAGAGACACTGTGTTTGAAGTATATGGAAGATTATTATATACCAATGCAACAGTACTCATTTGGAGAAATTAATTATTTGTTTTTAAAAAAATGTATTTGCAGTATTCATAAGACATTTAAGCATTTCAACTAAAATATTTTATAACCACATTTTTGAGAAGAATTCATTACACTCTGTATAAAGTTCCTTCAGGAGTTCTGCATTTGAAATATCCACATTTTACAGAAAACCTCATCAAAATAAACTAACTTTCTTTTCCTAAAAACAATCCAAGTCTCTTCTAATGAGATTCTTAATATTTAATATTAATGAAAGTCATATTACCCTAACACATTTGTTATTGGTTTCTAAAAACCTACAGTTTTCTTATGTCCATCCAGCCCTGCATGTCAACCTTTTCCCATCAACATGTCCAGTGGACCTTGTTGAAGAAATATTGCTGAGGAATGTGTGCAGGTGTGAACAGGATTGCTTGCCAAATATGGAACATTAAAGAAACATCAACTTCATTAATTTAAGGCACATACAAAAACATACACATAACTAATTAGAAGAAATGACAGACAAGTGTACATTGAGTTGCAGTATCTGGGAACAATGTCATGCTGTTTCAATGGAATTATATTTCTTCTTGAGATGCTGACCTTCTTGTCGTGCATATCTAGCATTTGGGGGAAAAAAGGAAGCAAGAAGACAAAGCAATCTAAAGCAGTGACACCATAAACTGATGCAAGTGAATCTTATTCAATCTTATTCAAACCCTCTAGACTGTTTCATAATCACTAAGGTTATTTTGTGGGATGGCTCAATTTAGTTTTGTGTTGACATTAGTTATTAATGTGATGCAAACTGTGTTACATATCAACGCAGGGTGAAACATCAATAATTGATGTTTCAACAGTTACCAGTAGTTGCAGTCAACTGAACCACTTATTTATAAAGTCCAACACACATACAGTTAGATACAGATTCTACAGCACTAGTACAAGTCTACTGTTTTGCTTTAGAAGGACATACGTAGAGGATGAAACACACACAGAAATACACAACCCACATGCTTTCCTGACGTAGAGAAATCTGTTCAAAATGACCTTAGATGCAGAGTTAGATCAGAGATAGTCTAGTATCTACTGTTTAGCAGATGTAATAACATTCCTGTAATATGGAGACTGCTGGGCATTTAGATCAATTAAGTGCTAATCCTCTTTATTTCAGAAGGAACTGATAAATATTCTTACAGATCAGTGGAGCCAATGTCTCCAGCTATAAAGCACTCACTATAATTGTATGCTGACTGAATTAATGGCTTTTCTTATTAGTACAAATGCATTTCCAAGTTCAACTACAGGAAGTCACTAGTCTCTATCTAGACTGAGATCCTTTTGGGAAATGGTGACTTCCAGGTCAAATTCAATTCCTTGTGTGAGTAATGCATCAAATTTGCCAAATGCTCCCTCAGATTTTGAGGGTAGAAACTGAGTGCCTTTATAACAATTTAAATATTTTAAATGTAATATTTTTACTAAAATTACATGCAAATGCTCTTTGTTGACAGTTTAGAAATAGGTCCAATTACTCATCAGTGATCAATGAAAATGTAAGTGTTTTACGTCTGTCCCATTAGGACACAGGACAAATTTTTAGTGAGCACTTTCTATGGAATATTGTACAAAATCAAAGTCATGCATTCCAGTCTAATAGTGAAAGCAGAACACAGCTTGCTGTCACTTTTCTGAGACTGGATAAAATACTTCGAGTAAAAATGCCCAAGCCAATTTGCTTGTAACTGCAACTGAACTTGAGCAACAAATGTTGATTAGTAACAGTCAACTGGGGCATAATAAAAGTCTGAGGAAGAGTCTTAGACCGGTAATTATATAATGTGATGCTGGGCTAGTAAATTGAGGCCTTGTATTTGTGCAAACACACTTTTAAGCCTATTAACATATATCTGATTGCCAGACCCAAAACGTTAACTCTGATTTTTTTTCTTCACAGATGCTGCCAGATCTGCTGAGCTTTTCCAGCAACTTTGTTTTTGTTCCTGATTTACAGCATCCACAGTTCTTTTGTTTTTTTATACAACTGATTAGTTTAGGACATTTGTCAGGTCATCAGTTCGAAAGCTGTTGCCGGTGATGTGCTAAAACTCAGTTTGCCAATAAAAAAACAAAATCACAAATAGAAGAAGGGTGTAGGCCCGAAACATCAGCCTTTCTGCTCCTCTGATGCTGCTCGGCCTGCTGTGTTCATCCAGCTCTACACCTTGTTATATCAGCAAATAGAATGTTGACTAATACTTCTATTAATTCAGCAGGACACATGCTGGAGGTATTGCTAAATTTCTGTTCAATTCTGATGACTAGATTGCTTTTGATCACTAGGATGAGTGTCCTGGAAGCACTATGGCAAGTAAGCGTGTTGAGGCTGAGAAAATCAGGAAAATGTAGACACTAAAACAGAAATTGCTGGAAAAGCTCAGCAGGTCTGGCAGAATCGGTGCAGAGAAAATCAGTTAACATTTTGGGTCCAGTGATCTTTCCTCAGAACTGTTGTTAGCTAGGATAAAGTTGGGCATTTATGCAGAACATAGGGTGGGGGAGGGAGTAAGGAGTAAAAGATAGGTGGAGATAAAGCCAAAAGAAAGAGAGAGAAAATTGGTTGGACAGACAGTCGCTAATGATCAGACTAGGAGAATGCATAGCTACTAATGGGGACTATTTGTGGTCAACAATGATTGTGGGTAATAGCAGACCATGAGATAACAATGTCTGTTTTCTGAAATTCTTCAGATTTCTGAAGGAGGGTCCCAACTTGAAACGTCAACTTTCCTGCTCCTCTGATGCTGCCTGGCCTGCTGTGTTCCTCCAGCTCCACACTGTGTTATCTCCGACTCCAGCATTCGCAGTTCTTTCTATCTCAGAGATCAGCTAGACAGCTTGTTTGCAGTAGACTTCCCTCCAACTCAGCTTCTTTTTATCAGGTTTCCCTTCAAGTCAACTTGTTAATACACAACTTCCCTCCAAGTGAACCACACAAAACAAGAACCATTCCAAACTAGTCACTTCAAAACTGCCCATGTTAAGTCTTTCAGCAAATCAAACAGTTATTAACACTGCTGTAATTTCTAGAAAGCCTTCTTATATGTATATAAAGGAAGAACATCCACAGTGAAATTTAGAATAACTTAAGAGCTGGTTGGTGCTGTGGTAAGGATATCAAAATTCTTTTGGGTGAATGATTCACTATGCTGTCCTCTATAAATATGTGCAAGCTATCTCAAAATCAATGTAGCTTGATTCTATGTCCTCAAAGGGGTCTGACGTACTTGTTTAGGTATTCTTCAAGCGGTACAACAAAACACTTGCTTTCATTCAAAACTGGGACAAATGATCAGATGATCTGTCACATACACAATTCCTGGTAATTATATAAAAACGCCACTGTGCATCTGCTACAGCAAAATAAATTTATTTTAGACATCAAAACTGCCATTTAAATTTCAGCAGGTAAGATAGGTGCAACAAGTTTATGCTTTCATGATTTTCATGTATAAAATTATAAATATAGAACTTACTTAGAGAAAGGGAACATGGTAAGATGCACCGTAAATATAATACAATAAATATGGAATAGTAATGTGCTTAAAAACAAAGCAAAGATTATAACAATAGATTTAAAATGTGCAAACATATCTAATTGTCCTTCAAAAATAATACAGACAAAATCTAAAAGAATATAAAACTCTTGCAGAGTGTTATCTTGAAAATACTTTGGCAAAACTAGTTAAATTCAGACAATCCAAATACTGGTTAGCAGCTGAAGTCCCTTCCCACAAAAGCTGCTGGCACTGGAGTTGCCTCCTCGATCAGTAATGGCTGGTTGAATGCTTTTCCTGGACAGAATGGTATAGATTCAGACTTCCTGTTTACAAATACTTCATTTGTGCTGAAGAGACATTCCAGCTCGAAAATTGAGGGGGGCTTCAGAACAAGAGAGAGGTAATGTATCTATCCAAGCAAGGTTATTCTTTCTGAATGCAACACTGCTGCATTTGTAGCCAACAGATTTTGCTTTGCAAAGTGTTCAATATAAATCTACATCCAGTCAACAATACAGGTGTTACATATATATTTCGGAATGGGCCCAAATAAGCTTTATTAACATTACAAGTTATAACCAATCCAAGATGGTTGTGAACTGCATAGAGTATGTCAGAGAGTATAAATATGTTTATGTACAAAACTTGAGCGGCAATAGTTTTTTTTAGAAAGGTGAGAATTGCAAAATCCTAAAACTCGCTTCTATTTGTAAAACAATTTACCCAAAACCAGGCATTCCTGTCCCTCCCGATCAAGCACAACACAACTAACATGTTAAAAACAAAATACAATCAATAGAATACAGTATATGGTCAAACAATAGTAACCATAGGTAGCTGGATTTGAAAATAGTTTTTAAATGACAGTTGCTTCATTCTTGACAACTCTTCTTTTTACAGATAGGAAAGCTTGTCCAATAACTCAAATGCTTTTCCATTTGTAATTGTGGTCTGCTAAAAAGAGTCTCCAAATGAATTTAGCATATTGAAAGTCTCAGCACTGATAATATGTAGGCATTCATCTTTTGTGTGTGCCTCGTCTTCAGGTGGTGTTAGATTTGTAACTGCTTCCACAATGGAACTGCCATTTATTGGTGCGACACAAGGTTCAGCATCATCATTAGGTTCAAACAAAATTGCACATATGAAGCAATTCTGTATTCTTCCCTGCTTTACGCATACCCCAGGTGGTCTTCAGATGTTCTTTAAAGATTTAAAGTGCTTTTCCCCTAAGAACACCAGGAGTGGACATTGGACTGCTGGAAAATGAGACTGGAGAAATAGTAATAGGGAACAAAAAAAAACATGGCAGAGAAACTGATCAGGTACTTCATATCAGTTTTCACAGTGGAAGACACCAAAACTTCAAGGAAGTCAGGGAGCAGAGGGGAGTGTAGTAGTCATCACGAAGGAGAAAGTGCTGAGGAATCTGAAAGGTCTGAAGATGGATAAGTCACCTGATGCAGATAGACTACACCTTAGGGTTCTGAAGGAAATAGCCGAGGTGATTGCTCAGGCATCGGTGGTGATCTTCAGAATCACTGGAGGCAGGGTGGGTTCCAGAGTACAGGAAAATGGCTAATGTAGCACCTCTGTTTAAGAGGAGGGGCAGGCCGAAGACAGGAAATTATAGGCCAATTAACCTGACTGCTGTTGTTGATAAGATTATTAAGGATGAGATTGTGGCTTACTAGGAAGTAAATAGTAAAATAGTGCTGAGTCAGCATGGCTGCATCAAAGGGAAAACATGCCTGTCAATTGTTTGAGAAGATAACAAGCAAGTTAGACAAAGGACAGTCAATGGATGTGATTTATTTGGATTTCCAGAAGGCCTCTGACAAGGTGCTGCACAGATGCCTACTAAATAAGGCAAGAGACAATGATGTTAGGGGCAAGGTACCAATGTGGATTGAGGATTGGCTGACTGGCAGAAGGTGGAGTGAGGAAAAAGGAGTCTTTTTAGGATAGTAGTGACTAGTGGAGTTCCGCAGGAGTCTGTTAGGACCACAAGTATTCACATTATACATTAACGATCAAGACGAAGAAACCCAGACATTGTTGCCAACTTTGCAGATGATGTAAATCTATGTGGAGGGACAGATAGTGTTAAGGAAGCAGAGAGGCTGCAGAAGGACAGGCTAGGAGAGTAGGCAAAGGAAAGGCAGATGGAATACTGTGTGGGATGGTGTGAGGTTATGCTCTTTGGTAGGAGGAATAGAGGCCTAGACTATTTTCCAAATGAGGAAACACTTCAGAAAACTGAAGCACAAAGGAATTTGGGAGTCCTCATTTGGGATTTTCTCAAGGTCAACATGCAGTTTCAATTGGCACTTGGGAAGGCAAATGTAACGTTAGCATTAATTTCGAGAGGGCTACGATGTAAGAGAAGAGATATCCTGCTGAGTCTGCATAAGACTCTAGTCAGACCACATTTGGAATATTGTCAGCATTTTTTTTTAAACCGGTGTTCAAAGGAAAGATCTGCTGATGTTGGAGGCAGACCAGAAGTGGTTTACAAGATGGATTCCAGAAATGAAGGGCTTATCATACAAGAAATGGTTGAGAACACTGGGTCTTATTCAATGGAGTTTAAAAGGATGGGGGGATCTCAATGAAATTTACAGAACACGGAGAGACCTGGATAGAGTGCACATGGAGACGATATTTTCACTAGTAGGAGAAGCTAGGCTGAGGGCACAGCCTCACAGTAATGGGATGACCCTTTAGAACAGAGGTGAGAAGGAATATCTTCAGTCTGAGGATAGTGAGGAATTCATTGCCGTAGAAAGCTATGAAGGTCAAATCATTGAATACACTTAAGACAGAGATAGATACCTAAGGGGATCAAAGGTTATAGGGAGAAGGGAAGATAATGGGGTTGAGAAACAGAACAGCAGACTTGATATGCCAAATAGCTCAATTCTGCTCTGGTACCTCATGGTCTCACTGCTGGTGGCAAGTCTATGCTGAAGTCTACACCCGATTTCAGGAAGGCTGCTTTCTTATAGGCAAAGCATTTTGTAGTGAGAGCATTTCAACTTTTAAATTACACCTTGGTTAATTTACTGTTTAGTTGAACTGGGTGAGAAAAAAAATGGTTTTTAGTGTGGGAGAAGCAATTATGCGTAGCAACAAAGTTGCTGAACACATGAAATAAAAGTCATTGATGTCATCTAGGTCTTTTGGTTTGCTTTGTAGTTTACTGGCAAGTGTTTGATCTGGTTTAGCAACTTGGCACTTTGGAGTTGTGGATGAGTAATAAGCCATCTTTGTTTTCAGTTCCCAACATATTCATGGCAACAACATATGACACCTAATCTTTTGGTTGCTTATGCCAACTGCAGTTTGACAGTTGTGCGGTAAGTTTAATCTAGTTTGCATTTGTAAAAGAGGACAGTTTTTGTCTGCATTAAAAATATCCACAAGATTATATTCTTGAATAGGTTCTTGAATATGCATAAGCCAATCATCCAGATTTGAAGTGCTTGCAGATGAACTTTCCTGACAAAGCTGCTTGCAGATGAGACCAAAAAAACAACTTCCTGAAGAAACTCATGAGGTCTGGCTGCATCTGTGGAGGGAAAGCAAAGTTAAATGTTTCAGGTCCAGTGACCCTTCAAAGATTAACTCAGTTTTCTCTCTACAGATGCTGTCAGACCCATTGAGTTTCTCTAGCAATTTCTGTTACTGCTTCAGGTTTTAAGCATCTGCAAGTTTTTTTTGTTTTATTTTGTGCTTGCGGACAAGGTTATGTTGCCCTTTAAACTGTAAAATCCAGCTGTTGCTGTGACAAAATTTGTCGATGTCCATTCTCCTTGGCAAAGCTTTCGGCTTTCTCCACAAAATCATTTTTTCTTAATACTATGATTGGATCAGCCTCAATTGTATCATTGTATCAAGCACATTCTTCAATTTCTTATTTTTTGCAAGTCTCATCCTTTGGTGAGTGCATTCTATTCTCCAGTCTCATTCTTGTTAATTTTTTCAGCATTATTTATCCAATCACAGTGCACATGTTTGACATTGAATTTGGCTTGAATTTGTCTGCATCTTCCTCCTTCATTGAGAACCTTCAATGCCTTGTTTGCTTTTTTTCACCACCGTTAGCCATAATTTTCATGATAGCAATAACAAACAGCTGCTTCCCAACCTAACTGGCATGGGCCAAACATTCGATAGCTTTTAACATCTAATCCATTTTGAAAGGTTCATTAATGAGGGCCATTTACACTAATTTTGCTAAATTGCAGCAGTAACTTCCTTAAACTGCAGCATATGCATCATTCTTAATAGGATTAGTTTTTTTTAATTTCAATCAACAAATGTTGAAGGCTATGTTAAAATATGTGGGTTGTTTCAAACAGAAGACACTGGGGTGTGATCAAAAACTGCTTGTCAACTCATCATGCTATATCTATATGTTGAATTTGTGCTAGCAAGGCAAGGAAAAAAATGCTTTGGGACTTTACTGTGCATTTGTCAAGAGTTGTGGGATTGAAACAAGTAGCATTGTACAATCAATTAATATTTTATCCAACAACTTTAACTGCACAATAAATCATGATTTAATGCAAATGCATAGCATTTGATCAGAATTAAATGCTCACATTTTAAGTATCCAGTAACACTACCATATCAGAGCATCTGACTACCCTCCACAATGCAAGCTTTAGCTTCCAGATTCACATTAGCTGCTCCAACCATGAATACAGTAAACTTGGTGTTTCCGCTCTTTCATTTTTGTGAATAGCACAGGATGCTGACTAAATTGAATGTGCAAAGTAATTACAGCTTCCACTCTCTCGCATGGCGGCATTTCAAAATAATGACTTCAATTTTCCTCTGGGATAATATAAGCACTAAAACATTCTTGCAGCATTACAGGAAGGAAGGAATGCTCATTGCTCCCTATGGCTTTTTGACATACATGTTATGGAATAGAGCAGAGTAAGTATTAAAACAGACTTGAATGAATAACATTTTGCCAATGAAAAAAAGAGAATCAAACCACCTGTTTCATACATATACTTTATTCTGTAAAATACATTGTTTTGTTCCCCTTGAGAATAAGTTGGCAGATGCACTTGCCTCAGTACAGAACTGAGCCAGTCTAAATAGGAAAGTGCAAAATTTGATGTCTGCTATGTACTCGGTTGACTAATGTCAACCTGGGTGACTTTTGAGACACAAGTAATCTCAAACGCTGTGGAAATGGAGGAAATTTCACTTTTTAAATACTCAGAACTTCAATTTTTTGATCTTTGTTCAGAAGTTATTACTAAAGGAGGACGCGGAGGAAGAACTACCTGAAGTAATGCTCTGGGGCTGAGACAGAGAGGTTATGCCCAGGGACCAGGGCCATATGTGTCAATTTTAATGTAAAGCTTCATGCAATCAGGACAGCTTTAAAAATTGAGGAATTGGGTGGGAGCAGGGTGGGTGGAACAGAAGAAAACAGACCACGTGTTTTATATCAATTTCAAAGCAAATTAAGAATAAATTATACGTATATAGACTCTTAAAAATAATAAAATGCCCCAATACACTTCACAGGAGCATTATTGAGTAAAAGGTGACAGCAAGCCACTTAAGGAGCTATTACAGCAGATGGTTGAAAGCTTCTATAAAGAAGTAGATGATAAATGAGCCCTGAAAGGAGTGAAAAGATGGGGAGTTACAGGGGTTCAGAGAGGGAATTCCACAGTTAAGGGATAGGACATCTGTAGGTACTGATACCAACTGGCAGGTAATTAAAATTCAGGATTAGATGCTAGAATGAGATGAAAACACAGTTTGCAGAATTGAGGAACTAGAAGGGTTTGCAGAGATAGAGATGAGAAAGGCTTGAGGGATTTCAAACTAAAAGGTAATATACTTTGATCGGGAGCCAATGCATAGAACATAGAACATAGAACATTACAGCGCAGTACAGGCCCTTCGGCCCTCGATGTTGCGCCGACCTGTGAAACCAATCTGAAGCCCATCTAACCTAAACTATTCCATTATCATCCATATGTTTATCCAATGACCATTTAAATGCCCTTAAAGTTGGCGAGTCAACTATTTTTGCAGGCAGGGCATTCCACGCCCTTACTACTCTCTGAGTAAAGAACCTACCTCTGACATCTGTCCTATATCTATCACCCCTCAATTTAAAGCTATGTCCCCTCGTGCTAGCCATTACCATCCGAGGAAAAAGGCTCCCACTGTCCACCCTATCTAATCCTCTAATCATCTTGTATGTCTCTATCAAGTCACCTCTTAACCTTCTTCTCTCTAATGAAAACAGCCTCAAGACCCTCAGCCTTTCCTCATAAGACCTTCCCTCCATACCAGGCAACATCCTGGTAAATCTCCTCTGCACCCTTTCCAATGCTTCCACATCCTTCCTATTATGCGGTGACCAGAACTGTACGCAATACTCCAAGTGTGGCCGCACCAGAGTTTTGTACAGCTGCAACATGACCTCATGGCTCCGAAACTCAATCCCTCTACCAATAAAACCTAACATACTGTACGCCTTCTTAACAACGCTATCAACCTGGGTGGCAACTTTCAGTGATCTATGCACATGGACACCGAGATCTTTCTGCTCATCCACACTACCAAGAATCTTACCATTAGCCCAGTACTCTGTATTCCTGTTACTCCTTCCAAAGTGAATCACCTCACACTTTTCCGCATTAAACTCCATTTGCCACCTCTCAGCCCAGCTCTGCAGCCTATCTATGTCCCTCTGTAACCTGCAACATCCTTCCGCACTATCCACAACTCCACCGACTTTGGTGTCATCCGCAAATTTACTAACCCATCCTTCTACGCCCTCATCCAGGTCATTTATAAAAATGACAAACAGCAGTGGCCCCAAAACAGATCCTTGAGGTACACCACTAGTAACTGAACTCCAGGATGAACATTTCCCATCAACCACAACCCTCTGGACACGTGTGAGATGCAACCATGGACAGAAGATTTGGGATGACCCCAATGTTTACAGAAGGTAGAATATGGGAAACGAACCAAGCCAGCATTGGAACAGGCAACACAGGCATGAGTGTGTGTTCCAATGGCAGATGACTGGGGAAAGGGAAATGTCCTCATACTACTGCCTCTCAATCACGAGAGTCATCAAAAAAAAAACAATTATAGCAATTTGTTTGAATTATTAACATATTAACCATCACTAAAATTAAGTTTAACATCAATCTAATGCATAGGTACAGGTCGTTCTATTCCTTACCACGCTGGTCATTTTTTAAAAATTGTACTTCAGCTGCTGGGACATGTACATTTTCTACACAAATTACAGTTAAGTTATGCTTTTTTTTCCTTAGTGTTCAGATCTCTTGCTCTATAAACCAAGACACCGAGCCCACTTCTGGTGTAACACCTATCACTTGTAAATAACCGCACAGACCAGAAATCAACTCTGGATATTTCTGATAATAATCTAAGCACTTCAAAAGATTTGCTTTAAAATGCCCCCCCTAACATATGCAAACATTTCCTCACAAAATCAGACATATTTCACTCTGATTTAAAGGTAAGTAATTCTCTCCTCTCAAAGAAAATCTTATGACACAATTCTTGCACAAAGTACCAAGCACAACCATCACAACAACTTGCATTTCTACAATATTGTTAACATGGCAAATCATAACAACATACTTTACATGAACATTATTGAACAAACCTGACACCAGCTCATGATATAATAAAAGATACTGACAAAAAAAACCCTTGGTCAATGAACAAGCATCTCAATGGGGGGAAAAGAGGAAAAAAAGAGAAATTCTAGAGCTTAGGGCCTTGGTTGCAGCAGTCATTGGTGTCAATTCAGAGGACATGACAATCAGGTTTGCATGACAGACCATCTTAGGAAAGTCAGAAGTTTCACATGGCTGATGTAATCGAGGAGACTTTGGAGATAAAGAGGTATGAGGGAACTGAACACCAGGATAAAATTTGAAGCACTGCTGGAGAAGGAAACAATGTAGCTTTGTGAGAACAGGGGTAGATCAACAAACGGGATCCGTTTTGAGTCCAGAAATAAATATGGGCAGAGTTTTGGATAAGCTGAAGTCAGATATCAAAGTAACAGACTCCAGAACAATCTATTCTTTATCCTTTTCCCTTCAAGAGTAACTCACTGGCTTTCTTGAAAAGAAAAACACTTCGGCCAATCTATTCAAGAAATCCAATTTATCTTCTCTCTTTCGCTGAAGAGAGAGTGTGCATATGTTTGTGTATGCATTTTTGGGATATTTGGAGCAATAAACATTTGTACTTGCATATTATTGTGCACTTTACTGCATTTTTGAATGTTTTGTTTTATTAATAATCCAATAATTGTATTTATAAAGAAACCTGGATGATGTATCTTGTTTAAAATCTGATATAGATAAATTGGATTTAGAGTGACTGTGCATGCCTTCAGTCTCATTGTAATGATGATAACTACAAGAAGAAAGTGAATCAAATCTTGCTTGTATGAAACATGCAGAATGAGAACTTTGCAATACTGACATTGTAACTTCCTATTTACATGCCTGGAGAGGAATCAGAATCACATCGATTGATAACTAGACGAATAGCTTGCTTCTTGATTATAGCAATAATGTCAATGATATACATACTTCTCCTACTGCAGCGAATTACATAGTTGGCTGCACCAATCGGTGTACTCACCCTGTTTGTAGCTTCAATGGTAAGAAGTAACTGTTAACCTTCCATATTAAACTAACAGATAAATCACAGGTTAAATCCTATTAATTCTAAGACTCATTGAATACAAATGCAAGATGAAAAGAAATGATTTTATTATTACAAATGGCATCTTGTTGTGTTTAGCCTTTAAACTAATAGGGAGGGATCTTAAGTAGTAGTGAGGATAAAAAGATAGGTGAGGATGGTTCGGAATTTTAAAAAAAGGCAAGTTAATTAGAAAAGGCAGACTTGAGTAAGTCAGAGAATGAGGTAACTCTAAGAATTAAACTACATTTATTTCAATGCAAGGGGTCTTACAAGTAAGGCAGCCGAACTCGGGGGATATATGAGAACATGGGACTGGGACATCATAGCATTACAGACACATAGCGCAGAGAGGGACAAGACTGGCAGCTCAACGTTTCTGGGTTTAGATGCTATACGAAGGATAGAAAGGGAAGCAAGAGATGAGAAGGAGTGGCCAGTTAAACTATATTATTTGGAACTCAGAAATAACAAGGGAATGATCACCTTGACAGGTTCGTACAACAGTAGAGAACCCATGCCCCCACACCCCCATAGCAGTAAATTGAGGAGCAAACATTAGAGAGCACTCTAATAATAGACGTGCAATAATATGGGATTTTAACATTCCAAAAAGACTGGGACTGCCATAATGTTAAGGGCTTCAATGATGAGGATTGTTGAATGTGTTCAAGAAATTCTGTTTATCATGTAGATGTAGCTACTAGGAGGGAAACAATCTTCTAGTGAGAAATAAGGCAGGGCAAGTGAAAGAAGTGTTCGTTGAGGGGGGACTTCGGGATCAGTGATCATAATTCTATTAGTTTTAAAGTAGTTATGAAAAGGATAGGCCTTGATTCAAAGTTAAAGATCTTAATTGGAGAAAGGCAAATTTTGCCAGCACGAGACAGGAACTTTCAAAACTTGACTGGAGTAGACTGCTCACAAGTAAAGGGACAACGGCAAGTGGGAGGCTTTCAAAAATGAGATAACAAGAGTTCAGATGCATTATGTTTCTGTTAGAGTGAAGGGTAAGGCTGTTAAGAGTATGGAACAATGAATGAATAAAGATGTTCAGGCTCTGGTTCAAGAATGAGGAGTCATATATTAGGTATATGCAACCGGGATCAAGTGAATCTCGAAGAGTATAAGGGGTGTAGGGGCATTCTTAAGAGGGAAATCAGAATGGCAAAAGGAGAATATGAGAGAGACTTGGCAGATAAAAGAACAGAAGTACAGCATAGGGACAGGCTCTTCGGCTCTCCAAACCTATGCTGATCATCATGCCCTAACTAAACTATAAACAAAACTTCTGCCCTTATTCGGTCTGTATCCCTCTATTCCCTCCCTATTCGTGTAACCATTCAGATGACTCTTCAATGTCACCAATGTGCCTGCATCCACCACATCTTTTGGCAGTGCGTTCCAGGCTCCTACCACTTCCCTTGTACATCTCCCTTAAACATTCCCCCTCTCACCATGAAGCTGTACCCCCTTGTAATTGAGACTTCAACCCTGGAAAAAAGCCTCTCACTATCCACTCTATTTTTGCCTCTCAATTCTGGAGACCACTATCAGGTCTCCTCTCAGCCGCCATCTTTTCCTCATAGTCAATGGCCTTGAAACCAGGCAACTTCCTGGTGAACTGCACTCTCTCCGAAGCTCCCACATTCTTCTGGTAGTGTGGCAACCAAAACTGCACACAATACTCCAAATGCAGCCTAATAAGGGTTTTATATAGCTGCAGATAACAAGGTGTAGAGCTGGATGAACACAGCAGGCCAGGCAGCATCAGAGGAGCAGGAAAGCTGACGTTTCGGGTCTGGACCCTTCTTCAGAAATGGGGGAGGGGGAAGGGAACAGGGGCTCTGAAATACATAGAGAGAGGGGGAGGCAATGATAAAAAGGTGGATAGAGGAGCAGATAGGTGGAGAGAAGACAGACAGGTCAAGGAGGCGGGGGATGAAGCCAGTAAAGGTGAGTGTAGGTAGGGAGTTGGGATGGGGGTTGGTCAGTGAGGAGGGAGAGGCAGGTAGGTGGGAGGGAAGACAAACAGGTCAAGGAGGCGGGGACGAGATGGGCTGGTCTTGGGATGAGATCGGGGGTGGGGAGATTTTGAAGCTTGTGAAATCCACATTGAGACCATTGGGCTGCAGGTTTCCCAAGTGGAATATGAGATGCTGTTCCTCCAGCCTTCGGGTGGCATCATTGTGGCTCTGGAGGAGGCCCAGGATGGAGATGTCGTCCAAGGAGCGGGAGGGGGAGTTGAAGTGGTTAGCGACTGGGAGGTGTTGTTTGTCACGAACAGAGCATAGGTGCTCCACAAGGCGGTCTCCAAGCCTCCGCTTGGTTTGCCCGACGTAGAGGAGGCCACAGCGGATACAATATACCACATTAAACAGATGTTCACCTGCACATCTGCTAATGTGGAAGGTTTTCTTGGGGCCTGGGATGGAGGTGAGGGAGGTGGTGTGGGGGCAGGAGTAGCACGTCCTGCGGTTGCAGGGAAAAGTGCCAGGGGTTGTGGGGCTAGTGGAGAGCGTGGAGTGGACGAGGGAGTCACGGAGAGAGCAGTGCCTCCGGAAGGCAGAGAAGGGTGGGGAAGGAAATATATCCTTGGTAGTGGGGTCAGATTGCAGGTGGTGGAAGTGGCAGAGAATAATGTGTTGAATCTGGAGGCTGATTGGGGTGATAGGTGAGGACAAGGGGAACTCTGTTTTTGTTGTTATTGCGGGGAGGGGGTGCGAGGGCTGAGGTGCGGGAAACGCGAGAGATGTGGTCAAGGGCATTTTCGACCACTGTGGAGGGGAAATTGCTGTCTTTGAAAAACGAGGACATCTGGGATGTCCAGGAGTGGAACGCCTCATCTTAGGAGCAGATGCGGCGGAGGCGAAGGAATTGGGAATAGGGGATAGCATTCTTGCAGGAAGGTGGGTGGGAGGAGGTGTATGCGAGGTAGCTGTGGGAGTTGGTGGGCTTGAGATAGATATCAGTTTTCAGGTGGTTACCAGAGATGGAGACAGAGAGGTCCAGGAAGGAGAGAGAGGTATCAGAGATGGTCCATGTGAACTTAAGGTTGGGGTGGAAGGTGTTAGTAAAGTGGATGAACTGTTCGAGCTCCTCGTGGGAGCACGAGGCGGCGCCAATACAGTCATCGATATCACGAAGGAAGAGGTACGGGATTGGGCCAGTGTAGCTGCGGAAGGGGGACTGTTCCACGTAACCTACAAAGAGGCAGGCATAGCTTGGGACCATGTGGGTACCCATGGCCACCCGTTTTGTCTGTAGGAAGGGGGAGGAATTGAAGGAGAAGTTGTTAAGGGTAAGGACAAGTTCAGTTAAGCGGATAAGGGTGTTGATGGAGGGGGACTGGTCGGGCCTGCAGGACAGGAAGAAGCGGAGGGCTTTTAGGCCATCTGCATGGGGAATGCAAGTATGTAGGGATTGGACGTCCTTGGTGAAGACGAGGTGTTGAGGACCAGGCAATCGGAAGTTTTGGAGGAGGTGGAGGGCATGGGTGGTGTCATAGACGTAGGTGGGGAGTTTCTGGACGAGGAGGGAGAAAATGGAGTTGAGGTAAGTGGAGATAAGTTCGGTGGGGCAGGAGCAGGCAGAGACAATGGGTCGACCAGGGCAGTCGGGTTTATGGATTTTGGGAAGGAGATAGAAACGGGTGGTGCGGGGTTGGGGAATGATGAGGTTGGAGGTCACCTGAAGTGATGAGGTTATGGATGGTCTGGGAGATGATGTTTTGGTGGTCAGGAGTGGGGTACCTACTATCTCTTTTATATAGCTGTAACAAGTTTTGCCAACTCTTGTATTCCATGCCCCAACCAATGAAGGCAAGCATGCCACGTGCCTTCTTAATCACTTTGGCCACCTGTATTTAGACATTTAGGCAACTGTGGGCCTGCATGCCCAGATCCGTCTATATGTTCATGTTCTTAAGGGTTCTGCCATTTGCACTATAATTCACACCTAAATTTGATCCTCCAAAATGCATCACCTCTCGCATTTGTCTGAATTAAACTCCATCTGCCATTCCTGTGCCCAAGTCACCAATCTATATCCTATTGTATCCTTTCACAATCGTCGGCACTATCAGTAACTCCACCAATCTTCTTGTCATCTGCAAACTTACTAATCAGACCACCTATATTTTCCTCCAGATCATTTATATATACTACAAACAGGGGACCTAACACTGACCCCTGTGGAACACCACCAGTACCGGTCTCCATTCTGAAAACACCCTTCCACTGCTACCCTACGTTTTCTATGACCAAGCCAGTTTTGTAACAACCTAACCAGCCCACCCCAAATCCCATGTGATTTTAGTTTTTGTATCAATCTGCCATGTGGGACTTTATCAAATGCCTTACTAAAGCTCAAACTTCATCCACAGCCCTTCACTCATCAATTATCTTTGTCACCTCATCAAAAAATTCTATCAGGTTGGTGAGGCATGACCTTCCCCGTACAAAACCATGCTGCCTGTCACTAACTAGTCCATTTTCTTCCAAATGTGCATATATCTTGTCCCTCAATATCTTCTCTAAAAGCTTCCCCACCACAGAAGTCAGGCTCACCGGTTTATAATTTCCTAGATTATCCCTGCTTCCTTTCTTAAACAAGGGAACAACATTGGCTAATCTCCAGTCCTCTAGAACCTTGCCTGTGGTCAAGAGGATGTGAAGATATCTGCTAATGCCCCAGCTATTTCTTCCCTCAAGGTTAAGGATAATCCAAAAAAGAGATTCTACAAATACATCAAGAGCAAACATGGAATTAGGGAGAGAATAGGGCCCCTTAAAGACCAACAAATTCATCCATGTGTGGAACCGCAGGAGATGGAAGAGATACTAAACGAATATTTCGCATCATTCTTTTACCATAGAGAAACAAACAGAGGCTCGGGAACTTGGCAAAATAAATATTGATGTCTTGAAAACGTTTCATATTACAGAATAGGTGGTGCTGGAGGTCTTAAAAAACAAAGATGGACAAATCTCCAGGACCTGCTCAAGTGTATTAGGAAGTTAGGGAAGAAATTGCAGGGTCCTAACAACCAATGACCGTTTTAAGGAACTTTCATAGATTCTGTTCAGTAACAAATTTTGGAGAAGGTGACAAATGTCACTTGCTATTTCAAAATGAAGAACTTCAACATATGAAAATTATCCTGTTTCTTTTGTTTTTAAGAGATTTGACTCCCCCCCCCCGTTAAAAGTAGTTAAATGCATTCAATTAAAAAAAGTCAGTGTCTTAACCAGTTCTCCTGGTCAGGTCACCAACTCTCCCATTTTCAATAACTTCTGCTGGGCAGACATGCTAATGGCAATAGCAGAACTTGCAATCTCTGGTTCTCAGTCATCCTAATTACCTGACATTGGCCACGTAACTACTGCGAATAAAAATAAAACGTTAAATTCTGCCTTACTTGAAACTCCCTTTACAGAATGGGTTTATAACCTTTTTTAAACACTGAACACAAAGGAATCGTATTTCTTTGCTTACTTTTAATTATTTGATTTACTGTTGCAAATGACAGTTTCTAAATTTCCCTGGGGCCTTCCTCCATTACAGAGAGTAATAGTTCTACTGCAGATCATTTTTAATTATTAGACAACAAAATTTTGCCCCGATATTTACTCAGAGGTGGGAAGAAAGTGGAAAGGCAGAAGATTGATAAAAAATTTGGGAAGTATGAATTTCCTTCAACAGCCTTTATAAAATATATCATTCTGCAGCAAATTTCTATTTTCTCAACAGGCTTCCACCTTTCAGAAAGAGGAAGGGTCACCAGACCCGAAACGTTAACTCAATTTTCTCCTTCACAGATGCTGCCAGACCTGCTGAGCTTTTCCAGCAACTTTGTTTTTGTTCCACCATTCAGCCAGCATGACTGACACACCAGTTGCTTGTTGGGCAAAAAAGAGGAGTTAGTGAGTGTTTGCAGGATAAGCAAAGCCTTGGGCAGAGTCAGCCAACTACATGTCGAATAACTCGTCAAAAAACACTCCCAATCTACCACGCAGTAAAGAAAAGCACATACATCACAAGTCTAACTCCTAACGATTTCATTTACGGATTGAGATTGCCATAAGTTAAAAAAGAACCTATTAAGATAGAAGCTTGAAATTTCTGTAACAAATTCCAGTGACCCAAATCAACTTGGCAAGAGTCAGTTGGGAACTATACGTGCCTCAATTAAAGACTTCCAAGTGGTTAGGCTGGAGGTGAATACGAGAATTTAGCAGTTCAGCATTTGGTTTTCAAAGGAACAAGACTACAAACACAATTACATACGAGAATCAAAGGGCACTCAATAACTGACAAGTGTACAAGATCACAAAATGGAGTAGCCAGTCACTCCTTTAGACTCCACAGTTCTGTGCGGATCTTGCACCCGAAACAAATCTTATCAACTCTGCCCCAATTGGTCAGCACATGACAATGCTACCTTTCCTCAGTCTAAACAAAAAAGTGATACCAATAAAACAAACAAACAGTTAAATAGAAGTGGTAACCATAAGTAAAAGTAACTTGTTCAACACTAGAACATCATTATTTAAAACCCAACCACTGAAGACTTTTGGATATGCTCTTTTCGTCCCATTCGTAGAATTCAGAACATTTCAGTTTGCATTTATTTATTGAAACATCGCTGTTGATTGGGGCAGATGAAAAGCAATGAGAAATTCTCCTGAGAGCTTGTGGACCTGCAGGTTTTTCAATTATTAGGAGCCTAACATTTCCTGAGGCACCAGATACTAAAGCCTTTCAAGAGTCAACAGATTTAGTTAAGGAATGTTATGACTCCAAGCCTCCTCTAATTCTGAGACACTATCGGTTTTACTCAGCAGTTCGAGAACCAGGGGAATCAGTGTTGGGATTTTTGACGAGGTTAAGATGACTGGCAGAGGCACATGACTTTAGTTTAACCCTTCATGAGATACTGAGACACCATTTGGTATATGGGATTACTGATTAACCATGAAAGAGCAACGATTAGCTGAAATCCAATTGGACTTCAAACAGGCAACATAACTGGCTTTGTCATTAGAAAACGCGGCAAGCAGAGCACACAAGTTACAGGGTATTCCGATGGAAATGGACACCATTGGCAGGCCGACTGAGCTTGGGGGAGCCACTTAAGTGAAGGCAATTGCATAGCCTTACTCAGGACAGAAACTGAACAGAGGGATTCTAGGTCAGTCAACAGCAAAACTCCAAAACAAAGACCAGCCTCGCACCAATGGTTAACATTTTCTTCAGGATCTGGACCAGCAAGCCATTGTTGTTGCTGCCAGTGTGCAGACTTAGCACAGCAACAAAGAGTTCCATTAGGTCTAAATTGAGTAAGAGAACTCGGGCTTTTATCCGGGGAGTGCACACACAGTAAAGCCCACCCACATCTGACTTGGAACAGTTAAACTGCTTAGCAACACCCAAATCAGAACCAATCAAAGCCAATCTGGTTAAATGGTCACCTGGCTCTAATAGAGATTGATACCAATGCAGCTATATCACTTAGATTGGCTAAACATTTTTCGATTAGAAAATGGCTGCCCGAGTGAAGTCCTAATTAAACACACGGGAGTTTTTCAGGAAGGGACTATCAAAGGAGCCAAGGCAACCTTGCATGTTAAGCAGAAAGCAATTCCATGATTCTGTAAGGCACGCCCAGTGCTATTTGCCTTACTTGCAAAAGTAGAGGCAAAAATCAGGAGGCTGGAAAGCAAAGGAATCATCAAACCGGTCCAGTTGGAGGAATGAGCAGCACCGGTTGTACCTCTTGTGAAGCCCAGTGGGTTGGTTCGCCTTGATGGACATTTTAGTAAATGGTAACCCGCTTCTGGCAGTTGGATAAATACCCAATCCCTCGCATAGAGAACTTGATTGCAAAGTTGGCGGAGGGGTAGGGCTGTCCTTCACTAAGCTCGACAGGAGCCATGTGTACCTGCAATCTTTTTTCTTTATTCATTCACAGCAAGAGGGATCGCTGGCCAGGCAGCATTTATTGCCATCCCTAATTGCCCAAAGGGCAGTTAAAATTCAGCCAATTGCTGCAGGTCTGGCATCATATGTAGTCTAGACCATGTAAGAATGGCAGTTGCCTTCCCTAAAGGACATTAGTGAACCAGATAGGTTTTTCTGACAATCGAAAATGGTTTCAAGTTCATCACTAGACTCTTAATTCCAGATAATTATTGAATTTAAATTCCACCATCTACCTTAGCAGGATTTGAACACAGGTCCCCAGAGCTTTATCTGGGTTTTTTGATTAACCATCCAGCAATAATACCACTAGGTTATTGCCTCCCCTTGTGGGTCAGATGAGGATTCGCAGAAATATTCAACTATTAACACCCATAACAGTTTATATCAATACTTGAGACTGGCATGTGGGGTATCATCAGCTGGGGCCATTTTTCAGCAGAGGACAGAGAACATTTTACAAGTTCTACCCCAACCACCATTTACCTGGATGATGTGCTAATAACAAGGGAAAACCAATAAAGAGCACTTCAAGAACTTAGACATCGCCCTCAGACTTTTCTGAGGCAGGTGTATGCCTTAGAACACCAAAATGTGTGTTCTAGGTGTCCCACGTGGCCGATTTGGGCTACAGAGTTGACAAGACTGAGTTACACCCATTGGAAGATAAAGTGAGGACAACTAAACGTGCCCCGACTCCCATGTATGTACTGGGGATTAGGTCTTTCATTCACTTGGGAAATTGGTGGATTTGGAGGCTTGTGGCTCAGTGGCTAGCACTACCACTCACAATGCCAGGGGCCCAGGATCAATTCCACACTGGACAACTGTCTGCCTCTCCATGCCTGCACGGGTTTCCTTCAGGTATCCCAGTTTCTTCCCATGGTCCAAAGATGTGCTGGTTAGCTAAATTGCCCATCACATCCAGGGATGTGTAGATTAGGTGGTTTAGCCATGGGAAATGCGGTGTTATGGGGATAGGATAGGGGGTGGGTTTGGATAGGATACTCTATGGAGGGCCAGCCTATTTTTATAACTCAAACTCTCCATTACTGGCAACATCCTGGTAAATCAAGGTATTTAACAATCAAGAATGACTGTCAATTGGCACCTCTTTGCTGCCTAGCAAGAAACTTGCTAATCCACTTATGGAAGGCGTAACAGCTGGTGCAGTGTCCTCCTGACATCATGATGGCCTCTGTACCATCCGATTCTGTCATACATTGCACAAAAGCCCAAGTTGCTCAGACTCCTGTAAGATACTGCCCCTTGTCTCTCTCTTCACAGATGCCGACTATTTCCAATAATTTCTGATTCCATTTCCAATTTTCAGCATCCACAGTATTTTTCCTTTGAATTTGTATGATCCACTCTCTGTTTAACACCAAAACTTGATTTAAAAAAAAGCTTAACAGTTTGAGGGTTAAACCAGATCAAATGACTTTGGATTCTAGAAGTTCTTGGTATACTTGCAGGATTGTATTTCAGTTCTTGCATTATTCTCCCAGTTCAGACCAGAATTTCTTTATTACATACATAAAATTCAAGGGGTTCAAATGCAAGATAATAAATACTATTTTCCCCCGAAAATAGACAATTACTAAACATAATAGCATTCAAGCTCCACAAAATGAAATTGCACTTCAGAATGAAACACTCTCCTTCATTATGGGCTTCATGTCCGGCTTTGCTCCTTCAATACAGCCAAGTTGTCATGAGAATTTTAAGAATTTTCCAGAACACTTGAAGGGACAATAGGTGTGGGGATGTGTGGTACTGAAGGAAACTATTCATGATCTGTGCCACTGACAAGAGGGAGAAGTGAATTTGGTTCGCTTACAGGTTCTCCTATGCTGTCCACGGTTTTAAAGTTCCTTTCTTTATTTTAGTTTCCTTTCCTTTCATAAAAGGCCACGGTGTGTTGCCCCTCAACCTTCTGTTTGTGAACTCTTTTTTTTGTTAAATGACTCGCAATAAATCCTCTTTAAGAGTTAAAACAGAAAGAACATTTTATTCAAGAATTCGCAGCACAGAGGGATCCAGAAGGTTATAATTTTCAGGCAGCAGCACAGAATTATCTTCCAAGTATGCCTTCCACTTTCTAGAATCTGAGAAAATGGCAACTTGTGTCAAAATTAAGTCACTTGAGTAATGAACTACTTCCCCTCTCCTGCCCCATCTTTCCTCACAATTACCCATCAATATTCTAGCTAATTTTCTTCCCAGGGTTAGGTTAAGATGGAGACTAGACAGGTCGGCTCAGCTTACTTCATTATATTCAAAAGTACAGTTTTTAATGTATCATTGCAAGGCATTTCTTTTTTTTTAAAAAGTTACAATTCAATTTAATGTCTAAAAGATTCTCCCTATTTAATTTTCCTGATACAAAAAATATCTCAGTTGTAGCAGTAGGCTGGGGGTAAATGAACCAGGAGGAGAAGGAGATAGTCCATGCACTTCATAAAATGGACAAGTTTGTTAGCACTAGTTCTATTTGGCTCTGTGCTCACATTGGAGTCAACGAGCGTACTCAATATAAAGCTAAAGCAGTTCTGATGAAAGATCATCAATGTTAACTCTATTTCTCTGTCCACAAGGATGACAGACCTGCCAAGTAATTCCAGCATTTTCTGTCTGATTTCAGCCTCTTTATACTTTGGATTTGTCATTTCAGAAATGCAGCATGTTTTCTATTCCCAAATGTGTGGATCTCTTCCTGTCCTCTCAAATTCCCTGTTGACACAAATTTTCTTCACTCCTTTCTCAAGGCAGACAGAAGTATTATTCCATTCTCAGTGTTCTTATAGTTCATTTTTTTTAAACTCAACCGAGAGCAGACAGAAGTGAGCTAGACACCTGCTGAATCACAGAATTCATGGAAAACACAAGTTAAATCTATTCTTGACTTTACTTCAGATTTGAAAAGCCATGTGGATGACCAGTAAGAACACGCAATAAAAATGGAATATTTTATGGTCTTTGTAAAGTTTTTTTGTAGATATTACTAGAGATAGTATTTAAACTATTACAGTAATCTATTGACAGCAGTGTAAACTGAAATGAATGCACAACACACTTTGGCAGCAATACCTTAATACCTTCTTCCGGAAGACTTTCGTGTAAATGCTGCCATCATATGTGAATGGCAATTCTGACAGATGGCCTAATGAAATACTAATAAGGGAGTGGTTTTGTATTTAAAATGTCTAAATTTTGATGTGGGATCAAAGAATCCCTTTGCATGCTAATGTAAACTGACCTGGCAGGCATTGGGCTATAGAGTCATGGGTCATACAGCACAAAAACAGACCCTTCGGTCCAACCAGTCCGTTACAACCATAATCCCAACGTAGACTATTCGCATCTACCTATGCTTGGGCCATATCCCTCCAAACATTTCTGTTCATTTACTTATCCGAACGTCTTCTAAATGTTATAACTGTATCTGTATCCACCACTTTCTTGAGAAGAAGTTCATTCCGGACACAAACCACTGTGTAAAAAACTGCCCTCGTGTTTTTTAAATCTTTCTCTTCACCTTAAAAATATGCCCCTTAGTCTTGAAATTCCCTACCCTAAAGAAAAGACACCTACCATTCACCTTATTTATACCCCTCATGATTTTATAAACTTCTATAAGAACACCCTTTAATCTCCTACGCTAAAGTGAAAAAAGTCCTAGCCTCACCTTACAACTCAAACCCTGCATTCCAGGCAACATCCTGGTAAATCTCTTTGACTTATTGTTTTATTGAGTTTATGCTGGCTAGATGGATAGCATTTTAATAAATAGAATTTTCAAATTGGGTGGAAGAAAGAAAAATCTTCATTGACAAATAATGGTAACAAAAAATAATAG
>NC_063339.1:70189734-70301043 GCF_021869965.1 Rhincodon typus | reverse complement strand
GTTAACGTTTCGGGTTCGGTTCTGAGGAAGGGTCACCAGACCCGAAACGTTAACTCTGTTTTCTCCTCCACAGATGCTGCCAGACCTGCTGAGCTTTTCCAGCAACTTTGTTTTTGTTGCAAATTCACAAAACTGTTTCTGCTGACTTGGTGCCAAATCAAGATAAATTGCCATGACAACTTTTGATTGCCACAAGTATAGTTGTCAAAGATGAGTTATTTCTATGCATAGTGGCAAGACAGGGTTTCATTCATTAATTGTATCTACACAGAATGAATTCCTCCAATCTGATTATAAAATAATCAGTTAATTGAAAAAGGATAGCAGGAAAGGACACAATACTCTAATTTGTGGAAGGGAAGTGTTCAGATTGATTCTTACTCCTTACTACCATTTACCTAGGTATTGGTCAGGCAAAGATGCACATCACACAAGGAGGATGGACGTCACTGGATTAGTAATCCAGAGGCCTGGGCTAATGCTCTGATGATCTAGGTTCAAACTGTACCAAGGCAGTAGGTGCAATTTAAATTTAATTGATTAATAAAATCTGGAACTATAAGTTGGTTTTGGTAATGGTGGCCAGAAAATTATCATTGTTGCAAAAATCCAGCTGGTTCACTGATGTTATTTGAATAGGAATTCTGCCATCCTTACTAGTCAGACCTACATGCAACTCCAAACCCGTCGCAATTAGCTAGCTTTTAACTGCCCTCAAAAAATCTCAAGCCACTCAGTTTAAAGGTGATTGAGTACAGGCAACAAATTTTGATCTTGACAGGGATACCCACATCACACAAAACAATAAATGTTCAAAAGTATAGTGGATGGTACAACCATTTACAGGTACACATCATAGATTCAAAAATATAACATTGTCATTGTGGTCAACAAGAATGGTCTTCACAAAGTATTAACTGGAAATACTCACCCACAAAGTCCAAAAATTAAGAATAACTGCTTAGAACTCAGAAAATTGAACCAAAGAAATACATCTGGTGAACTACTCCTTCCGCATCCATTTCACCACACTCTGTTTAGATACACAATCAGAATCTGCGACCAGTTGTCGCTGTTGAAATTAATTGTCAGATTATTTTGTTGTTGTTCTTTCAATTTGCAAAGAGGTATAGTTCAGCCATGATCCATTATTTCAGAAGTAATATACTCATTTGTTCACAATCAACAACAAATTAATTTGCCAGTAAAATCATCCTCTGTGAAATGCAATAACCTCAGTAAACCCTAGGATCAAAGCCATAAAATTTTAGATACAAGTCAAAGCCTGTCCACATGACATATTGGTGTGTCTTGGACAGCCTGGCAACATTATTTTACTCAACAACCCGAAGTATGTATCACACATACTTCTAAAGAGAAGCTAAAGAAGAGTGTGGCTAGGAATATAGATTGCACATTAAAAGTACACTTTGTTGGAGAATAGCACAAACAAGCTTAAATTACGAGTGGCTTCTCAACAGACTGGGTCTATTTTAACCCTTAACCTGTTACATTTAAGAGTCACTCCAAGTATTAGATAATCAATGGAGACAAATCAATCCTAACCTTCCAAGTTCAGATATTCAGTGCAACCCAAGAACAGGCAATCACCAATCAACACAAAACTAAAACTAAGAGGAGAAACGAACCACAGGAGAAACTCACCAAACGGATCCACCACAAAAACAAGGACAACAACAAACTGGACACATGGATAAGAAACCTAACTAACAGACAACTCACAGAAACTGAGAAAGATGTCCTATTATGTGGACTGAACTATAACCACAAAGATGCGACCAGAAGAGACTTCATGGCCGCTCTGGAGAATACATTAAAAGACAACAAATTCACGGATGAAACACAAAAAGCCATCCAATAAACTATAATCCCCAGGCTACACAGAAGGAACGAAGGAGGCAACCTGAACACAGCGGAGAGAAAAGCATTAGATAAACTCAGGAAAGACAAGAACATCATAATCCTACCAGCAAACAAAGGGCGCATGACCGTCATTATGACTAAACCAGACTACGTTAAGAAAGCACAGACACTGCTTGCAGATACAACCAGTTACCAACAGGTGGCAATAGACCCAACACCACAGCAAGGCAACAGGATCACCCATACACTGAAGCGACTAATGAATGCAGGGCAGCTAACCAAGACAGGTTCACGAGAATGAAACCAGAAGGCATAAACACCCGCCACTTCTATGGGCTGCCTAAAATACATAAACCAGACATCCCTCTCAGACCCATTGTCTCCCTTCTAGGCACACCTTCACACAAACTGACCAAGGACCTACAACAGAGATTGAAACACCTAGTAGACGGATCACCTCATTCTATCTACTCAACTCAAGATTTCCTCGATACCTTCAAGAATGACAAGATTATGGTATCCTTTGACGTCACAGCTTTATTCACATCAATTGACATCCCACTAGCCAAAGAAACAGTGGCCACGTTACTAGAGACAACAGCAACGCAGACCAGTAACTTTTATCAGCAAGGACAACATACTTAAATTACTAGGCCTCTGCCTCACCACACACTTTGATCTCTGTATATTTGACCATATGGGGTCACCCATCTCAGGACCCATCGCAGAAGCAAAGACTAGAACACACCACCCTCCCCCACATTCAACCTAAACTGTGGATCCAGTACGTAGACGACATGTTTGTCATTATTAAACGCAACAAATTAGAAGAGACTCACCACCTCATCAACAGCGTATTCGCAGGGATTAAATTCACAAGGGAAGAAAAAAACCAACAATCAACTTCCATTACTGGATGTTAAAGTAGAACAATTGACAAAAGGGAGTTCCAAACCTCAGTATACAGATCAAATCCTCAACTTCCACCGCAATGTCCACAAACAAAGCTGCATTAGGACATTATTTAAACGGGTCAGGACACATTGCAACACTCCAGGAAGAGGAAGAACACTTATACAAGATCCCCGCTTGAAATGGATATCCCCACAACTTCATCCACAGATGCCTACAAAACAGCCAACAACAGGAGGACACAGTATGACCTAACACATTGACCACACTGCCCTACATCAGGAACATGTCGGAACTGACAACTAGACTCCTAAGACCACAAGGAATCACGGTGGCCCACAAGCCTACAGCCACTTTACGACAAACAAACACTTAAGACCCCATTCCCACAACATGCAGAACGAAATGTGGTTTACAAAATACCATGCATGACTGCCACAAACATTACTGGACAGGCAGGAAGGAAACTAGCCACCAGAATATACAAACATCAGCTAGCAGCAAAATGGCACGATGAACTCTCCTTAATATCTGTACACTCAAACAATAAAGGCCATCAGTTTAACTGGGACAAAGTAACCATAGTAGCCTAAGCCAAACGTAGACATGCATGGGAATTCCAATCAATAAACATATAGAATTGGACCCCATATATAATCCCATACAGATCAAAACTGAAAATGACAGTACTCACCATAATGGACCGAACAGTATAAATTCCAAGTGGAGTAGAATAACATCGCTTCATCGGAGGCTCCACTGATGATGTCACCTAGCACGGTGACAAAACGTCTGAACAAAAACAAGCCAGTTCGGCGAACAAGTCAACAACCTCAACCACAACCCGAGCTGCAGATCTTTGCCAAAAAGAAATTCAGTGCAAATTTAACTAATTGAAATAAATTGATTTTCAAATGTATACAGGAAACACGGAGTCAGAACCATACAAATCCACAAGAATTAGCTTTTACAAAAACAAAGGACTCTTTGAATCTGATTCAAAGATGTGCTGAAGTTAGGGGTTCAGCTTCTCACACACAAGATGTCCTGCAGCCATCATCTGGGAAGTGTCAAACTATTTCAAATCAGTAATCGCTTCTTTTCTATGTCTGACTTTCACCACAATCTCCTGTTCAACAGTTCTTTCATAAAATACATCAGTTTATGGATGCATTAGCTTCAAAATAAGAAGTTAAATTGTGACTCACTTTATGAACTCTTTCCTGTGAGCATATTCTAAAGTTGGGCAACAGCAAGATAAAATTGCAATCATAACAATACATTACTTACAACTTGGTCACAATTTCAACACAGCAGGATTAGAATTTTATAGCTGGTTGGGGCTTGGTTCCACTTGGATTACAATTTGGGATTTCTCTTCGGGTAACTTCTGGTCTGTTTTGGAATTGGAAGACTTTCCTCTTCTTATGAGTGACTTAAGTTTCTTCAAATCCCCTTTATTCACATTAGACAAGCACCTTCTACATTGTACAGGTTATTCCATTTCTCTTCTCAGACTCTCACATGTGACTGATGCCACTGTTACATCATGATACATGACTAGCTCATTAACTTAACTATTAACTATAATTCCACCATAGCAGAAGCACACAGGGATAAACGTTACAATGTTCACTATGATGCAAGCACATTGATAGAGGCCTTGCAAACAAAACAAACTGATCCTTCATTACAAAAGTATTAGACACATACGGAATAATTTAAGCACTGTAGACATTCTTCTATCCTAAACAAATTCGGAGGGACAATATTTTGAGTTGTGTTGCTGGGTGTTCAAGTGAATCTCACATGAAAAAGGCACACAGTCGCCATTATGCTATGTGATATTCAGATTGGGAGGGCATAATGGAATTCACATGATGGACATGAATTTTTCAAAATAAATTAGCGTACTTTGTGAATGATCCCAACTATGTGCTATACCATTCACAGCAAAGTTATACTTCGCAGCATATCACAAGCCAGCAGCAAACTTCATACGCAATGTTATTGCTTCCTTTAACCTTCTTGCTTGTAGGGGGATGCATCTTATGGATTGGATGGTATTACAAGCCTACAAAACTAATGGGTACAGATAAACTATTCAAGTTTGAGTGATTTGTCTATACCATTTGAATTTGATGAAAATGTCCCACATTTTCTTTGCAAAAACAGATTCAAGTGCATATGATAGAGAGAACAGTGGCCACATGAGGGATGATCACAAAGCAGTACTATAATTACATTAGTGTCATCTTTCACAACGACCACACTACATTTACAATTGCAAGCTCCTGAGTGACACACTACTGTTGATTTTCAGAAAAAGATACTGCATTAGTGTGTGAATGTGTACGTATTGTGGATGTCCTATGTGCTACTTGTTCAACTTGTCCTCTAGATAGCGAACATCCAGGTATGATCAAATTTCTTGTATTCAGGTGCCATTTTCAACGAGGTTGAAATCAGAAACATTTTTAACCATTGCACGTAAATCTTATTTGGAAAGGAACGACATACTCCTAAAAGCTTCAAGAAATGCAAATTCTTATTTATCCTTTATCAAAGGGAGCCTATTAAGTCAAATTCTAATTCGAACAGGATGGTTAACATGCATGAAGGAGGTCACTAATGCAATTAAATAGTTATTTTATGGATAATTCCTTGTTGCTTCTCTCCAGCATAGCTAGTGCAACTGATAAGAATTTCCATAGTATTGTAAGACCATACGGGTTCATAGTATTTTAGGCTTGTTCTCAAGATCCATGGAATACAAGCTAAGAGATAATTATGAGCTTGACAAACTATAAATGAGACCTCAGTATGAAAATCAGGTTCCATGCAAGAGGAAATATATTTCAAATTTAGGCATCTTGGAGTTGAAAGCAATTGTTAGGATGTTGCCTAGTATCAGGAAATATAAAAAAAAATGGCAATTTGAATCTTTTATTGACCCATAGAACATACTGCTCTAATAATACGTTAGAACTATTCAAACAACTACATGGTTACGTCTCAGGAAAACAATAAATACCATCTCACTGGAGTTTTATAATACAGTACTGTCTTGTTTCCCGACATCATTGACAAATACATTACCTCGAAAAGATACCATTGAAAGAACAATGTTTTTTGTGTATCTCAATTTCTGCAAGATATTTTAGGTGTTTCATACACAGGCACTCAATAAATGGAGTACTTTAAAGCAGTTTGACAGTCTCATCAAGTTTGCTCTTTTCCTCAAGCTTGAACATTTTCATATTATTTTCCCAGGTTGTTTTGCTTTTTATATTTTCTTCCAATGCAGAGCTCAATAGCAGCTGCCACAAGAAATAAAAAAGTTAAGGAGGGTTGGAATAGGGAAGAAAATAAGTTTACATGACAGCTATTTGACTCCTAAAAACATCCCTGAAGTGTCTCTGTATTGTATCCATTGTGTGTCTGAGTGTGGGGATATTTGGAACTTTTTTTTTTTAAAGTGCTTAATTTAAGTTATATCTGTACAGCAGTGCAGCAACAGAGAATGGTTGGTTATTAGAAAGGAAAGAAGAGTTTTCACCAGGCAGGAGGGAGACACCATGTTTGGAGATAAATTCTGCCCCAATTGATAGCAGCTGTGTGTCAAGTTTTGCAATATTTTGTGGCAACGGTAGGGAATACTGGACAAGCAGCTGGTCTTATAGTTTAGTTTCCAGTCTCAATCACCTTCCCCAAACAACTTTCAGTGTTTTGTTTTGGTCAGTTTGGGTCCCTTTGTTATACGGAGTCTCTTTTATAAAAAAATTGCTACCCAAAATCAATATGCAAAGTTATATTGGCCTTTGACTTTTTTTGTCCAAAACATTTAAAATAAAAGCAATAAGGATTATGAGGCTTTAAGTTGAACAAAGATCATCTAAGAAAAAACTCCTGTGTATGCTTTGGGAAACTGCCCTGAAGAAATCATTCTCTCAAGCAGCTGAAATTTTGCAAAAAGAACATGGAACATCATTTGAAAATGTCTTTTTTTGTAAAAATAACACTTTGCAATTTCCCAATGTTTATTTTAGAAAATGTATTTGAGATTTTTTTCTCATATAAAACAGATTGCCATAAATAACAAAATCACATTCGAACTTCCAAATGACACAGCCTTGTGTTTCAGATAATATTGATAGATGTTCTCATCCAGAGATTACATTTTTACATAACTTTGGTAGCTGATAAAGTAGACACTTTGTATTGTGAAAGCTGCGAGGACAAAATTACTTGAGATCTTGGAAAATCATTAACACCATCAGAACAGGATGATTGACACTTTTCACCATCCAATTTAACTACTGCCAGTGTTAAAATTCTACTAAAAAGAAACATTGATATTGATACATATAAATATATATACATTCAAATTCAAATTCAAATTCAATTACACACACACACACGTTTTCCTGCAGTATTTGCCTATGCATGGTGATACTGTTCTCTGCTGAGGCAGATGACAGTGGGTACAAACACAGACCTCTGCTGACTCTCCAATGTAGTACAGAAGAAATGGTGCACTGGTAAAGGTGTTGTCTTTTGGATGATACAGAGTCCCAGTCTGTCCTCTCACAGGCCTATAAAATATTCCATGGCTCTGTTTAAGAGAAAATAATCAGGATGCCAATGACCTGGCCAAGAACATCTCTCAGCTAATATCACAGATTATTGGTCATTCTGACAATGCTGTTTGCACAACATTCCTGCGCACAAATTAGCTACTATAATCAACAATTTTGCAAGTGATTACACTTCTAAAACAGCACTTCGGAACGTTTGAGGGCATTAAAAGGTACCATATAAAAGAAACTCTTTTTTTAAGGTCATTTCATTAATTGAAAATCAGAGTTTAACTCTAAAGTCTAAAAAATGTTTTCAGTCTTCTGGTCAAGTAGAAAATAATTGACGAGCAAGAGGAGGGTTCAGCAGATTTCAATTGTAGTAAACAAAAATGGTTCAGTATTACTGAGGTGGAACAAGTAGCTAATATCTATTATACTGGTCTCCATCAGTTTTCAGTTGTTCAAACAGTTTATTACAAGCTGGAACACAATGATAAATCCATAGGAGAATCCTGTACATTAAAATCTTACCTCTGCATGCACTTCTTGCCAAGAGCACTTAGCTTCCTGTTGTCACAGTGTCAACCTTTTCCTCCATTATATATGGCCTAGGCCATCATTTACACATAGGTTTACTTTCGTAAACCTGTTAAGCTGTAAGGACGTAGTATGGCTATTATTGGACATCATTAACATCTTCAAACAGCAACTCTGGTGGGGGGGGGGGGGGAGGAACAGTCTTATGATGTCAACTTGTTTCACCTCGTAGGCTTCAAGCTTCTTTTTAAACCATTTTAGTTCTGTTATTTTCAACTTTTAATCTAATTTTTTCAGCTCGACAATTTTTGTCTGAATTTACTGCTGAAATCAACCTTCTTCTTTGTTGCTCATTTTTAAATTTAGCCTGTTGCTACACCATTTTCCCTCCATATTGACACAGTTAACGGCTCTTACAGAGTTGGGCATTTGAAGGAACTGCCAGAGATAATGTAATAACCTATCAAGACGAGCCTATCTAGATATAAATCAATTTATTTTACTGCTGTAATCACCCAAGCACTTGCCTTCTTAGGAGAACAGCTTAGCCCTATGAAGTGTACCCTCCTACCTGTATAGTTCTCCGTGTACAGCATCTGTTTTCATGGTCCACAGTTCTTCTGTCAATTACAATTTAACCTGGTAAAGGAAAATGTCAGTAAGATGTTGCATAACAAGGTAATCTACTTCCTCATGGTGGTTAAACATTTAGCTGGTATTCAAGTTTCAGACACTGCATTATAAAATTTTAGCCACAAAGCAGATGAAGAGTGTCTTCCCCTAATTGACCAGCTGTCCTGAATCATCACAGTAGCATCCACTCCAGCAGAACTAACCCAACTAATGAACTATATAGCCCTTACACCAAATGGCAACTTCCCCTCAGTTGAAAATCTTCAACATTATAGATAGATAGCCTCTTGAGCTGTTGAACATTGTTCAGCATGAAGACTAAACCATAACCCAGACCCACAAATATCAAATAAGTTACAATAAAAACAAGACACAGAGGAAATAGTCAGAAGACCTGGCAGCATCTATGAAAAATGGAGTTACTCTTTCAGGTTGATAATCTTCCATCACAGCAAACAAATTAATCGCTTCTCCTTGCATGTTAACAACTTGACAAAATATTTACCCCAAATCTTCAAACAATCAGAGCGTCGTTCCTCACCAAGGATCAAAACCTTCCCAAACCAACATTATTCTTTGGAGAAAGCAATTGACAGATTAATAGGGAATGAAGTAGAAAGAAGAAGTAGTAGTTGACATTGAATTACTTCAAGAAGCTATAGCAGGTCAAAAAAGGTTCCTGATGCAACACCATGCAACTTGCACTGACCTGAACATAGGTTTTGCTACACAGGAGTAGCATGCCTGTAACAGAAATCAATACTTTTCAGGTATTCAGATGACAGTTAGCTTTAAGCATAGAATAATATTCCATAGGGTTCTGTTCTTGATCTACTTCTCTGTACGGCATACGGCAGTCATTTCAACATAGAATGAATGTTGAAATAGAAAAGGGTTATGAGGAGCAATGGGGGGGCTGAGTGTACAGGTCCAACATGCATCCTTTTGGAGGGAAGTGTAGGAGCAACGGGTTCAGGACTGGATAGGGCAATTCAGGACTGGATTAGTAAGAGGAGTAGGACTTTCAGAAAGTCCAAAATAAGCAATAAAATTCTAGGGAAGTGCAATTAAGTAAGCAATTGGCAGAGCAAAAAAGGGACATTGAAAATGACTTGCAAACAGGATTAGGAAGAAACCGAAGATATTTTATAAATACATTAAAGGAAAGAGGTTAACCAGGGAAAGAGAAGGGCCCATTAGGGACCAAGGGGACAACCTGTGCATGAAACCACAGGATAGTGGAAGGGCGTTGAGTGAATAGTTCTCTTCAGTCTTCACTCTGGAAAAGGAGAACATAGGTACAGAATTCAGGAAAGGGGACTGTGATGAACTTGCATAGTTTGACATAGGAAATGGAGGGGTTGGGGTATTGGAGGCTCTGTCAGGCATATAAACAGGCAAATCCCCAGTGAAGCAGATAATTACTGGGGCTCTGATATAAGTTTTTTATTTCCTCTTTGGCCATAGGTGAAGTGCCAGAGTACTGGAGGATGGCAAATGCAGTTCCACATTTTATGAAAGATAGTAGAGATGAACCAGGAAATTACAGACAGGGAAGCTGTTGAAAAAATTTCTGAAGGAGTGAATTAATACCCAGTTGGAAAAGTAGGGGTTAATTAGAGATAGTCAGCATGGCTTTGTCAGAGAGAGGTCATGCCTAACAAGTGTGTTAGAATTTTTTGAAAAAGTGATCAAGTGTGTGGATGAGGGAAGTTCAGTTGATGTAGCATATATGGATTTTAGCAAAGCTTTTGACAAGGTCCCACATAGAAGACTGATTGAGAAGGTTAAAGCAAATGGAATTGAAGGAAACCTGGCGAGATGGATCAGAAACTGGCGTAGTAATAGGGCACAAAGGGTAATGCTAGAAGACTGTTTGAGTGCCTGCAGGCTGGTGTCCAGTGAAGTACCCACAAGGATCGATGAAAATGTGGAGGGAAGAGTGAAGCAGACAACATCAAGATTGGTAGAGCAGTTAATAGCAAAGAAAATGGTTGTAGGTTACAGGAAGATATAGATGGGTTGGTCAGATGGGCAAACTATTGGCAGATGGCATTTAACCTTATAAGTGCATCATCTCCCACTGTGGAAGAGGAAACAAGATGAGGGAGTATTTAACGAAAGGCAGGACACTGGGTAGCCAGAGGGACCTTGGGGTAATTATTCCACAGATTCCTGAAGTCAGCAAAGCAAGCGAATAGGATAATTAAGAAGGCAAATGGGACACTTGCTTTCTCCATTCATGGCATAGAGTATGACAGCAAGGAGGTAACAGTGAAGTCGTAGCGAGTGCTAGTCGGGCCTCAACTGGGATACTGTGTGCAATTCTGGTGACCTCACTATAGAAGGATGTGATAGTATTGGAGGGTTACGGAGCAGGTTCACCAGGATGTTGTCTGGGATAAAAAAATTAAGCTATAAGGAGAGACTAGATAGGCTTGGACTCTTTCTTTAGAGCAGAGAAGACTGAGGGAGGACATGATTGAGGCATACAAGATGGAGGGGTATGGACAGGGTGAATAGAGAGCAGACATTCCCCCTGGTTGAGAGGTCAATCATGAGAGGGCATTGTTTTAAGGTAAGAGACAAGAGATTCAGAGGGGATTTAGGAAAAATCTTTTCACTCAGCGGGTGGTGGGAATTTGGAATGTGCTGACCGAGACCAGAAACCTTACAACCTATAAAAATTTTCTGGATGACTTCTTCAAATATCATTAGATTCAAGGATATGGGACAAGTGCAGAAAATTTGAATTAGAGCACTTTTAGTGGTAGTTATGTGCAGAGTCAATTGGTGAAATGGCCTTTTCTACACTGGGTAAATCAATGAAGCCAAGAGTAGAGGAAATTTGATAAAATAATGCAATAAACAAAGCAGTAATTAATTCAATCTGAAATTTTATGCTTAGGTGAAAAGAATGCATATTTGCAAAGATAGGGAGGACAACTAGATAACATTAAGTGCAAAACTGTTGTTCCATCATGACAAGTAACAATGCAGCCAAAATTGCTGTATGTGCGCAATGCAATCAGTACAGTTGCAAATTATCACTTTTTCAAATTGGCTTTGCAGAATAGGGATGGAACAAATTGCTTCAGGCATTTTTACATATCGCAGCAAATATATGACTAGTAATTTGAAACTACATCTACAGCTCAAATCTTAACATTTGTTCTGTAAATGTGAAATAGAAACTTTTTTCATTTTTTGCTGAGATTCATTTAACTACTTTTCACCCTTACTAAATTCAGAATTTTACTCCCAAGGCTTAACAATTATTTCCATATCATCGATTCAAAATGAATACACTAAATTATTTGAAAATTGAACTTTTAACTTGGGAAAATTATAAAAATCAATGAGTGACTTTAAAATATAGTTGGACAAAAGAATTCATTTTCTGACAAAATAAGGGTTGATCAATGTGTTCCGAAATCAACCTTCAGTACTTTAAAACTTGCTGTTCATTCGCTACCTCAAAGAAGCCGAGCTCACTAATAACTGAAGTTAAGAAATTTAAGCCTTCGGTTGTAAACATTTAGCTCATATTTGTGAAGCAGAACACAGAAGTTAGCTCAAGTGACTAACAAATAACATTCATCCTCTAAACGTCCAGAGTCAAATTGGATCAGAGATAGTAGGAACTGCAGATGCTGGAGAATCCGAGACAACAAGGTGCAGGGCTGGATGAACACAGCAGGCCAAGCAGCATCATAGGAGCAGAGAGGCTGACGTTTCGGGCCTAGACCCTTCATCAGAAAAGGGGGAGGGGAAGGGGGTTTTGAAATAAATAGGGAGAGAGTGGGAGGCGGATAGAAGAGGGATAGAGGAGAGGATAGGTGGAGAGGAAACAAACAGGTCGAAGAGGCGGGGATGGAGCCAGTAAAGGCGAGTGTAGGTAGGGAGTTAGGAAGGGGATAGGTCAGTCCGGGGAGGACGGACAGGTCAAGGGGGCGGGATGAGGTTGGTCGGTAGGAGATGGAGGTGCGGCTTGAGGTGGGAGGAAGGGATAGGTGGGAGGAAGAACAGGTTAGGGAGGCACCTACGCTCGGTTCGCAACAAACAACTGCACCTCCCAGTCGCGAACCATTTCAACTCCCCCTCCCATTCCTCAGACGACATGTCCATCCTGGGCCTCCTGCAGTGCCACAACGATGCCACCCGAAGGTTGCAGGAACAGCAACTCATATTCCACTTGGGAACCCTGCAGCCCAATGGTATCAATGTGGATTTCACAAGTTTCAAAATCTCCCCTCCCCCTACCGCATCCCAAAACCAGTCCAGCTCGTCCCTGCCTCCCTAACCTGTTCTTCCTCCCACCTATCCCCTCCTCCCACCTCAAGCCGCACCTCCATCTCCTACCGACCAACCTCATCCCGCCCCCTTGACCTGTCCGTCCTCCCTGGACTGACCTATCCCCTTCCTAACTCCCTACCTACACTCACCTTTACTGGCTCCATCCCCGCCTCTTCGACCTGTTTGTTTCCTCTCCACCTATCCTCTCCTCTATCCATCTTCTATCCGCCTCCCACTCTCTCCCTATTTATTTCAAAATCCCCTTCCCCTCCCCCTTTTCTGATGAAGCGTCTAGGCCCAAAACGTCAGCCTCTCTGCTCCTATGATGCTGCTTGGCCTGCTGTGTTCATCCAGCCCTGCACCTTGTTGTCTCAGAGTCAAATTGGCTTCTTTTACAGGAAAATCTGCAATTACTACAAATAGATGTTGGATTAAAAACGTTTCCCTCAAATTACACACACGTGAATGAAAAGACAAAATTTCAGCCAATAAACTGCAAAGTGCCACTTTAGCTGTACTGGTCGAGCCTATCAAGTACCTTTTACTTAAGATAATGATGGTTTTGTTAGCTTTCACAGGCACAACTAAATTATAGATTTACTGAGAGATTTTAACTCACTGAAAACCCAGTTACATACAGAGTTAAAATCAGGTCCATCAGTCTCAGAGAGAGGAGGAAAGAATTAGAATTTATTTTTATATATCACTTTTCACTATTTCAAAGGGTTATCCAAAATAAAGTGCATTATTGTAATATAGGGAAACAACATTTAATTTGTACACAAAGCTCCAGAAAGAGAGAGACAAATGACCAGCGAATCTGTATAGGCACTATTATTCCAGAGATTAATATTGGCCAGACACTTCCTTCATCATATAATGCCCTGGATTCTCCTATCTACTTGAAACAGTTGTGAACAGCTTGTCATAAATTCAAGGAGGATCACAAGATTACATGGTGAAATTAGTAGCTAAAATGATCCAAAGAGGGCCTTCCATTCAATCATTGGTGATGCATTGGTGTCCATCTGGACAAGTCAATGAAGTTTTATTAACCTATAACAGATATTTACAAAACCCATTTGTAAAGTGGAAGACAAAATTTGGTTTGAAAAGAAACAAAGAAATCTCCAAAAAATCCAATAGCTAAAACAGAAGTTATATGTTGAACAAATGCTGATTAAAATTGGATTCCTGACGCATCATATAGGAATGCACTTGATAACACTGCTCAAACATTCAGTTAATTGACAGCATAGTCTCCCATCCCAGGTAGAGAGCCAATGAAGCCCATTTACACTTATGTTGGATTTGCCATTAGCTCAGTCCCAATTACCTATATATGTTTTAATTTTTATGTTGCAAATTTCACAGCCTTGTAGTTCTTTTGACCATGATATTGATACAATTGAGTTAGAAATAAAAAAGCGGACATAAAAACATTTACATAATTTTTAAAAACATGCCAGGATAATTTCTAAAGAACTTGCATTCAGTATCATTTAAAGTAAACTTATATGATCAAAATTGATGCAAGGAGTTAACTTAAAGCTCATTCACCAAATACTGATTCCCATTTTAGCAGCATCCACTTTTACCCCTATGAACATGGGTCTGCTCACTGAACATTTACATGCTTTTACTTCACACATCAATCGAAAATTTAGCAGCCAAAAATAAGAGACTGGATACTGAGATATTCAACTATCAGATATACTTACTGGATCTGCTAGGTAAATAGAACAGCCCTCAGCAGCTGCAGTTATCTTGTTAAAATGTAATTAAATGTAATTGTATGGGCACAATCCTCTGGAAAGTCCCCAAAAACTCAGGAAAATCAACATGTATTCAGTCACAACCGTTCTAACAATGTCCCAAATGTGGTTTTAATTCCCACATGTCACTGCAAATCCAATCCCAACTTTTTGTTTTTATTTGTTAACAGGATGTGGGAATTGTTGGCTAGCTCATCATTTATTATCTATCACTACTTGCCTTGAAGTTGTGGTGATGGTGAGCTGCAACTTCAAATCTTGGAAGCTTGGAATGTTAATGAAAGTTTGCAAGAAGCCACCTTGGTAAAAGGCCCAGTGCAGAAGATCCCTGGCTTTGAGCTTCTATGAAGCTCATGAACAACCGTAAACCACTTCCATACAGATTATCAAATAAAAGTAATGTAAAATAAAAAATGAAAGAACCGAAAATGCTGTAAATCAGAAACAAAAACAGGATGTTGAAAAAGCTCAGCAGGTCTGGCATATTCCGTAAATGTATTGCAGATGCTGAAAATGTTAAGTAAACCACAGAATGCTGGAGAAACTCAGCAGGTCTGGCAGCACCTACGGCAAGAGAAACACAGAGTTAATATTTCGAGTTGGAACAGACTCTTCAGAGGAGGTGTCATACCGGACTCGAAACATTAACGGTTTCTTTCTTCACAGATGCTGCCAGCCCTGTTGAGCTTCTCCTGCATGGTGTTTGTTCCGCACAAATCATGGTAGGTGTGCGAGACCATAATGAGAGACTTTTGTCACCTAGCGAACACCGTGGAACATATAACAATTCTAATCCTAATTCACAAATACAATAGAGGATTCAGAACAGCACACTCCTGATGCCATTATGTGACTTAACTATCTAAATGTAAAATTATAGCTAATCTTTTACATCAACTCAGCAAACTTTAGCAGAAAAAGCTTTCAGCAGTTTGAACAGTGTGGAGCACGAAGTATTGTATCTGTAAAGCAGACTAAATATTGGCCCTTGAAAAGACTCAATTATACATTAACTAGCTGCATCTCACCTTTGAACTTACAAATTGCTGAGAAATGCAGTAACACCCATGAATTATTATTTTGTTCCACTTGTGGGCATTACAAATGACCCACTTCTGATAACCATATCCCCAATTCACTACAATGTTCATAGATTCTTCTACTAGAATATTCCGTAAATACACTCTAGTCGTAGGATAAAAGGTCAAAAGATGCCAGGCTTCTATTCCAACAAGTTAAATTGAACCACAGAAGCACATGGATTTACCATCAATCACCTTCTTTATTCATTCATGAGATGTGAGCATTGCCAGCAAGCTTTGATGTGAATCCTCAATTACCTTTGAACTGACAACCAATGGTTATCACGCAATAAAATACATCTTGTTTAATATACAGCCTCTTCTCATTAAGACTAAGTTGATGGCAGCAAACTATTCCAACCACATGCTGCAAGTGGTTGGCATCCTAAAACCAAATATGATATGGTAATCAGCAGTGACTATTTCAGATTAATACCACAAGGTAACAATGAGAATTCCAGTGGATCTGACAGTACAATACTCCAGTTGACTCATGCTCAATGCTGGACTTTTACGACTTTAAAAATACTACTTATACAACTAGTCAGTCAATACCTGCAGCAGCTAACAGTAAAGTGGTTGAACAGTGAAACTGGCAGAGAAACATATGAATGAAAAGAATAGCAAAAAAGAGAAATAGCACTTAATGGTAATAACTTTTTCTGGTAAGAAGCCCAGAAGCAAGTGTAACCTAGAAGCTCGTCACACTTGGCAGTTACAAATTAAATCAGGAAGCAAAAGTCTGTGAGAACAGTGCGAATTAGAGGTTCAGCTATGAAACGATCAAGCACAGCAGCTGTAAGTATAGTTTAAAACACCTATTGGGTTAGTGCAAAACTTTAATGGTGCAACAAAAAGGCTGAGAGGTCTATAAGCTTTTTTGCAAAGCAAGTGTATTTACAGCTCAGAATGAGCATTGCTGCCATACTGAGCAGAGAGCACAAAATGTGACTGCAGTCGAGAAGTCAAGGACGATAGAAGGTAAAAATATAAACGAAGGTGGCAGGTCCATTAACATCAGTGGGACAAGGGGGCAATTTAAAAGAGTGATAAGAGCAGCAGATTCATATTAAACTAAATTTCAGGCAGGAAGAATTTACAAAGCCACAGGCACCAGGCTTTATTTGAGAAAGTTGTGAAAAAGGACAGACATTGATATTTCGGCCACAAAAAGGTGGGAATCCATCCATTCACCACAAAGGTGGTAGAGAACATTAGATTTGAATGCAAAAATAAGTGAAAACTCTCAGTAAGTCTCTTTATTCCAGATTTTTATTGAATTCAAATCCATAGCATGATTCAAACCCAGTCCCCAGAACATTACTTGGGTCTCTGGATTTAATAGTCTGGTGACAATACCACTAGTCCAACAGGTCCCCATGCAAACTGTCCAGTGTGCTTGCTTCATAAATTCTGGCGAACATAGACGTTAAGAGACCAAACCAGAAGTTGCAGCCCTTAAGCTTGCCCGTAAAGATATGGCCGAGAGGCTTACAGAGAACATTAGAACAGGAGAAGGCCATTCAGTCCCTCAAGCCTGTTCCACCATTCAATGAGATCATGGCTGATCTGTGGCCCAACTTAATATATTGCCTTTGGCCCATGCTCCTTAATACCTTTGCTTAACAAAAGTTTATCCATTATTGGTCATGCATGTGATGGTATATTCTCCAATTCCAATAAAAACACTCTTCATTTCTTCAAAGTCTTTCTCTAAAACTACCTCTTTGATCACAGCTTCAGTCACCTGTCCTCACTATTTTACAGATCGCAAACAGGCGCTGGTGATGTAGCATTTGAAGGAATTTGAGAGAGATTGATGAAGCACTAAATATTCCTAAGTACAACAATCACTGTCCACCTCAACTACTGCAATTGTACTACAATTCCTTTGTAAGAAATATCACTGAAAACAGATGCATTGTGGCATTTCTCAGTTGGCAAAAAAATTTGTTAAAGAGGAGCTTGAAAATAGCACACCGTCACAAATCAGAGACGAGAAGTGTAAAAGATAATACCTTCAATAGGTGCTTGGAACTTCAGAATATTTTATACTTCCTTTTAACTTTTGTCCATCAAGCACCAATAAAGAAAAAAACCTTTTCAATTAATGAAATAACGTTAGAGTTGTCTAGCACCCTAATGTTTTAAAATTTCCTAAGTCACATCATTGCGGAGGTAAAGAGCAAAATTAGATTCTGTGCCATGCAAGGCTATTAAGAGCAAAAAGGCCAAAGGCTTGGTTAAAGAACTAGATATTAAGATGCATCTTAAAGGGAGTATTAGAGAAGGAATTCCAGAGCTTAGGACCTTGGCAACTGAAAGCATGACCTCCAACTGAGCTACTAAAATTAGCCTGCATAAGAAACCGAAATTAGAGAGCATTAATGTCTAAAAGGACTGTTTGGCCAGACGAGATTACAGAAGAGACATCCAAGGCCAAGGAGAGATTTGAAAAGAATTGAGAATTTTATAATGAACACACTGCTTGACAGGAATCCAATACAGGGCAGCGGGTCTAAGGGTGATAGGTGAATAAAACTTGTTGCGAGTAGGGACAAGAACCACAGTTCTGGAGGACCTAGCCTGGGAAACTAGCTTGGTGCAGGTTTGAATCACCGAAATGAGAAAGGCATGAATTAGGATTTCAGCAGACGTTGCACGGAGGCTGGGTTGAAGTTACAGAGTTAAAAATAATAGTCAGCGTGATGCCACAAATCTGTACTTGGATCCTAACTTAAAAGGAGAAACAGGACACCACTGTAATAAACACTCTGGTTCAGTTATAAAACAGTTGCCCTAGGGATGGATGAAATGAGTAGGTCAAGAATGGAGTTGAAATGGGGATTGAAGACAATGGTCCTCCACCGTTTAACTTGGGGATACCTCTGTACATCAAGTATTGCACATTGGATAACTCAGAAGTGGAGTAGTCAAGAGAGCTGGTGGTGAGGTAGAGTTTAATGCTTTCAGTGTGCATGTGATTATTAATGTTGCACTTTCAAATGGCACTGACAGCCAACAAGTAAGTGGAAAATAAGAAGAGATCAAAGATAGATATTTAAGGGACAATGAGGAGCCAAAACGAAGCCATTGCAAGTGATTCTCTGGCTACGATTAGATAAATATAATACCAGAAAAGTGCAATCCCATATTGCTGGATACGAGTGGAGGCACTTGAAGAAGCAGGAGAATTGTATTGTCACAACGTGACAACGGCTGACAAGTCATGCCAGCCAAGGAGGGATAGTCTACTTTTATGTTAGTCATCCAGGATGTTATTTGAGACTTTGATAAGAGCCCTTTTACACCATGATAGGCCACAAACCCGATTAGAGACACATTCAGAGTGTTCCGGGAAATATTATGACCAGTTTGGGAGCACATTTTTTGTACTGAGGCATTTTTGATCTTTGAGTTTAAATCATAGTACATACCAAACTCTGTAACTGGAAAGAAGAACTGAATTAAATCAAGATAGCTCAACATTTCAAGTGGGCTCTGCATGACTAAAAATCAGATTGCAGAAGGAAAGCTGATCAGTCTAATCAATTCATTAGAACATTAGAATCTATTAGCTAAACTTGGCTGTTTCCAAGTTTCAACACTTTAAAGAAACTGTTTAAACGTCGGCACTCTCTCCATTATAATACAGAGCATCCAATTAGAATGGCTGACCTCAGATTATTTGAACAATTAATATTCCCAGACAAATTCCTGAAGGTGTTTATACTCTAGGCTGATATCACCATATAGTCATTTCAGCTGCACACTTCTTTTTAATTCATAGTATGTGGTCTTCGCTGGGTGAGCCAGCATATACTGTCCATTCATAATCGCCTTTTAGCTGAGTGCTTGATGGGTCAGAGGGCAATTAAGAGTCAACTACATACATACTAATATACAAAGTAAGAGCAGGATAAAGGAGGACATTTGGCCCCTCGAATTTACTCCACCAAATCAATTTGATCATGGCTGACCTTGATTGTGGCCTCAACTCCACACCCTTCATAGCTTTGGCTCCTTTGTTAGTCAAGAATTTATTTACCTCTGCCTTATAACTATTCAATGACACTGCCTCCACTACACTCTGGGGAATACTCCCAAGATTTAGTGCCTTCTGAGACACCTCTTATTTTCAAGCTGAGTCCCATGGTTCTGGGCTGTCTCACACAAAGGAAAACAACCTTTCAGAATTTCCAATAGTGCACTAATTAGCAAACTTTTCATTCAGTTGACAAACCTGTGGAAACGTTAATCCTTACCAACCTAGCAGATAGCAAAGACTGCAGATGCTGGAAGTCAGAGTTGATAAAATGTGAAGCTGGAGGAGCACAGCAGGTCAGACAGCATCAGAAGGAATTTGAAACAACATCTAGGGACCTTGCTGTCTACCATAATGAAGAGTCACTAGCGATAACGGGCTTGTATGACAGATTTACTTGGAGGGCAAGAAAGCTGATTGCCTGCAGGGTCTTTTCATACACTAAATAATCTCACCAGCTGTCAGAGGCTAGCGAGTAGCATTCTTTACATGAATTAAAATAAAGTTTTGTCTTGCCAATATGCAAGTTGACTCTTCCACCTCCTAACAAAAACTGGAAAAGATAAATCATGCCTCTGTTGTAAAAACAATGTTTGACACAGGCTTCCTACATAAATATCCTTTGCTGGCAACTCACATTATCAGCTTTATAAGTTTCAAAATCTTGAATGTTTCTTCCTCCTCTAAGAAGCTTATTTCTCTTTATGAAACACATATAAGATGATACAAGTCATTTTGTGATGATGAACCAAAATTTGTCTTTTTGCTTTCTTAGGTGCTTCCACTTTTCATTTCCCTCCATCATGGAAACTAGTAGTAGCTTTTGTTTGCTGTAGGAAAACAGGAGGGGAGGAATGTGACGTAGAGAAAAATTATGCCCACATGTTGTCACCCTGTAAACTGCATATACACAGAAATAGATTTCCCTGGACTATTCAGAGGAATTGATTACCTCTTTTGAGGAAAAGATTATTCAAGAAAACTGTGACAGCATTGAACTGCAAGTTGTAAGGATATCTGTAACTAAGTTGAGCATAGCATTTTTACTGCTGCTACAAAGTGACTCAGATTTTTATATTTTCTTCTATGCTAGGTATCTTTCACCTATTTAAAAAAGGTCCATACAGTATGCAGCTACTTATCTTTAGTGTCAAAAGTTATTTAAAGCAGAGAAGGAGGCCATTTGATCTATGAAGAACATGCCAAAACCCTACAAAGCAATCCAGTCCATCCCACTCTCCCACTTTAGCCCTGTGGTTCACAGCTCCACAGTAGAGGTGTCAATTAGCTCAATTGGCTGGACAGCCCATTTGCAATGCAGACTGATGCCAACAGTATATGTTCAATTCCTGCACCAGCTGACTTTACCATAAAGGACGCTCCTCAACCTCTCCCCTCAACTGAGGCATGGTGACCCTCAGGTTAAACCATCACCAGTTTCTCTGTCTAATGAAAGAGCAGCCCTGCAATCTGGTCAGGCTATGGTGACTTATCCCTTTATAGTTATAGTTCTCTATAACTTGCATCTAATGCTAATGAAAACAGATCTTTAGCAGCACTGACCATTGTGCAATTTGAAAATAACACTGCACGTTACAAGTATAACTGCTGCGCCCTATTTTAGCGTGGTCGAACCAGGAATACAGGCCCAGGTCTTGTGCTGTGAACATGAATTGATAGCAATAAGCTGTTGTACTCAGACTCCAGAACAATAAAAGCTTTTGCTGCTTTTCTGATAAAATGCCTGTGAAAAGCCAGCTCAAGAGTCCCTCAGAAAATATCATATACCAAGTTTTATATAAAAGCGTCAACTACTATTACATAATGAGGGATTCAGTAGGAACACTTCCTACAAGATGTCGATTTTGAAAGCCTGGACTACCAGAAAATAAACTGCCCTTCTGCAGGTATGAAAATGCTGTTCTCAATTTTTATTGTGGCCCCAGGTCTGTCTTTCTGTATATTTTAAGAGTTCAGTTTTGTAAACCTTTTAATTCCTTTCCAGGTGGTCATTTAGCTGAAGTCACATGTTTTCTTGGAACTCCTGTTTGAATTCAACTGGTCAAAAATGTCTTTTTACAAAAAAAAAAGCATCTTCATGAAACTAAAACCAAAGACACATTTACCTCGACTTTGAAATCCAATTCCCAAATGTTGATATATTATAAATCTTCACCACAGTGAAATCTTAATTCAGATGATCATTCACTGCAAGTCTTTTATTATGGGCCTTGTGTCAAAGAGTCTCAAAAGCCGTTATCTACGCTCCTTATTTTTACCATGTTTTCTTCCTTCTGGGCCTTACTGTGTTATTAAATATGAATCCAGAGAAATCTGCATTCTATTCTCAGGCAACATACTGTTACTTGAACTTTCAGGCAAGAAATGAAGTAGGAAACACGTGCAAATTTTTGCCTTTCCAAACCAAAAGTGCAGATAAATGGATTGGGCAAAAAAAAACTTGCACTTATATAAAAAACGAAAGGACTGCAGATGCTGTAAATCAGGAACAAAAACAGAAGTTGCTGGAAAAGCTCAGCAGGTCTGGTAGCATCTGTGCAGGAAAAAAAAAAAAATCGCAGTTAACGTTTCAGGTCTGGTGACCCTTCCAAAAATGTTAATTCCGATTTTTTCCTGCACAGATGCTACCAGACCTGCTCAGCTTTTCCAGCAACTTCCGTTTTTGTTGCATTTATATAGCTCCTGGCAGTCATTTTCCACAGTAAGGTCTCACAAACAGCAATGAAGTGATGATCAGATAATCTGTTTTTGGTGACACTGATTGATGGAGGGCACTTGCATTCTCAAGTATGGAGGTCACAAAAGCGCACAAGTGTTACAAGATTTGAACTGCAAATGAACTGAAGCAGGAGCAGAGCCAGATAACATTACAGAGATGGAAGTAGACAGTCTTTGGAGTTAGACGGTCAGCTCAGGGTCAGAAAAAAACTGGCAAGGTTACAAACTATTTCATTCCAGCTGGCCAGGCCATGGAGCAGACCAGAGAATTGGTGGCTACAGTACACAATTTTTGGCAGGGGCCAAGGGCAATGGCTTTAACCTTCTACAGTATACCACATTTTTCAAAGAAGCAAATTACTCTTATTAAATCCATTTAACAATAATATTATTTAGTTCAATTAGTGAAGAATAATATATTTGTACCATTTCTGGCCCAGATTTGCTATTTTGTTTAAGCTTAAAACTATGCAAACCTCACGGAAGAGGCTAAAAAGAACTGCCATCTATCTAAAAAGTATAATCCAAAAAATTGACATCATTTCTACGGTTCAATTAAATTAGTCAAAATTCTAACAATAGATCAAACATAATGCTAGTTCAATGCTGGAATAACAGACTTTTCTCTCAAAATTAAACTTTGCTTTAGTTTTCATGAGGATCAAACTGATCTCCACATTTATTTTGTCTTTAATTATGAAAGTCAGTTAAGGGGGAGGAAAATATCATTTCTTAGCAACAGAATTTCTATCTCCGGCAACAAAAACAGATTTCCCACATCAACAAGTTCAACTTTCGCTATCTCTCCATCAACAGCATTTCTGTTGGGAACAAGTCACAGAGCCAAGTTTTTTCTTCTTGCTCATGTTGACAGATTGCTTTCAACAGGAGAAAGAAGCTGGAAAACTCAACAGAAAATTTCAAACCTGGTGAGAGGCTAGAAATGATCTGTGCAGTTACCTGGACAGCAGCAGTGAACGACAGCAATTTTCTGGACCACATTATGAGGCAGTAACTACTGACGTTACAAAAAAGAACTACTACAGAATCATCCACCACCTAGAATGAAAACTCTAAAATAAGCCAAAATAATTTATTCTTGAATTTTTGCCCATAAATTGTTTTTACAGTCTTACTTCAAAATTATAGACTCGGTCTTTAGGATTTAAAGATTTCCTGAAAGTGGGAACTGAAACTTAAGATGGAAAATAGGAATCACTACAATCCCACCAGAATAACTATAAAATAAATTTCTTAGCAGAAAATTTTTCACTGCCACTCACATATAGAAACAGGGACTCTGCAGATGACAACTAACCTACGAGATAATCCAAATGTATATTTGGGAATGGGGGCATCAGGGGAAGAAGATGAGGATGAGGAGGAGATAGAAAGAGGACAGATAGGACATGGGGAGACTGCACCCCCCCACCCCATGAGTGCAATTCAGTGGAATAGATGGAATAGACAAAATTTGTAGAAACATTATGCTATAAAACAAGAGCTCAGGTAATCCATAAAACATAAGGTTTAACAATAAATTTGGATCAACATCATTTAATCAGAATATTCAAATCACCAGATGAACTGCATCCACCAGCCACAATAGTGGAAAACATTGGAATGGACAGAACAACATTTCAGCAAAACTGACTTATTTTGTTCAAATCATATGGAACACATAGGAATGCGAGAGCATCTACTGGGTGGACAGGACCACTCAAGATCCTTGAATTGGAATTTGTCTGACTTTAAGCATTAACACAATTTAAAGTGAACAACTAACTAGTTGCTGCTTTGACAAGAATACGCAGACAGAACCCTCTTATCTTCTTTCACCTGTTATGCAACAGAATGTTAGAATATGTCGTTAAAACAGAATAATGAGTTTGTCCTGAGGCTTTATAATACAAAGACCAAAATAATTTTGGATTTGGAGTGTGTTATATTAAAAAAAGAGAGAGGAACTGCAGAACTCCTCAGATCTAGATGTCCTGGTACAAGAAAAAAAATTAGTACGTACAGAAAGATATCAGCTTAGAACTGAAGATGTGTCTTTCGGGGTAGATGTGTCTTCAGATGACTGAGAAGCTCAACTTTGGATCCACAAGTTTTTCTACAGTGGGGCAAATTGTTGTTTGGGGAAATGAAATTCTCAGCCCCACATTGGCTTCTTTCTTCTTCCTCTGCTGCCACCAATCCACCTCATTGTCACACTGCTGAGCCTCAGTGACTTATGCTTTGCTGGATCAGGAGGTGTCATGCCAAGTGATCAGCAGCTTTCTGCTCCCTGCTCCCAGGCAATGGCATCAATGATACAAGCTTGAAGACAACATAAAGCATATCCTTACATTTTATCCTTTGGGCAGCCTTTGAACATATTGGCCAATAAGAGCTGTGGGAAAAGAACCTGCTGACGGCGACAGTTTTCAGGCAGCTGGATACAATGGCCCTTCTATTGGATTTGGCTCTTCAGGAGTGGGGTTTCAACACTAGCAGGTGCAGCTTCATGGAAGAAAATCATCCCCTGTGATTCAACGATTCTGCTAGTGAGAGCTCTCAAACATTCACCAATCTTACCAATCTTTCAATACCTCTTACAAAATGCTTGGCCTGTCCTTAAAAATTATTGAGATGAAGTTTGCCACCAGCCTTCCCATCATGCCATCTAGGTAGATGTGTCGCATTTGGAGTACATCCAACATTTCTCAATATCTCAGCATCTGCCTTTCCCAAAGGAGCACCAACAATGAAGAATTCCAGCAAAGAGTCAACTGTATCAAGCTGTAACATGTTGAGAGAACAGGGAGCACTGGAATTCAATTAAAGTCCTATTTATAAGGCTATTGTGTTGACCATCCTCCTCAACTGCAGCAAAGCCTGACACAGGAAGTGACAGGACAGCAAATACAATGTGTGGTTTATTGCTGGAAGGGGAAGAGCAAAGTAGGGAAATGTTGCCGTGTGAGTGTGTGTGTAACCTCCACAGTCTACAGTTCATGGACATTTATTGACAAAAGTACCTTAAGACATAGAAGTAGGCCATTTGGCCCATCATGGTTGCACCATCTTTCATTGAGATCATAGCTGATCCGAAAGTCCTCAACTTTACTTGCTTACCTTATCCCCATAACCACTAATTCCTTTAAATGATTGAAATTCAGTCCATCGTGGCCTTAAACATACTAAAACACCCAGCCTCAACAGCCCTCTGTGGCCCCCTTCTGCAAGTTCACTGCCCTCAGAAAAAGTTCCTCCTCTGTGGCTTAAATGGATAACTCGTTACTCTAAGATTATGCCCTCTGGCCCTAGGCTCTTCCATAAGTAGAAACAAAATAGTTACCTCTACACTTTCAAGCACCCTAAGAATCTTACATGCTTCACTAAATTCTGAAATCCAATGAGTACAAGCCCCACCTTTTTAATCTCTCCCCTCATAAGAAAATTCCTCCACAGTGAAAATTACTGATGAATATACTCTGGGCTGCCTCCAATGCCAGCATATCTTTCCTTTGATAAGGGGACCAAAATCGTTCACAGGTGTGGTCTGACTGTGTCTTGTATAGCTTTTGCGAGACTATTATTTTTACACTCCATCCCCTGAGATAAAGGCAAACAGTCCATTTGCCTTCCCTTTTACCCACTGAATTTGAAAGCTACCTATTTGTGATTCATGCACAAGGACACACAGACCACTCTTCACTGCAGTTTTCTGCAGTCTCTTTCCATTTAAATAATATTCAGCTCTTCCACACTTCCTGTAAAAAGTGCATAGCCTCACATTTTCCAATATTGTATTCCATCTGTCAAGTTTTGCCCACTCACTTAATCCATCTACATTCCTTTGTAGGCATTATGTCATTCTCACCACTTGTCCTTCCCACCTATTTTTGTGTCATGCACAAACATGGTGATAGCACATTCACTTCCTCATCTAAATTCCATTGGCTCCAGGTAGCCATCTTGGAAATGCTCCCTTATCCCAACTCTGGCTAGCTAATAGAAGACAATCTTCTATTCATGCTAATATACTACCCCAACATCATTGGTTCTTAAGTTTTCAATTTATTTTGTTATTGTGTTCTGAAGACAGGTCACCGGACTCCAAACGTTCGCTGTTTTTTTGCCATGCTGCCAAGACTGCTGAGTTTTTCCAGCAATTTCTACATTTGTTTCAGATTTCCAGCATCCACAGTTTTTTTTTTATTATTCAGTGCTTCAGTTTACAGGGAAATTAAGTTAAGTTTAGTATTTATACAGCATATGCTATAATAATCAGTTCCATCACCCTGTACCATCTCCAATTTACAAACCACTTTAAGCTTTAATATTCAAAAATAGAGATTGCTGGAAAAGCTCAGCAGGGATGGCAGTATCTGTGGAGAGAAATCAAAGAGTTAATGTTTTGGTTCAAGTGAAGATTACCCAATTTAAGATTTTCTACCAGGTTACCCGGAAACTTCACAAATATGCATGCACAAGCTAACAAGGTCTCATTTAATTACAGGAAACGAGCTCTTTTCTGTCCTGCATCGAGGGGTCCCACAGTGCTTAAACAAAAGTAGCCCAACTGGGTCCACCTGGAGGTTTGAGTTTCTAAGACTTTACGCTTTTTTCTCCCCCCACTCAGTCCTGCCAAGAAGAGCCCTATTTCTATATATCCCAAACAGAGTCAGCTAATTTGAAAACATTCCATTACCTCAACTACTTGTGCACTGGTAGATTTTGACAAGCAGCTGTTTAAACACACAGGAAACAAAAACTCAAAATCTCAACAATTACTTGGAGGCTATCCAATCAAAATGTCTTGTTTTTCACAGCTGAGCTACAGATTACACAAACCTATCAAATTGAATTCAACTGGCTTTTTAGGCAATCACTACATAGATCTTAATTTGTTAAATTGTAAATTATTCAAATAAATAATAAATGCAAATATGCAAATAATTTATTTCCTTTGTTCTCTTTTCTAAATGTGTACCTACATTGAAGGATAGTTAAAACTACTCCAAATCACCGTTTGAGGACTCTTATGGGTGGCCATACTCACATACAGATTCTGGCATGCAGTACCAATTGTTTGAAAGAACTGGAACAACATTGTAGCCAACTTGAACACTCCAACGTTCACAGCAGGGATCACCAGATGGCCATCATGACAAGTGCTGTCCTGACTGAGGTTGTTTAACTCAGCACAGACCAAAAATCTAAGGCAGATCAATCTAACCTCTACTGTCCAATACAAAGAAAGATTACTACATTCAAGACTAAAATTGTCACAATATTGAATCATTTTGTACCAATCAGCCGGAGTTGATTTTTGACCATCTTTCAGAGTGCAGGACAAGTTGATAGGCAATGTGAAAGGCAAATGAGATCTTTAATTGTATAAAGAGAAGGTTATGAACAGATATAGTCCAATCAATCTATTCAGAAATGATATGACACACCTCTGGAACAGGTAGGACTTGAACCATCCCTCCTGGCCCACAGGTAGGGACACTTTCACGGCACCACAAAAACCTCTCCAAAAAGTATTGATTTCTTTTCCCCCCTCAATCAACACATTCAGAGATGTTATTACACACTGAAATGAAAATAAAACAGTGGATGCTCCAAGTTTGAAACAGAAACCAAAATTGCTGGAGAAACTCTTAAGAAACTTCTGACAAAGGATCACGGAACCCAAAACGTTAACTTGCTTTTGCTACACAGGTGCTGTCAGACCCAAGTTTCTCCAGCAATTTCTGCTGATGTTATCACACATCTTTGGAGCAGGTGGGATTTTAACACAAGCCTCCTGGCCCAGAGATAGGGACACGTCCACTGTGCCGCAACAGTCCTGTTGATGGTACTGAATAAAATAGAAGAGATCCACCTGACCAGGATTAAATTCAAAAATTTAGTAAAATCATGGGGCTGAACCCCTCAATAAAATATGAAATAAGCTACCTGCTCTTGGGAATAGGTTGGCTGCCTATCACCTCAACGCATCTCCTTAAAACAAGAAGTCAACAGGTTCAATCTGAAGTTTGACATGTTTGGCAACTTGATATCTCACTAGGACCAATGCACCCACATTTAAGGATGAACACACCTATGATACAAAAATGAAAATTCCTAAATTCCTGAAACATAACTATCCTTCACCAAATCTTTTGAAACTTATTAAAATCAGTGTGAATACTTTAATGGGCATTAGATAAAAACACTACATACCTGGCTCATGCTGAAAGCTACAACCACACAGATAAAATCTCTGTAGTAGTATTTGCCTTTGTTTTTTCCTCCTTGCTTTCCGCATCTACAGAAGAGAATTTTGTCCTTTTGCCCACTTTAAACATTATGAGGTAAGAACAATCGAGGGAAAGTATTTTCCCACTTTTGAATAGGCAATAATTTACCATTGGTCAGAGTTGCTAACTCCAGCTGAACCTTTTGTGACAAAAGCAAATCATGTTAACTGAGAATTGCAAATTAATGATTCAGTCTAAGAATGTCCAGCCTTTTCTGGCTCTGCATTCCATGGGACTAAAAAAAACACACATTTCAAGCATAAAGTGACATTAAGTAATTTACAAAAGTCAAACCATCAATGCTGACAGGACTTGATGGCATGATTTAAAGGTAAGTTTTGAGATGAAGCCACTTCCCCAAGTAAACAATATAAACAACAAATGGAAAGAAGTTGAATAAACATTCAATGATCACATTAGTTTGCTTTGTGATAGCCCCTGTAGTTTATTTTTTAAATTGTTCAATGATTGATTAGATTTTTATGGATTCCTTATCGACAATCATCAAGAGTTCAGATGCTTGAAACAAATCAGCACAGATAACAGAACCAAAAACTTTCTAAATCAGGAACGTTGTTTCATGCAGGGAACACCACTGCATAGAAATCTGGTGTGGCTTGCACTACACATGCCATATTTTTAATGATGTAAAGATAAGCAGCATAACTAATGACTCAAACTGACCAGTAGGAGCAGTTTTTTTCTTACATTCTTTACACAATTTTAAGTTGCCTTAAGAACCAATAAGAACTTGCAATAAATTATGCAACACTCTAGCCTCAACAGAAACATCATATTGCTCCTAAAAAAAAGGAGTGCATTTTACACAGAACCCTTGTATGTGTTGAAAAGCCTTCCAGTTTACTTTAGGACTTTTTGTTGGTTTTTTGAAGGGGTTCATGTGATTGCAGGATATTGCAGCAATAAATCAAACTATTGTACGAAGCTGAGCTGCACCAAAGTAACTAAGAACTAACCGACTGACTGAACTTTTTCTGTTGCACATGGCCTTTATTTAGTGAAATAAAGGCTAAGAGTTTTGTTTACTTTAGATTAGTGGTTCACAGTCGAATTCAGGTGCAATTCATGTATCATCTTTACCTCCAGTAAAATTGCACTGAGAAGCTGCAATTTCCTGAAGATGATGCAGTTATCAACTGAACCATAAAAAAAGTTTTTGAACACAGGTCTGTTACACATGTTGAACCACGTGTTCCTTTTTGAGTTCCATGCAACATTAAGGTATTGATGTAAAATGAGATTTTTCTCTCTTAGCTACATGTTTACCTACATCTGTAGGGTTTCACACAGCAGAGAATTCTGGACAATTTTGGCAGCATGCCTGTGCATGATGCTATGTTGTAGGTGCAGGATATATCAAAGCAGGTTCCCATCTTCTGTCAATCCTGAAAACCTTTGTGGCCTGTGTGAAATCTTTCCTGTCGGAAGTGGGGGCAGGTATGCATGGCTGTCTCCAGAGTGGGATTCAGTCTGGTTAACAGGCCCTACCCTCATATGTAATCGAGGTTTTATTGACGTAAAGTTATTGCACAACTTAGTTCTTTCCTATCCTGGCAGATCTTGAATTGGCACCAGGTGCTGTGGGCGTTGCTAGAAGTGTATTGCCACTGCCTTCCTTGTGATCCAAGGACCCGAAACGTCAGCTTTCCTGCTCCTCTGATGCTGCTTGGCTTGCTGTGTTCATCCAGCTCTACACATTGTTATCTCTGACTACAATAGGGTCTTCATTTTCCTTGCACTCTACCAGAAACCATTAACGTTTCAGGGTTCAGCAGGGTAAATGTTCTTCTGAATCCCAAGGAGATTCAGCTCAGCCTTGTACAAACTATGGCAATGATAAATTGACAACAAAGATCCTCACAAGTCAATAAAAGTCACGTATAGAACAATTGTTATCATCTGTAATGCAGTGATGCCTGCACTGTGCATCAGCAATTCAAAAAGTAGTCATAAAGAAATTCTGTCAACAATACTTGTTCTTGATTAAACGGGCAGATATTGGACAAATCAGTTTCTCCTTTTTGAAGCCAGCTGTGCAAGCATTCCAACAAATCTCTTGCAAAATTAACTTTGATGGACTGGGCACAATCCAGATGACTAAAAAGAGATTCTCTCCTGCCAGGTCCTGTTGTCTCACACTCAAACAACATACATTCCAGGGGAGAACAAAGGAACAACTTCGAAGATATTCAGAACATGTCTTGAAGTGTGGCAGCATTGATGTTAATGAGTGGAGCAGATTGCTACCCAATGTTCAAAATACAAAAACTAGGCCATCAAGCTACATACTGTTTTAGGTTGAAGCACCTTAATAATGAGGCAAAGCAGCAGGAGATAGAAGAAAAGGAGACAATTCTGGTGCTCATCCCACAGCCTTGGGGGGCCTCCTGCACCACATACCCAAATTCTTACAGGTACAGTATTGTCTGTCCCATCCCATGAAGGCTCATGGCAGAATTCTGTGACGTATATACATCCTCCAATGATCAAGGGACAGGCAACAAATCTGTATGAACAGGAAGATGCCAGCTCTTTTTCCAAGATCTGCATTAATGACAACAGTTAGAGAGATGTGCTAGTCCTGTCCAGACCAGTTTTTACTGGGAGATCGCACTGTTGCTCACAGAAAAGCCAACAAGTTTATTTTCAATTGCAAGTGGCTACATACACCAATCATGAGTGATATAAAAGTAGGTTTAATTTACTTTCAACACTTTTCCTCCAGGGTTCTCTTCCACATACTGGCACTGTACAACTTTCCAACATTTAGTTAGAAATGTAACACAACATACAGGGATAAATAGAAAGATCACATATTGGTGCACAGTAGGCATTTTGACCTTTCGTGGCATTGCAGTTTGTCAAAGTACAGAGTTTGGAGGTCAAGTACTGCTGAAAGTTTGGCTGAATACTTCTCATCCTGCTGCTTGGCCTGCTGTGTTCATCCAGCTCTACACCTTGTTATCTCAGCAATAAATGTGTTAAGTTTAGAGTATTCATCTTCCTTAATCCTGTATCATTTAGTGGGGCTTTTAATTCATAAGCTAATGTATAGGCAAACTGTAATTGTAAGATTATTGGGCCTTTTCATACAATTCCTTCAGTGTGGAAGCAGGCTATTCAGCTCATCGAGTCCGCACCTATCCTCCAAACAGCATCTCACCCAGACCCACCCCTTCACCCTATCCTTGTAACGCTGCATTTCCTATGGCTAATTCTCCTAACCTGCACATCCTTGGACAGTATAGGCAATTTAGCGTGGCCAATTCACCTAATCTGCGCATCGTGGACTGTGGGAGGAAACCCACGCAGACGCAGGGAAAATATGCAAACTCCACACAGACAGTCGCCCTAGGGTGGTACCGAACCCAGGTCCCTGGTGCTGTGAGGCAGCAGCGCTAACGACTGAGGCACTGTGCTGCCTACCATGTGTTGCCAAGGTCTTGCTGCATATGGACACAGACTGCTCACATATGAATCGTGAATGATGCAATCATCATTGAACATCCCCAATATTGATCTTACAATGGAGAGAAGGGTCAATAATGAAGCAGTTCTTGATAGAGCTTAACCAAATATTTTGGTACACAGCACTCATCTCTAGTTCTCTACTTGAAAGCAGATTTTTGTTGCCAAGCCACAAAAAAAAAAGCACCATGCTCTTCAACCATGGGGAGGGGAAGGTGGCATTTGTTATTTTAAACCCTATCTCCTGTCAGCAATAACACCTACTTAATATTTTGATTAGAGAAGTGAAGTTTTGTTAACGGAATGCAATAATGTCTGCATACATAAAAAGCAATTCCACTAACTTCCCAAAGCAAATGCGTTATCGTGTTCCATGAGTCTTCTTTCAAAATATAGACAGCCTTAAATAGGAAGGTCAATTGACAAACTATCTATGCAGAAAGTAATTTACCACAGCTATTTTACAGGGAATCATGGAGTGACTACAATGCATTGTCTTTCCCAAACCTGAACCAGGAAGAATTCTTAAACCAATTTTGGTCCTTACTAAAAAGGATATAGGTAAGGTTTTATTTAATCCACTACAAATGCTGGACACATCTACTGTCCAAAACAGCTGAATTCAATGTGTCCATGATTACAATTAATTACTAGGTTGAAATCCCTTAGTACTAGCGCAATTCCCCATGCTTGACCAGTAGCACCATTTTCTCTGCTGAACCTTCTGTTATGTGCAATTTTAAAATTTTATGTGCAATTTTATCAGTTTATCACAATGGTATTTTGAGTCAGTAATAAAACACTTGCCCATTCCCTCCTACATTTCTGGGGTTCTTTCTTCTGTTCTAGTTCCCCAGTTCCTATTATCTATTATAATCAAATATATCACCTTCACTCCTTAAAAGTTACAATTCTCTTTTTGTATAGATGCTTGTGGCCTACCTCTGGGCAATCCCACGTCACCTCGATCAATGAATCCTCCATTCTTTATGTTAGTGCCGAATGTCCCAACTGAGTCACGAAAGACACAAGGAATGAATGTTTTCCCAGATTTATTCTTTAAGGCTTGGGCATCTGGAACAAAAGCTTCTTTGTGAAAAATTCACTATTAATACTATGGATCTATCCAGTTCGACACTTCAGCACAGTTCAAAAATTTAAAGACAAGCAGTGAGTTTGGGATCACCAAATAAACTTTTATTTCAATTTTGAAGATAGCCTGTTCAGTTCCATTATAGATTCTTCCATAGAATAACAATGTGTTTTCTCAACTTATCAATACCTAACCATGCCTCACATGTATTTAACAGATTTTTAAAATATAATTTAGTCCATACATTAATAGTTTATCCTCAGGTGTCCAATTCTTAAGGCCAAAGCCACACCTTGTTCTTTCTTCAGCAAGGACGCAACCTCCGTACTTCACTTTTCAAATCATCATAAGTTTCAAGTTGACATAACATGAATATGAAATTATATCTTGACATTTTACACTTGAATCATTTCAGCTATTCTTCTCAACAGTAACTTCCACTTACAACTTTGTCTAAAAAGAAACTAAATTTCCACTCTTCATCTTCAGGCAACTATTCTGTTACCAATGTCAATTTGGACCCAAGCCTGTTGGGTGAAATACAGGACAACATCTTATGGGTAACGTTAATTGACTACTCAATCACATAACTCATCCCACACCCAGTACCACCAATTCTCCCCTTATATTTACTCAGTCACTAAATTAATCCATTAACCCCACACACCAACTTAACTCTTGCTGTACTGACAGTGGCTGTACTGTGAGTGACATGAATGATTCATCTGCAAACAGGAAAAAGATACAACATTTTGAGAAAGCTTTGATTTAGAATAAAACACGATCTTCCCAACTGAACATCAGGGTCCAGCATTTCCATCTGAACTCAGATTGAGAGTTTAAACTCTGAATAATTACAGCAAACCTAGATTAAGCAACATTGCACTTAAAAGGCTGCATTGCACTGAAATTAAAAGTTTGAGTTCTATTGTGGGTCATTGTCTGTTCTCATTCACCCGACAACAGTGTTTCTCAAATATTCTCCCATTGTGACTCAGTTTTGAAGCTTGAAAATTGCAGTGATCCTAGAGAATGGAAATGTGTGTGGGAGGGATTGTGTGAACAGGATGATTTCAAAGAGCTGGGGAGGGGTAGAACTATGACAGCTATGTAAGGTTAAGGACTGGAGAACATTTAGCGATTTTTTTTCTTCATCAACCATTTGACAAATTCGACCTCGGAGCTCATTTCATTTGGTCACGTCCAAAGGCAAGAAAATAATTGTACACACATCTTAAGGGACCATGACAGCCAAACTCTAGACTGCCAATCATAGTCACTGCTCCATAGTTGCCATGGATTAGAGGGAGCTCACAGCCATAACTGCTTGTCTGTCAACCCAGAGTTTGGGAACCCATGCCTCAGAGTTTGGTAACCGGTGGATATATGTGGATAAATCCCCGGGACCTGATCTGGTGTAGCATTGAACTTTGTGAGAAGCTAAGTGATTGTTGGGTCCCCTTGCTGAGGTAATTTTATCATCTATAGCTATGGGTGAGGTGACAGAACACTGGAGTTTGGCTAACGTGGTGCCATTATTTAAGAAAGTTGGTAAGGAAAAGCCAGGGAACTACAGAGCAGTGAGTCTGACATCAGTGGTGGGCAAGTTGTTGGAGGGGATGCTGAAGGACGTCATTTACATTTATTAAGGACTGACTAAGGATAGTCAACATGACTTTGTGCGTGGAAAATTAAGTTGAGCTTTTTGAAGAAGTGACGAAGAGGACTGATGAAGGCAGAGTGGTGGATGTTGTCTATATGGGCTTCAGTAAGGTGCTCAACAAGATTCTGCATGGTAGACTGGTTAACAAGGATCGATCATATGGAATACAGGGAGACGTAGCCATTTAGATACATAACTGGTTTGAAGGTAGGAGACAAAAGTGGTGGTGGAGGGTTGCTTTGTGCACTGGAAGCCTGTGACCAGTGCTGTGCTGCAAGGATCGGTGCTCAGTCCACTGCTTTTTGTCATTTATATAAATCATGTGGATGTGAACATAGGATGAATAAGTTAGTAAGTTCGCAGGTGACACCAAAATTGGTGGTGTAGCGGACAGCAAAGAAGGTTACCTCAGAGTACAACGGGATCTTGGTCAGATGGGCTAGTGGACCAAGGAGTGGCAGATGCAGTTTAATTTAGATAAATATGAGGTGACACACTTTTGTGGGGCAAATCAGGATGGGTCATATACACTTTAATATTAAGGTCCTGGGGGTGTTGCTAACCAAAGAGACCTTGGCGTGCAGGTTCATAGTTCCTTGACAGTGGAATCACAGGTAGACAGGGTAGTGAAGGCGGCGTTTGGTACGCTTGCCTTTATATTGAGTATAGGATTTGGGAAGTCATGTTGTGGCTGTACAGGATACTTCTGGAATACTGCAGCTCAATTCTAGTCTCCCTGCTGTGGGAAAAATGTTGACAAACTTGAAAGGGTTCAGAAAAGGTTTACAAGGATGTTGTCAAGGTTGGAGGGTTTGAGCTATAGGGAGAGGCTGAAAAGGCTGGGGCTATTTTCCCTGGAGTATCAGAGGCTGAAGGGTGACTTTATAGAAGTTTATAAAATCATGAGGGGTGTGGATAGGATGAATCATCAAGATTTCTTCCCCAGATTAAGGGAGTCCAAATTATAGGGCATAGGTTTAAAGCGAGAGGGGAAAGACTTAAACGGACCTAAAGGGCAACTTTTTCGAATGTAGAGGGTAGTGCATGTATGGAATGAACTGCCAGAGGAAATGGTGAAGGCAGGTACAATTACAACATTTAAAATCTAGATGGGTATATGAATAGGAAGGATTGAGGGGGATATGGTCCAAATGTTGGCAAATGGGATTAGACTAATTTAGGATATCTGGTCGGCATGGACGAGTTGGACCAAAGGGTCCGTTTCCATGCTGTACATCTCTGACTCTATAACAGGGAACTTGGCTTTAAAGCACAGTAAGTAGGACAAGTTAGCTGTGGTCAAACATGCTCAACTTAATATTTTCAATGACCTGCAATGCTTCAGTTCCATACTCTGCATTCAGCATGCAACAATAAGAAGATATGGGAGCATCTACCCCACAACATTAACCCCTAAGACACTGCTTTCACTTTGGTGATATCTTTTTTTGAGAAAGGCGATAAGCCATTCTGAACATCAGTTGGCCAATCAGCAGCAAGAATGTCAGCATGTAACTACTTATTACAAACACAATAGCTTGACCAATCAGGAATAAATTTCTGCCCATATTCTTAGCCTTCACTTTATATAACTACCTCTCACAGCTATTTCACCAAATAATGAACAGCACACATTGCTTGAAATGTTAAAGCCTCACAGTACTTTCTAAAAGGAACCCTAAGACAACAACTCTTCTTTTCAGATCAAATTTTACATTTTACATTCAGAGCGTAACAATAGCAACATTTTATTCAAATATGTTATCGCTCTCATCATGAAAACCTTCTAACATCTTTCAACTCGTGTTTAAATATTCAAATGCCTCTTCAGAGTTTCCAGCACCATGGAACAGCCTTGTTTATTCCATTTTTACCAATCTTCATACAGTCAGAGCACTTGTAACAATAGTATCTCTCCCTCATGTCATTACTTTCAGAATCTCATATCATCTCCTAACCCTGCAATCAGTGATCTATCTTTGCAACTTCCATCTCCATGCTACCCCCTAGATGACAAATTATCCTCCACAGATATGTGATCAGTTCCACATGTATAATTAGCAGTTTAGTTTAAAAACAAAACATTCAAATGTACTTTTTGTTATGGATTTAACTTCGGTCTGTGGGTGATTAGTTTTATACAATAAACTACAAGATCCCTTTTGACTTTTTTCACTATGTATCAACTGAATGCATATATTTTAGGCCCTTGTAAATACTGATGATTGCTATATTTTGTGTAGATTTTTAAGTATGACCCACTGTATTAGTTTGATATTATTTTGTTCAAAGTTATAAAAAACTTCATAATTTATATTAAAGTAGCCTTCCAAACATAATTGCCACTGTAAAAATATATCCCCCAGCAGGAGGCCTCCAAAAACAAAAATAATTCAAAGTGACTGGTCTAGTCAACAGCACAAACATACAGTGAGGCAAGTGTTGGATTTAATTAGGACTTCACAATATACAAGTCAAATCTGAAATAATAAGCTAATAACATTTCCTATTCTGAAAGAATGGACATCAGGAAGCGACCATGCACTGTATTAAATCAAAACTGCATATGCTAGAGATCTCAAACAGCGATAGGAATCGGTGTGGAAAAACACTGCAGGTCTGTCAGCATCTGTGGAGGAGTTCAAGCAATATCTGATTTTGTTTGTTTCATGCACCATATGAGCCTTATTCTAACCAATCTAAATCTAATCATGCACTCCTTGGACCAGAGTTCCAGGGCACCACCGGTCAGGCTGTGCTTGTGATTTGGAAAGGACTAATAAGCCCAGAAAACAAGGAAAACAGAAGAATTTCAGAGGAGACAGCACCTCAACAAACAGAGGACTAGTATTGCATTGTAAATCAACTGATCCCACTGCCTTATTAAGTTTCATTTTTATTGTACTTGTTTTGATAACAATAAATTTGTGAACCTTGTCTAATCACACTTGTACCCAAAGTGGTTTCACATTTGGTCAGATCCTGAAATCTTACAAGTGATGTTAAATTCGGTTTCAGAATCCCAAACATGTATACTAAAAACACCCGCCTCTACACTGTCTTTATCAAAACTCTATTACGGTTGCTATAATATAAACTGCACAAATCTCCAAAGATGAGTCTAAGTTTACTCCAACTAAAAACAACAATAAGACCGACACATTTTCCATGTCGTCATCACAACCCTGGCTCTCTTGCCACCAACAACATGCTGCTGCAATTGTCATGGCAGCCACAATTTCACCTGCCAGGCCTACACATTCACATTCCATCAAATTCTTTGCTTTTCCTTCTTAAAAAAAACTCCTTAGAAACATCCCTTTAACCAGCCTTTTGATCACCTCACTTCTTGTTCTTTCATTAGGTATTCATCTTTTTTCCACATTTTAGCCAAGCATTTAACTGTTTTTAAAACTAAACACCTGGTTCAGAAGAAGGCTTTCAGCACAATAACAGAACATTGCCGGCTATGACATTATTCTAACATTTTCCAGGAAATAATAGTGTAAGTCATTGACAGCGAATTTTATTATATAATTACCTAGCACTTTTGCTCCACCCCACTATTACCCCTCACCAAAACATAGGAACAAAGGGACGGGAATAAGCCATTCAACCCCTCAAGCCTGTTCCGTCATTCAATGAGATCATGGCTGATCTGTGGCCTAGTTCCACACGTCTGCCTTTGGCCCATAATCCCTTAAGATCCTTGCTGAACAAATTATTTGAGATTTTAAACTAACAACTGATCTAGCATCAATGCCATATGTGGAAGAGTTCCAAACATCTACCACCCTCTGCGTGTTAAAGTGCTTCCTAACATCACTCTTGAACTGTCTGGGTCTCAATCAGCTACATGATAATTAGAGCTCCATCTCATTTGAAACCAATGACAAAGTCAATTTTGCTGCATTTAAGCCAGTGTTCAGATCACCATCATATGGATTGTAAAATAATGGCACTGAAGACCTGGTAACTATGTTTTACGTATTTATTCAAGGTCATTATTTTGACTACTTTGCTTTCAACACTTAGCAGAACTTGAGATCAATCCGAAGGGCACTTGCAAATCCATTCTTACATTTACCACTATCTGCTAGAAAGCAGACTTGGTGGCTGGTAAGTCCTCTGTCAAAGCACTTCATTAACCACATCAGTTATTACTTCCAATTTTCTTTCTTCCATTAAGATGTTCCTTGAAAACCTACCTCGGATCAAGCTCTTAGTTATCTGCCCTAACATCCCATACCTCTAGACTCAAAAAGTTAGCTTGCTCTCTCTCCATGGATACTGCCTGACCCGCTGTGATCTCCAGCGCTTTTTGTTTTCAGTACAGATTCCAGCATCTGCAGTAATTTGCTCCTACAAAGTGTTTATGTTTTAGGTTTTACTACATTAAAGTAATAATAAACACAACCTATTACTGTTATTATAAAAATTTCTTTTGTATTAAGAGAATTAGAGAAATTAAACATTTCCAGTTATGTGACTGCTTTTGAGTTCAGTGCTCAACTATTGCTGCAAAAGAAAGAAATCCCACCATTAGATGACCCATACATGCACTATATTCTCCATAGTATCATTAGGGTTTCATTATGGAAATGTTTCACAGAAGCAAGGGCTCTAAAGTGGTCTATAGTGTATCATTGGTGATTTTTATAATACATTCCAAACAGGCAAGTAAACAGATAAAAACCAACAGAATTGCAGCTGCTGGAAATCAGAAACAAAAATAGAAATTGCTGGAAAGGCTCTGCAGGTCTGGTAGCACCTGTGGAAAGAAATCAGAGTTAAAGTTTCAGGTTCAGTTCTGAGAAAGGGTCACTGAACCCAAAATATTAACTCTGATTTTTCTCCACAGATGCTGCCAGACCAAGTAAACAGATAATACAATTTTACTTTGCACAGAATAGCTCACAGTCTCCCTCAGGAAGAAAATTGTGTCCTCAAAGTATTAAGGAACATGGAATTGAGTGGTTTTGAGCTTCCCTAACTCTGAGAGAGAGTTCTTTATTAAAGGGAGGAAAAATCTCCAAACCAAGTTCTACAGGTTCTGTTACAGGTTATGCACAAAACAGGTTCTAGCTTAGGACTCAAATTAAGCATAAATCATGCTTTTGGCAACTAAAGCCAAATAATGGCAAATAAATATTCCAATGTAAGCACGGTTATAACCATTATCCTCAAGTGCATTAATAAATACATAGATTTATGAAAACTTGATGGCAATCAGAATTATTTTACCAGCTTCAAAATTGTTGCGATCAATAACTTGCCCACTCACCAAACTACCACAGATTGACTGCTAGTGCACAGCCATATGTAAATTCACCAATGGAAGATAACAAAATGTACTTGCATTGGAGACAGTCCAGAAAAAGTTCAATAGGCTGATTTCTGCTACAGAGAGATTTTTATGAGGAGAGGTTGAGTTGATTGAACTTGTACTCATTTGCATTTAAAAGAATGAAAAGTAACATACAAGATGGTTAGGAAACTTGATCGGATAAATGCGGAGTGTGCAGGGCATAATCTCAGAGTAAGGCATCGCCCCATTTAAGACAGAGGTAAGGAGGAATTTCTTCTCAGACAGTGAATCTGTGGAATTCTTTACCACAGAGGGATGTCAATTAAGTGAATTCAATGTCGAGATAAACCAATATTTATGGCAGTAAAGATGGTGGAGAAAGTGGAGTTGAGGATTATCAGATCAACCATGATCTCATTGAACGTCGTAACAAACAATGGACGAATGGCCTACTTCAGCTCCTTATGATCTTATAAAAGACTGTAGCAGGAAACCAAATGTAACATATGATATTTTTGAACTGAAATTGACTTGACAGTGATTTCCAAGCCACTGTCTAAATAAAGGGTGGAGATCATAGCGGGTCAAGCAGCATCCATGGAGAGAAAGCAAGCTAACGTTTTGAGTCTAGATGGCTCTTCAGAGCTCTCTCTGTGGATGTCACCTGACCCGTTGTGATCTCCAACATTTTCTGTTTTCAATTCACATTCCAGCATCTGCAGTAATTCGCTTCTGTAAATAAAGGTTATGTTGGCACTTGGTAGTTCATCTAACATTCCACATCGAGTCCCTTTCCCCCTTGCCTTCCCTTAAAACACCCAGTTAACATTTTATGTTAAGACTATGCAATCAGTTATTCCACAAACAACAAAATACTTCACTAAGTTAAGAAAATAGACCATGAGACCACGAGAAATAGCAACAGGAGTAGGCCGTTCAGTCCCTCAAGTCTGCTCTGCCATTCAACAGAATAATGGCTGATCCGACATTCCTCATGTCCACTTTCCTGTCTTTTCCTCATGACCTTCAATTCCCCTATCGAATAAGAATCTGTCTATCTTAGCTTTAAAATACAGGACTGTGCTCCCACAGCTTTCTGCGTTAAGGAACTCTAAAGACTTGCATTGCTTAGAAATTCTTCCTCATCTCAGTCCTGATTTTCACCTCTTTATTCTGAGGCTATCATCTGGTCCTCGAGTCTCCCATGCGTGGAAACATCCTCTCAGCATTTACCCTGTCAAGGCTGTTGAGAATCCTTTATGTTTCAATGAGACTGCCTCTCATTCTTCTATACTCCAGTGTGCAGAATCCCAACCTGTTCATTTTTGGTTATAAGACAAACACTCCATATCAGGGATGAGCCCAGTTAAACTTCTCTGAACTGCCTCTAATGAACTAATATCTTCCCTTAAGTAAGGAAAGCAAAACTGCTCTCAGTACTCCGAGTGTGGTCTCACCAGCATCATGTACAGTCGTAGTAAGACTGCTTCCTCTTATACTCCAATCCCCTTGAAACAAGAGCCAACGTTAGCCTTCTTGATTACCTGTTGCATCGGTACGCTAGCTTTCCACGTTTAATGTACAAATGCTTCAAAATTCCTTTGATTTCCAGCTTTCTGCAGTTTTTCTCCATTTAGATATTTCTCTGCTCTTTGTTCCCCCTTCCAAAAGGAACAACTTTACATTTTCCTACATTATAGTCCATTTCCCAAATTTTTGCGTACTTATTTGACCTATCAATAAAACGGTGTGTATTCCTCTCACAGTTTGCCTTTAAATTTATTTTTGTACTCACATTTGCAGACAACACATTTGCTTCCTTCCTCCAAGTCATTATGCACAATTGTAAACAACTGTGGTCCCAGCACTGATCCCTGTGGAACCCCGTTGGTTACAGGGTGCCAACCTGAAAAAGAACCCCTTATCCCCACTGTTTCCTGCCTTTGGCCAGTGGTCTATTCAATACACTAGCTTCAACACCACGGGCTCTTATGTTATGACTTAACCTTTTGTGAAGTATTTTGTTGAACTCTAAACTAATCAATGGATAAGGACAGCACATTACCATTTAGGATTGCAGTATGAATACCATAAATGCACACCACTTCTCTCCCCTCACACGATCATAAAGTTATATTGCATTACAGCACAGAAAGAGACCCTTTATCCAACATATCTGTGCCAGTCATCAAGCATCCCTCTCTTCTAATCTGATTTTCCATCATATTGTCAATCAACTTCATTAAAATTTCATGAGCTTTTGGATTATGCAAATTCTACCTTTACAACATGGTCCTACTCAAAGTCAGGGAAGGCATAAATGATTTGAGCAATTGCTGCAGAAAGTTATTCAGTTTTGGGATTTGGCCATAATCTTAACAAGGCATGGCCAATACAAAATCTGCAGCACTTTCAAAATAAAATCTGGAACCAACCTAACTTTCAGCAATAGTAATTTAATGAAGTGTAAAAATGCTTCATGTGATTCCAACACTAATATGCAGGAAATTCCACTTTCATACAGATATGTGGGCAAAAGCTGTGCTACACATGCAGAAAATTACAGGATGTACATGCTTCATTGACTTTTTGTTTTAAGGCTATGAAGATAAAATTAAGTTTTGACTGGAACAAACAATACAAAATCTGTTCAAACATGTGACTGTGTTACTCTTGTAAAGTTAGGCACCTTGAATCTGACATTTCATCCCCCTCGTCCTCACATACCACCCCACCAACCTCCGGATCCAACGCATCATCCGCCGACACTTCCGCCATCTGCAATCCGACCCCACCACCAAAGGCATCTTCCCCTCCCCACCCTTATCTGCCTTCCGGAGGGACCACTCTTTCCATGACTCCCTTGTCTGCTCCACACTGCCCTCCAGCCCCACCTCACCCGGCACTTTTCCCTGCAACAGCAGGAAGTTGTACACCTGCCCCTACACCTCCTCCAGCACCCCTAACCCAGGCCCCAAGAAGACTTTGCACATCAAGCAGATGTTCACCCGTACATCTGCTAATGTGGTATACTGTATCCGCTGTTCCCATTGTGGCCTCCTCTACATCGGGGAAACCAAGCGGAGGCTTGGGGACCGCTTTGCAGAACACCTATGCTCGGTTCGCACTAAACAACTGCACCTCCCATTCCGCAGACGAAATGTCCATCCTAGGCCTCCTGCAACGCCACAACGATGCTCCCCGAAGGTTGCAGGAACAGCAACTCATATTCCGCTTGGGAACCCTGCAGCCCAATGGTATCAATGTGGATTTCACAAGCTTCAAAATCTCCCCTCCCCCTACCGCATCCCAAAACCAGCCCAGCTCGTCCCCGCCTCCCTAACCTATCCTTCCTCCCACGTATCCCCTCCACCCACCTCAAGCCCCACCCCCATCTCCTACCTACTAGCCTCATCCCGCCCCCTTGACCTGTCCGTCCTCCCTGGACTGACCTATCTCCTCCCTACTTCCCCACCTACACTCACCTTTACTGGCTCCAACCCCACCTCTTTGACCGGTCTGTCTCCTCTCCGCCTATCTTCTCCTCTATCCATCTTCTATCCGCCTTCCCCTCTCTCCCTATTTATTTCAGAACCCCCTTCCCCTCCTCCATTTCTGAAGAAGGGTCTCGGCCCAAAATGTCAGCCTTCCTGCTCGGCCTGCTGTGTTCATCAACTCTACACCTGATTATCTCATTTCAATCAGGGGTGCAGGTTAGCCATTGCGAAATTTAGAAATGTTGGAAAATATTCAATGCCAGGAGTTTGAAAAGAAGATGTATTACAATAATGCCACATGCTGCTGACAAGGATAACAGTGGGGCTGTAACACTGGTTACAATATGGCAACTAGGAAACAACATTCAAATGTTCTTGGTCAATATTGTACAGGATCAAGTCAATTTTCTCTCAAAAATCATAACCAACAAAAGGTAGACCTCTGCATAGCTAAGCCATTCAAGCTAATATTAAAAAGCATTCCTCCACGCAAGCTGCAATTGAAATCTGAAAATTAATCTCCAAAAATATTGTTAATGCTAATTGATTGAAAATTGCAAAAACCAAGATACATAAGCGTTTTAAGCTCTGCAAGAACCAAAGTAAGTAAAGCAAGCTCAAAATCTGATCAGCTATGATCAACTGAATGGTTCAAAAGCCCAACACAGAATGGACACAATGGTGAAACATTTTCAAAGTAACAGCTTCACAGATCAAAAGAAACTAGCCTCTAGCTTTAAAGCACTTGATCTCTGTCTTGGCACTGACCACATTTTTTTTCTTTCCCAAATAGCACACTCGATTCAGCTGCTTTAAACAGTCAGTTCCAGAAACACCAACCTGTTCTGTAGTCAATCAATTTGCAGGTCAGGCAGATACTGAAGTTTTGCAACAGGCTACAAATTTATATTTAAAAAAAGTCATCAATGTTGACCCACCAAGTAGAAATTGAAGTAACCCTTGAGAAGGACCTGGAAATGTAGCTGAAGCTGAACCTGAACCTCTCATTTCACCTGACTACATGCAAAATTGTTCAAGATCAGGGTGTAAAATGCTACACCAGACTGTAGTATAAAAGCCTGTTCTAAAGACATTTGAAACCAGTTGGTATACAATATAGTGCCATTTGGGAATTTGAATTGTAGAAGTAGAGGTAAATAGGATTTTGGTTTTAGTTCTAAGAAATTAATGTGTGTTTTTTTTAAAAAAAGGGTCAAAGCCATTTTTGAATAGTAAATTCAAAGGTAATTTCAAAGAAAACACGTGACTTCAGCTGAATAACTTGATGAAGTACCTGCAGCGTTAATTGATGAAATGTTTACAAAGCTGAACTTTTATAACAGAAAGACAGATTGTGGTTAAGACAGGAGTGATATTTCACTGATATTAGGTATCTGTAAAGGATATTGCTGGGAAAAGGTCTGTGTTTTTTCTCTTGCTGTTGGTGTTAAGATCTTCCCATATATCTTTGTTTGCTTTTGTGTAACAAAATTATGTTCTTTTGTTAAAAGAACACAGATAATCGTGGGTGACTCACTACCACAGCAACGAAACCGCAAAAGCAAAACTTATGAGCAATTCAGATTTCACTTTGAGATGCGACATGTTCAGTGTCATCATCAGCTAAGATCATGAAACTAGGTATTATAGGATGTGAGCCCCATGCAAATCAAACAAATAAACATTAGATTTATCCTTACTAATTTATTTTAATTGTTTGAATATTGCACAGGAAAGACCTTGAGACAGTAATAATCCTCAAAAATAACAGAAATAAATTTAACTCAGCAGTTATACAGTCACAAATCTATGGGAGTCCTGCTACTGTGCCATTGCAAGTTACTTATACCGATATTGGTCACTTCATCCTGGCCATGTTTACAACAGCAATTCAGTGTAGATTTTCATGCAAATTAACAAATAAAAAAGAATATATCATCTTTCTTTTTATTCTTTATTCATTCACGGGTTGACGGCGTCGTTAGCTAAGCAGCATTTATTGCCCATCCCTAATTGCCGAGAGGACAGTTAAGAGTCAACCACATTGCCGAGGGTCTGGAATCACATGTAGGTCAGACCAAGTAAGGATGGCAGTTTCCTTCCCTAAAGGACATTAGTGATCCAGATGGGTGTTTCTGACAATCGATTCATGGATTCAATTGATTCTTAATTCCAGATATTTATTGAATTCAAATTCCATCATCTGCCATGGTAGGATTCAAACTCGGGTCTCCAGAACATGATCTGGGTCTCTGGATTAACAGTTCAGCAATAATACCACGAGGTCATTGTTACTCGCAGATGGGAGTAAGGGGAGACAAAGTAATGACATATATGGAGTCATGAAATACTTTTACATTTCTCTTACCATTTTTAGGAGCAATAATTTTCTCTGAAAACAAATAAAGTCAGTTAGTTGAATTCACAGTCATGGAGATCTACAGCACACAAAAAAAGCCGTTCAGCCCACTGTGTGTGGGCCAGTCAAAAACAACCACCTTTCCATTCTAATCCCATTTTCTAGCACTTGGCCATAGCCTTGTATGCATTGTTATTGAAACAGCACATTAAATACTCTTTAAATGTTATGAGGGTTTTTGCTATGACCACATCTCCTCTAAACTTTCCTCCCTTTTCCTTAAATCCATGCCCCCCTTGTCACTGATCCCTCCACTAAGGTGTAGTGTTTCTTCCATTCAATTCAATCTATCTATTTATACATCTCAGTCATATCCTCCCTCAGTCTCATCTGCTCAAAAGTAAATAATCCCAATCTGTACAATCTCTCTTCGGAAATGAAACTCTCCAGGCAAGACAACATTCTGGTAAATCTTTTCTGCACCCTCTCCAGTGCAATCACAACCCTTCTATTAGGTGGATTCCAGAACTGCACACAATACTCTTGCTGTGGCCTAACCAACATTTTATACACTTCCAGCATAGCCTCCCTGCTTAAACTCTATGATGAGATAAATATACCAACCAATATGCCAATTTATCCACCAATTCTGATACCTTAAGGATCAGTGTACATGCACAACAACATCCCTCTCTAATCTTGGCACTTCCCAGGGTCCTACCATTAATAATGTATTCCTTTGCCTTGCTTGTTCAGCCCAAGTGCGTCACTTCACATTTATCCAAATTGAATTCCATTCACCATTGATTAGCCCATCTATAGCATCTTGTGATCTAGGCCTATCCTCCTGAATATTTACCATCGCACCAACCTTTGTATCGTCTGGGAACTTCCTGATCAACACTACAACATTCATGTATAAACCGTAAATAGCAAGGGGCCCAACAGTGCAAGACCCTAAAGGACACAGACTTCCAATCAGAAAAACATCTCTCAAACATCACCCTCTGTTTCCTGCCAGTCAGACAATTGTGGATTCAATTTGCTGAATTTCCTTAGATTTCATTTGCTCTTACAATTGCTCTCAGTCTCTCATGCAGAACTTTATCAAAAGCCTTGAAGTCCAAGTAGACTACATAAAAAGCATTGCCCTCATCTACACACCTTGTCAGGTCTAAAAAATTCAAATCAATCTGGTCAGACATGACCAACAGTTGTTAAAAAAAAAACTTGTGTTTCTTCTTAAATAAAAATGCTCTTCATTCCCCCAGTTCTCTCTTGACCTTGTGCTGAAGCCAGTGCATCATGTTGGAGGCCTGTTCTGTAAAATGTCAGGAGCTCTTGGCAATTCTGCATTTAACAGTCTAAGCAGCAAGTTAGGTAACTTATTCAACGAATGTAGGACATTGCACTGAGCCAAAATAGGTTTTCTACATGTCATACACATGCATACAGTCCAGTAGAAATCTCTGGATGCCACAGTTGTGTGGACCTGTCCTCTATTCCCCTTTATAATCCAGAAGGGCCAAAACCAAGTGTAACACTCCTTGTGGCATCCTGAATGAGATCTTTTTTGCATATATAAACCAGGATTCAAACTTAGAAACCATCTCTCTGACCTTCAAGGTTCAGCATTCTATGATTTTTTTTTTTAAGAAAAAAACACACACATGGCTGCATGTTGCAGACACTGCAAGCTTTAACAAAATGCCTCCATATCAAAAAACAATGCAACAAAAAGCCTTCCAGGATATTAACTCAAAATGGAGTACAAGACAGAAAAGGCGTAACAAGAAAACCTTTGAGTCAATACAAAATTTAGAAAGTACACCAGTCAGTTAGAATCTGTGGAGTAAACAGATAGATTACATTTTAGATGTTAATTCTTTTTCAGAGCCCAACCTTTTAAGGGCTGTACTCTCTAGAAACCACCTTTCTGTTTCAAGTTCAGAACTTTATAACTTCTGCAAGTTTTCAATAATGTAATCTATATTCTCAAATGGTCATTTGTCCAGGCTAGAATATTAGTCAAAAGAAACTAAAGGTAAAGTGACTTTAATGTGATTAAAGAATATGAATATCACTCACTCACAATGAAATATATAATTCTTATCACAATTTGAAATGGAATTTTAGATAAAGTAATGTGATTATTTTGCATGAAATGCTGTCCTTTCAGCATTTCCTGAATGCAAATGGAGATAAGCAATGTATTGCACCATGTTATGTAGTAGGCTTTGACTCACATATTCCAACAAGAACACCACCCCTTATGTTGTTCAACTTATTTTTGAAGTCTTGCACACTAATCACATATACCCACAGAAGTTTCCTAAAATATAAATACCTACTGTGGAACGCAAAACATTTAAATGAAATTTTTTGTACCCAAGTAAATTCATGGTATTGAGGATGAAATAACACATTTCATTCGATCAGGCTGACTTTTTTAGAATAGATGTTCTTGCTGATTATGTTCCCTAGCTCCAAGATCAAGCTTGCATTCCATTCAGCCACAAACAACAAATTTCAAAAAGCCATATGGAATATAATTTGCATATCCAGTGACTGCACTGGTCTGAGACCTCAAGTATATCACCACAATTGCAATACTTGGATATAAATACAGGTCATTCTCCTAACGGATCAAAAACTGTCATAAATTTACCCACTTCACTTTTTACAAGGATGCCAAAATCCATCGTGCTTTTAGTCAATCTTTTCATTTAAGGAATTGTTACATTCAGATTACCAGTCATCAAAACTATGATGTATATATTGAGTCCTAAAAGCACTGGGAGTTCAAAAGTTTCCTCTCAGATTTATCGTGGTTGCCTACAAAATAATATCTACTGCTAGAATGTCAGTTTACATTACTGGGCAGGATTCAAAACAAGAAGCAGATCTAACCACTTTGTGGATGCCTGTGACTTGTACAGAAACACAGTGATGCATTGTGCAAAGAGTTATAAAACATTAGCAAACTCTCATTATGAGCCACTTGCTTTACATATCCACCATCTATTGATTCTCTCACAAACTGCAAGAAACTCTGCATCAGACAGTGCTGCAAGACAGTAACCCTCAAATTGAACTAAATCAGAGCAAACACATTCTCTGAAACGGATGACAAATATAGTCTAAGTATAAAATGAGAGCGATCAAATCACAAGAGGAATGAATTGTGGTTGATTCCACTAGAGGCAAGAAAACATTTCCTAAATGCAGGACATAACAAGCATGATAGCACAAGTGTAAAAGACATCTCAGTGGGTACATGAATAGGAAGAGTTTGGAGGGATATGGACCAAATGGGACTGTTTTAATTTAGGATATATATGTGATTGGCATGGATGGGTTGGACTGAAGGGTCTGTTTCCATGTTGCATATCTACCACTCTTAAGTGGGTTCTGCTTATCATAATCAAGGGCAGCAATTTGGAACTTTTATTTAAACAACCGAGAAGTTTCTGTAAGTTCATTACAATTGTGCTGTGAATTTAGATTAGCTTTACAGGAGTTAACTCTGAAGGATACAACATTTTTCTCATCTTAATGTTTAATGTATTTAGAATGCTAATGGGACTAGAGCAGTAGCATTCAGGCTCTTCAGAGTGCATCTGCTACAGGCCGGCAGCATCATTTTCTTTATGTACTTTTGATCCTTTCTCTCATCAACTTCCAGGCAGGACTGGTGTCAGCGTGGACGAGAACCCCCAACGACAGTAAACCCTGGTGCCTGGACCACCAGCGTCTGTAGGCTCCGGTGCCTGTACCCGCAGTGTTGTCAGTGAAGCGGCGGTGACAGCAGAGGAGTTGAGGTCTACTGGGGCATCAGTGTCATCATTGCTGTTCCTGAATCGGGATTCCCCGAAGACTAGAATACCTTTCAGAAGCGCTGAAGCTATGTTTGAGACGCCAATTTGAACATGAGATGAACTCTTATTGAAGTAATTTCTTTTATCCTTACTGTAACTCAAAATGTGGCAACAAAACACTTTTCACTGTATTTGTAAGATATGTGACAATAAATTATTCATTCAAAAAATTGTTTGAGTTCATCCATTATCAAGTGCACCCTGATACTAGAATGTTCATTATTCAAATGTATCCACAGAAACTTTACCTGAATCTACAGGATGTTGCTTCCAAACTAAGGAGGTAGGCTTTTCATTCAAGCCGATGACCTTGCTGACCAATCCTCACCTCAGCTGTCTTTCTCCCTCTGAACACATAAAGAAAGCTCCCTCACCAATTAGTTTAACAAAGAGAGAGGTCAAAAGACAAAGTGAGGCCATGTTTGGAATCTAAAGTCAATATTAGTTATTTTAAGAATTCTGAATAAAATCCTGATAAGTGTAAAAACTTCCATTTCTAAAAAAAAAAGTACGAGAAATATTTAAGAAATTGTTGCAGGTTACGGGAAGATCATATATCTCATTATCATCAGTTGTCTCATGCCTAGCACATGGCTGCAATGCCAAAAAGAGTTCAATAACTTCACTGGAGCTTTCAAGGCAAGAATTTATTTGCACCAAGTCAGGTGCTCGTACAACATAAACTTTAGAGACAAGATTATTACAGATGTCCAGATATGGTAACTTACGCGGAACAGGTGTACAGGAGCTAGGAAAGATGATCCAGGCCAGATCATTGCCCTTGGAAAGGCAAAATCAAATGCAAACACTATGGCAGAGGTATCAGACGCTAACTTCAAAGTCTCAGCCTCTCAAAGAAGCAACCAAGACATATACCAGGAAATGCCCACCAGTGAACTCGTGCACAATACCACAGAATATGGACACTGAATTTCAACTTGCAACACAGAATGCAGAGATGACTGGGTCAAAAATTTGCCACCAGGGTTTTGAAGACACTGTTGTCAGGGGCTTCTAAACAGAACGCAACCTCATTCTTGCATTCTGTTCTAGATTAGAGCAGTAGCTCTAAGGTACAGTCTATTGAGCATGACCTTGACATTTGCCACTTTCCCAAAGGACAACAGAAAACCAGTTCCTCTGTTTAACATTCGGACAGCTCTTTCCTCAGTGTTACATAGAAAGTTGGGTAGGACAGTCCTGCATTGCCCACAGTTCTCACAGTTATCTAAACTGTTTTCAAAAGAAGCTCAACAGTGTTTCACTTTCCAAGCTAGTCACTGAGGAAAACAAAATACTTCATTTGAGCACTAAACATGCACAAAAACAGGCATTAACAACATTAAAATTGCTCAAAGTGACAATCCCAACACAGTGAAAAGATGTTTAGGGTGTCCTCTCTGAAATCATATGAATTGGAGAACCTCACCAGCGGTCTGGTCAAAACACAGGGCAGATGTGGGGTAATCATTACTAGAGGCCATAAATTTAAGACAGTTACCACGGAAAAACAACAGAAATTGCTGGGAAAAAGCTGAAGTTTTGAAGGTTCTAAAGAATGGACACTGGACCTGAAATGTTAACTCTGCTTTCTCTCCACGGATGCTGCCAGACTTGCTGAATTTTCTCAGCAGTTTCTGTTGTTGTTTCTGACTTCCACCATCCAAAGTCCTTTCTTTTTGTTTAAAATATGGAATATGTACCACAGAAAATGGTTTAGGCAAAGAGCTTTAATGCTTTCAAAAGGTAACTAGATGAACATATAAAAGTGAATGGAAAGATATGCCAAAAGGTTGAATGGATGCACTAACAATGGGAAAGAGATTCACGGTAAACACTAGCAGACTAGTTCACCTCATGGCCTGGTTCTGCGGAGAATATGTTACGTAATTCCAGGAAAACTGTATGTATCCCATTCATTTATTGAAGTCCACGTAAAATGAACTGATTTGTTGTCATAGCTGTGTCCCATCTGGAGGAGTATTTTTAAACTTGTCACCCTTAAAAGTCACAAAATGTATAAAGTGGCATGTGAGATTACAGTACACAGAGTAAAAGGTCTAATTACAATCCAGTGGCATCACTAAATTCAGATACTGAGCACAGGCACACGTTTAGTTGTAGGAGACAAATACTCCAACAGATTGACAGATGAGAGTGCAGCCAAGAGAATGTATACTGCAAACAATTAAATTTGTCCAGTGAGGAAACAGACTGCCATCCTCGTCACATTACCTACTTAGTTTTTTATTCATTACTTACCTCAAATCTAGCTTCCATTAGGCATTTTAGACTGGGAGTAGAAGCAGAGACATGGAAAACAAATCAGGAAGGGTTACTGATGAACTACAGACAAATCTGCTTAATGCAGACATAAAAAGTAAATGGAGCACAACGGCCAGTTTGTTTTCTGCTTGAGGGTGAATAAACCCACGGAGTATAAACTAGGTCTCACTTCAAAGTAGGTCCAAAGATAAAATCAAGTTTTTAAAAAGTTAGAAGAGCTCCAAAATTGTGCTGCTCCACTTTTCTCCAAGCATCTAGAATACTCCAATTATTTTGATTACTGTTCACAAATTTGTCAAGAAAGGACTTGAGTGAGCATCCTAAAGTAATAATGCCAATCAACCACGTATTCTTTTGCTCCACAGAACATGCTGTTTAAATTAAACGTAGCTCAGTGTGTGCATCAAAATGACAGCATTTAAGTGAACCACCAGGTACAAAATTTTATTTCAGGTGACAGAAACTGGAAAACGTTCTGCTCACTTCAGTACAACTTCATCACTCCTTTCCCAGCCTTACAAGACTATCCTGCTCCACACTCCAAAAAGAGACATCTTCAACATTATCCTGTAAAGATCGTATTTCTCTAAAGAAAATCACTTTGCATCAATTGTGGTTCTCTGATAGTAAATGCAACATAACCAAACAACTTTCATTTCCTAGAGTTATCCTCACACACACAGGGAGAGGTCTTGGAACATGGCTGGCAGGTGGGTGAGAATTGGTGTTAGTCATACAAAAACTCGAGCAAAGAAAGGATTATTGAAAGCAAGGCAGGGGGTGGCTTGGTAAGGGAAAATAAGACAAGAGAGCCAAGGGCTGAAAATGCATCTGATATTGATTGGCTAGCAGTGTGCGTAGAATCAAGTTGCTGCTAGATACAAGGTTGCAGTGAGACATTAGACAGCAAAAACAAACAAACATACACATGACTATGAATGTAAAACTGTATTCACTTCAATTTTCATAATCAGTGTGCTGCAACTTGTACACTAAAGAAATGCACATTTACAATATTCCAAATAAAGAAATCAGAAGTAGAATGTTACACAAATCTGAGCTACGTAGATAATAGCGAGCTTTGCGACAGAATTGGACAAAAAGTCCAGCAAGGCATGTCTCAATGTCAGGAGAATCTTGCATCAACTTTTATGCTTATGCCAAGTAGCGAGGCATGTTTGTTGTTAGGCAGGAGGGAGTTGCCAATTAAGGGGAATTATTGCTTGTTAATTGCCTTGTTAACAGCACAACTTCTCCCATTAATATTCAGCATCCAACCTTACCAAAATGCATGGAACATGCTAATCATCAAGAAATCTTGGCATGGAAAGCAGAGCAGTGACATCAGCTCATCGTTTGCTCCAAAGGATTTCTGTTGCGAGGGTCTTTCAACTAACTTTGAAAGGTTACAGGAGGGTCATTTTATGTGCAGAGACAAGCTTTCAGCTGACTGAATAAAACAAGATTACATCACAGGGTCTCTCTCTTGATCACTTAGTGTCTACCTCAATCCTTGCAACATCCATACCTTGCTTTGCCATGCTGGTTAGCTTTTGGCTTTGACTGAAGTGTTAACACGCTATCAATACTGCTGTATGGACAAGCTCTTTCGTGCAGATATAAACAAGCTGCTTGTCAGTATGAAACTCTGCAGGAGTGGGGTGAGCATTTTGATTTACGGCATATCAAAGCATCAGTCAACCAAGTAGCCATGCTAGAAACCGGGTGGGAGCGAGTCCTCCGACAAGGGGCTGCCGTCAGTCAAGAGTCCTGGTACTCTCAGTCAGGGACACAGTCACGGTGAGCGATCAGCTTGGAACATTCACTGTCAGGGCTATCTGATTGTCAAAGGAGGGTGAAGGGAGTGGGGGCAGGTTATCAGGTAACAGGGGGATGAAACCACTGTCAAAAGTGGTAGGGAAGTCAATACTGAGAGAGGGAGTGGGAGAGGCGATGGAAGCAACAACAGAAGCCACAGTGTTTATCGGCAGCAACAGTCACCATAGTCTCCACAGAGAGAGCCTAGAGGTGCCATCTGGGCATCAGTAAGGTATAATGTCCAGATTCAGGGGATAGAGAGGCCAAGCTCAACATAATGTATCTCAACCCAGGGTGGGGGTGATGATGAGTGGAAATGGGCTGCCAGGGTAGCACAAGCATTAAAGGGCACATATAAGTCCAGGGTTGATGGGATGGGCACCTAGTAAGCAAGCAGGGCCAAGTGGTCATAATCTCCATCATGAACCACACTCACTGCCATCATTTTCTGTACTCCAGATGTGTAACGCAACTGACAATCCCCAGGGTGGTTAGAGTCAATGTCACTTTGACGGATGAAAGCGCAGGATCTACCCAAGTTGGACGTTAGGGCATTGAAGGAGAAAATTCATGGAGCACGTGTTTGCTAACTCCAGCTACATTTCATTTGTAAACATTTCTTTGCACGTATGCAATGCATGCCGATTGAACATGCTGATGTGTCAAGGTCAATGGCAGATTGCACCCTGCCATTGGAGTTGCTCAAACTAATATTGTCATTTCAGTGATGCACAGACTAGCAGCAATAACATAAGAAGAGGCAAATACTGGGCAAAACCATCTCATCATTTATGTAACTTCCAAGGGTGCTATGGGACAAGGGAAGGAACATTGCTGAATTGAAAGTCATACGAGTGTGACCTAATGAATGCAATAGAAGTTGGAATGTTTGACATGGGTCTAGGATGGGCAGAGGTTCAAAACACAACAGATATTCCCTTTCAGATATAATGTGTTGGCCACTAAGCCAGTTAACTTAGGGACCTAGTTGTAGGGGAGGACATTGTGAAACAGGCAGGTAGGCTAGAGGAGGTTGATGTTAGTAAAGATGCTGTGCTAGGAATTCTGAGGAACTTGAAGATAGATAAGTCCCCCGAGCCTGATGGGATTTATCCAAGGATTCTATGGGAAGCGAGGGATGAGATCGCAGGGCCTTTGGCGATGATCTTTTCGTCCTCACTGTCCACGGGTATAGTGCCGGAAGATTGAAAAGAGGTAAACGTCATTCCCTTGTTCAAAAAAAAAAAGGGAACAGGGATAACCCTGGAAATTACAGGCCAGTTAGTCTTACTTCAGTGGTGGGCAAATTATTGGAAAGGGCTCTGAGAAACAGGATTTATGATCACTTGGAAAGGCACAGTTTGATTCGTGATAGTCAGCATGGATTTGTGAGGGGTAGATCATGCCTCACAAACCTGAGTGAATTCTTTGAAGAGGTGACCAAGCACATGGATGAAGGTGGAGCAGTGGATGTGGTATACATGGATTTAAGTAAGGCGTTTGAGAAGGTTCCCCATGGTAGGCTCATGCAGAAGGTAAGGAGGCATGGGATACGGGGAAATGTGGCAGATTGGATTCAGAATTAGCTGACCCTTAGAAGACAAAGGGTGGTAGTGGACGGAAAATATTCAACATGGTGTTCGGTTACGAGTGGTGTACCACAAGGATCTGTTCTGGGTCCTCTCCTATTTGTGATTTTTGTAAATGATTTGGATGAAGGAGTGGAAGGGTGGATTAGCAAGTTCGCGGATGACATGAAGGTGGGTCACGTTGTGGACAGTGCAGAGGGCTGTTCTAGGTTACAAAGGGACATTGATAGAATGCAGAGCTGGACCGAGAAGTGGCAGATGGAGTTTAACCCGGAAAAGTGTGAGGTGATTAATTTTGGAAGGACAAACTTGAAAGCAGAATACAGGGTTAACAGAAAGATTCTTGGCAGTGTGGAGGAGCAGAGGGATCTTGGGGTTCATGTCCACAGTTCCCTGAGAGCTTCCACCCAGGTGGATAGAGTTGTTAAGAAGGCGTACGGTGCGTTAGCTTTCAGTAATAGAGGGATTGAGTTCAAGAGCCGTGAAGTTATGCTCCAGCTATACAAAAGCCTGGTTCGGCCACATCTGGAGTATTGTGTCCAGTTCTGGTCACCTCATTACAGGAAAGATGTGGAAGCGTTAGAAAAGGTGCAGAGGAGATTTACCAGGATGTTGCCTGGAATGGAGGGAAGGTCTTATGAGGAAAGGTTGAGAGAGCTAGGGCTTTTCTCTTTAGAACAAAGAAGGACGAGAGGGGACTTGATAGAGGTGTACAAAATGATCAGAGGTATAGATAGAGTAGACAGCCAGAGACTTTTTCCTAGGGTGGAGGCAGCTTTTACAAGGGGACATAGTTTTAAAGTGAAAGGAGGTAGATATCGGGGAGACGTCAGAGGTAAGTTCTTTACTCAGAGTGGTAGGGGCGTGGAATGCATTGCCGGAGAGGGTAGTGGAGTCGGCCTCATTAGGGGCATTTAAGCAGCTATTAGATAGGCATATGGATGATAGTATAAGGTAGCGGTGGAGGTTAGATAGACCTCAGGTTTAGGGTAAAAGTTCAGCACAACATTGTGGGCCGAAGGGCCTGTACTGTGCTATGTTCTATGTTCTATGAGTGCTCCCACCCAGTTTCTAGCATGGTTATTTGGTTAGCTGGTGCTTTGATATCCCTTAAATCAAAATGCTCACCCCATTCCCACAGAAATTCATACGAACAAGCAACTTGTTCATATCTGCACAAAAGTTGCTAACTACACTGTGACGAGGATCATGACTGATCAAAGGACAGGTCAACTGAAATCTGGAAGAGTCTGGAACCAGATTGATATGCAGCTCCACAAGATGACATCTTGACAGTATTGGTCAAGATACCAATATTTAGTTCATAGCATAGGTGCATACTGCAGCCTATATTCATTTCTGTTGAGATCCCTTTGGCTGGTTGTCAAAGAACACTCATATTTGGAGTTTTTGTTCAAATGAGATTTGGGTGACCACTGGGCGCTGGGAAAAGAGTATTGGGAACTCAGTCTTCACATGGGATTTATTTAAGGACAGGCAATTGTGTGGCCTGGTGATTAAAAGCTAAGGTGACAGAATGGGGTTGCATGTGCAAGAAAGTGTCAGGGACTTGCAATTAGCAGCACAGCTTTGTGGCTGTTCAGCCATTATGCTGCTGCCGAGGAGCAATGACGAATCAAAAATGTTTGTCCAGGTGTACAGTGCCTCTCAAAAATGACCAGACACAAGGGTTGCCAGACTTTCAGCAGCAATCTGCTGAGTGGAAGTTGTTGTGGGAACAGCACAGGGATGGGAATATAATTGGACACGAGTGGCACCATAGTGGAAAGCTAGGTAATTAATGAGTTGTGTTTAGTAAACTACAAGAATTCTTGCTGGGCCCAGAGGAGAGAATCACTCCCAAAAAAAAAACTTCTCACACTTAGCCAAATAAATAAAGGATTCAGTTCTTCATATCTAGATAGACAAACTGCTACTCATAAACGTAACACTTTCTTTAATGCTGTTGCTGTCATTACTTGCTGTTTTAATATGCTGAATGTATTAACAAGATGTTATAAAAAACATTATGTTCCCAGTGATATAGTGGCATAACTGCAAAGTTTACATTATTCTCTGTGCCTGGAGCTGGTGCACAGAAACACCCACAAACAAAAACTTCTGATTATAAACTTGAGTAGATTTTTGTTTCAGAGTCCTGATCTTAACGCTGGGCTCAATACAGAGTTGAGAAACCAGAAACGAAGGTTACCAGATGCTGAAAAGCAATTATCAAGAATAATTATACACACATCTCAAGGAATCCCATCCAATTAAGAGCAACAGGTAAGTTTCCACAACCAAAAGGCCAATGAGTGACCCACCAGTGCTGAAAGATCGGCAGACTCAGCAGAGCTGGAAACTGCCAGCACTGGCAAGAAAACAAGATGATGCTTAAGACAGAGACGTCATCTGAAGTCATTTTTAAAATATAAAATTATAAAGAAACCAAAGTTGCTCAGCCATCGTCATTTGTGAGAAATCCCTTCCTTAGGCAGCCAACAACTGCAGTTTTAACCACATCACAAGGGTTCTGCAGTGACCAAAATGCTAAATGGAACACCAATCTTCCAGTCAGCTATTGTGAGGGCTCCACCAATTTATCAGTTGGGCTTCAACCAACTAGTATCACTGCTGTGACATTTCCTATAATTGGCTTTATAGGTTACCTATCATTTGCTGGGAGGTAGTATTTATACTGCAAACAAACCTCTTCCAAAATGGGTCAAGGCAGAAATATGCTGGCAGATCAGCATGCAGGTTAATGAAAGAAAATCACACGCTTGCCCACCTCTGTGAACCTTCTGAAGACCAGACCTTTGTAGTTCTTTAAATTTTATTCTTGTATTTTCTCAGTTTTTAAATCAACAGGATGGTAAGGAGGCTTTTTGAATAAAACAGACCTTAAAACTGAAATTATCATTGATAAATATCTCTTTCAACATTAAGTGGATGTGCAAGTGTTGTACTGGGGTGGACAAGGTCAGAAGTCACATGACAATAGGATATAGTCCAAAGGTCTATTTGAAATCACAAGCTTTTAGAGCACTGTCCCTTTGTCAGGTAAAGTGAACAAAAGCATACAGGCACAGAATTTAGAAGCAAAGACATCAAAAGTGTCAGACGGTGTGAGTAAAGTGTCAACAGCTGAATAGGAAATGAAGAGCCTTTGAGATACACAACAACACGGAATCACTGAGCAGAAACCGATAGCCAAGTTCCATACCCATGAAGATGGCCGCAACCGTGATCTTGGGTTCATGTTGCGGTACATGTAACCCGACCATACTGTTGCATATTTGTAAAATTTTCCTTACTGTCCTGTTTTAACATCATTACCTTGATAACTTGTTATGATCTCTCCAATTAGTTTGTGCAATTTTGGATTCCTTGTCACTTTGGCATGCAACTCTTATACCTATCATGTTATTTCAGCCGTTTGGTTTGTGTCCAGCACCACCTTATTTTTAAACTTTTTGTCATTACCTCTCTGCCTTACTTAATTGGATTATAGGTCATCCCTTCATTTACTATTCAGCTATTGACACTTTACTCACACCGTATGACACTTTTTTGATCACCTGCAGAGACTTATTATTGGACACTCCACATCACACTATTTTTATGTTCTTTTGATCTCTCTGCCTATAAATTCTGTGCCTCTAAGCTTTTCTTCACTTCACCTGACAAAGTGGCAGCCCTCCAAAAGCTTGTGATTTCAAATAAACCTGTTGGACTATAACCTGGTGTTGTGTGACTTCTTTCAACATTACACACAGCTAGATAAAAACAAGCCAATAATAAGTCCTCTACACCAACAACAAAAGCAGAAATTTCTGGAACAGCATCTTTGAGAGAAATCAGAATTAACGTTTTAATAATAATAATAATAATCCCCTCTTTGCATACCATCAATTATGTTTGAAGATAGAAAAGTAAGGACGCAACTCTCACTGAAATTTCACTAAAATGTTAACATTTTGCAAACCCCATGTTCACATCATCCATTTGGGCTGTGAAAAAAATTACAGCAGTTCAGTTATTAGTTTTTGCATTCATGAGAGGGAGGTGATGGCCTACTGATATTATCACTGGACTGTTAATCCACAGACCCAGATCATGTTCTGGGGACCCAGGTTCGAATCCCACCATGGCAGATGCTGGGATTGAATTCAATAAATATCTGGAATTAAAGGTCTAATGATGACCATGAATCCATTGTCAATTGTCAGGAAAAACCCATCTGGTTTACTAATGTCCTTTAGGGAAGGAAACTGCCATCCTTACTTGGTCTGGCCTACATGTGGCTCCAGACCCACAGCAAAGTGGTTGACTCTTCACTGCCCTCTGGGCAATAAATGCTGCCTAGCCAGCAAAGCCCTCATCCCATTAATGAATAAAACAAAACTCACACATCCAGCACTTTGTGCCTATTAAGCATAATTTGAAATAATAGATGTTACGACTGACATTGATGAACTGATTCTTGTATTGCTCCTATGAAACGTCATGACACCAACATTAAACAATAAGGTTGGTGTGTCAGCAACAGACTACGCTTCCCTTCATGTTTTGAGCAATCACATAAAATCAATGAAATGCTGGCGAGATGCTGAAGGGCAATCATGTGTCTAAAAGCGTACCTCAGTAAGTAACATGCCTTCAGATGTGAAAGACAGTACACTTAAGATGCTTAAATTTACTTACATGAAGCAATTGCACGACACATAATTTTGATACCTGTAAAAGTTGTACCAAGACTGATAAGGTTTAGCACAAAATGCAATATTCAAATGCAGCATATTCAGATAAATTAAACATCCAATGAAATTATATTTACTCTTTCCACCGAGTTATTTTGAATATCCTTAAACTCAATGATGTGGAATTTGCTGCCAGATGGTGTAGAACAGGTTATTAGCTTGTGAACCATTTAAAAAGGTCAAGAGAAGGACTCCAGTGATGACTCAAGGAGTTATGTTCAGTCAGTAGCGGAGCTGTAGATACACGGCATTATCCAGGTTCAATCCCTGGTCTACATTGCATTATCTAATCTGGAAGGATTAACAGAATCAGTATAACTGGTTTGATACTCCACTGAAGCACTGAGTGCGTACTGCCCTTTGGTGGGCTATCATCAAATTGAGATGTGAGAACAAGGTCCCCATTTGCCTGTTGGGGTGAATGCAAAGAATCTCATTATACTATTTCCAACAGAAGCAGGGCAGTTAATGTAGGTGATTAGCACTGCTGCCTCACTGCACCAAAGACCCAGGTTCAATTCCAGCCTTGGGTAACTGTCTGTGTGGAGTTTGCACGTTCTCCCCATAGGTGCATGGGTTTCCTCCCACATTCCAAAGATATGCAGGTTAAGTGGACTGGCCATGTTAAATTGTCCCAGAGAGTCCAGGGATGACCAGGTTAGGTGGATTAGCCATGGGAAATATAGATTTGCGGGGATAGGATAGGGGATGTACCTGGGTGGAGTGCTCTTTGGTGGGTAAGTACAGACCTGATGGCCTGAATGGCGTCTTCCTTCATTGTATGGATTCTATGATTCAAGTGATCTTGGCCAAAATGTATCCAATCAAATAATATCATAAAACAACTCATTCTGTTATTATCTGGATGTGGGATGCACATATATTAGCTGCTATGTTTTCTACATTAAAGTGACTAGACTTTCAAAAAGTACTTCATTGGCTGTCAAGCAGCCACTCTGTTCTCAGACTGGTGGGGAGAGAGGGGATTGCAACAGGGGTAGAAAATCCCTCCACTGGAAATACACATGCATGATATGATTGGGTTAGGCTGTGATGCCCTGGAGGTCAAGTACTTTCAATATCCTAACGGTGACAGTATTAGCTATTTCAATGTGGTATGAATGGACAAACAAAGCCCACAAAACTTTGGCAAGAAAGCAGTGAGTTCTGTGAAGATGGGGAAAAAAATTAAGAAACAAAATCAAGATTTGATTTTCCAGTTGTTAAATACACTAATGCTACATTTATGCAAGTTTGCATAATACTGCACAATCTATAAATTTAAAAAGTGCTAGAAAGCTCAGATCTGAGGAAGAGTCATGTTGAGCTCAAAGTTTTAATGCTGTTTCTCTCTCCAAAGATGCTGCTAGACCTGCTGAGCTTTATCCAACCTTACTTTTTTTTTTCCTGATTTCCTGCATCCATAGCATTTTACTTTTGTATACTATGTGCATACATGTCAGACTATATTATTTACCTATTACTTAAAAAGAGACTATTTTACTGAAAGCTGAGGGAACACTACTGAACTATATTCATGTTAGAGAGACATCATTTTGTCTGTGCTTATTGTCATTTGCAGCTAACTGTAACGTATGAGCTTAAAGCCGAATGCACATTACTGGAGCTCAAAAAGCCATTGGTTCCCTAACAGCAAGGAAAGTTCTGGAAAGATGTAACTCTAGTATGGAAAGCCCAGTCATTACTATAGCCTCCTTTGCTGGAGACAAGGCTAAATCCCACATGTGTTGCAACACATACATCGTCAGATTTAAGATAAAAGGCAATCGAGGGGAACTGCAACAACAATCAGGCTTTTGCCAGAGTTATTCAAACAAGGATCCCATCACTAGCCACAGAATATACCCAGAAGTAGTACAAGGCTTCAGTTTACTCAAATCATGGTAGGCATGATGGCAGCTTCAGAACTACAGAGGAGAAGCTAACATCACTCACACAAAACTTTGTTTTTGTGGACCTCACAAAAGCATTGGACAGATTGAGCTGATACTGGGGAAAGCTGGTGGTCATGTCAATCTAGCTTTGCAGTTCAATATGGTCCTTTTGTGATAATACCCACGGACTTATTGAATAGCAGAGCAAGCTCAAGGGACAAAATGCCAAATCCTGCTCTTAATTTCTTTGTTGATATGATGCAACATGTGTTGCTCAGATGAAGGACCAGCTCCAAATATTCAAAGACTCTCAAGTACTATGTACTGTTCTATGTACTATATTTTTGTCACAATGTCCCTCACAGAGTGAAAAAATCCATTGTTGTGAGACAAGGTGATGCACAACTGCGAAAGATCGTACACCACAATACACTCTAGAAGCGATCAAAAATTCTGCCTCTCAAATTCAAGATGACATACAACTTGCCACACAATGGAGAACTCAGCACCTGCAATGGCAAGGCAGCCACCAACTTTGGCCAACTAACAAGATGAGCATGGAGAAACAACAAATTGACTGATGTTTATTTACATGGCCTGCATTCTCAGGACATAACACTGTATGACAGAGAAACCAAGGCAACTTTCACCTACCAAAAACGGAGACTCAATGACATCTGTCTCCTACATCTATGGCCCATCCAGATGGAAAAAGAAGAATCACCATCTCTCACAGATTAAGGAAGCCACATTCTTGGCTCAGAAAATTGAAAAAAAAAGTGAACTAAATCAAATTTAAATACCTGTGTCACAAAAGATTAAGCACATTTACAAAAAAGAAATGGAAGAGAGAAACCAAATACTACATACAATGAGCTTGTAATGATAAATACACAATCTCAACAGTACACACACAATGGACTGGATGGTCTGCCCTGCAGCAATTTATTTCATGCTACAAACGTCAAGGTGGTGGACAATAGGATCAAGATGAAACATTTTCAGGCAATATGAATAACACCTTTCTTAATTCAGAATGTTTAAAAATTAGTCAACTCCATAAGATATAGTAGCTCATGTAGGGCATTCAGCACAGTGTCTGCTCTGCTATTCAATGATTTCATGGCTGATCTGATAATCCTCAACCGTGCCCTTTAGTCCTAGACTCTCCCACAAAAGGAAACTAATCTGTCAAGAATTTTGTCCCGTAAGAATTTTGTGCTTCAGTAAGATAGTCTCTCATTCTTCTATATTCCAAGGATTACAAGTCCAACCTACTCAAACTCTTCTCATAAGACAGTCCCTCTATACCTGGGATCACTTGGTGAATATGCTCTGCACTATTTACAATGCCAGTATTCTTTTTTGCTTAGGTAAAGGGACCAAAACTGTTCATAGTATTCCAGCTATGGTCTGACTGGTACCTTGTACACTTTTAGCAAGGCCTACTTAATACTCTATACCCCTTTCATTCCATTTGTATTGCCAATTAACTGAAATTGGATGTTTATTGTGTTATTCATACACAAGGATTCCTAAATTTCTGATCTGTAGCTTTCTGCAGTCTTTCTCCATTTAAATAATACTCAACTCCTCTATTCTTCCTGCAAGGTGCTTAACTTCATTTTCCCCTCATTATATTCCATCTGCCAAATTTTTGGCCACAATCTTAACCTGTCTGTATCATTCTGTAGACTATCATCCCAACCTCTTGCCTTCCTCTCTACTTTTGCATCATTCACAAACCTGGCAATTGTACATTCACTTTCCTCATTTACAATATATATGAATAACTTAGATAACTGTAGCACCCAGGACTGATCCTTGTGGCATACCACCAGTTACAGATTACTATCCTTTTTGTTATTCATTCATGAGATGAAGGCATTGCTGGCTAGGCCAGCATTTATTGCCCATTCCTAACTGCCCAGAGGCATTGTTGTGCGTCTGGAATCACACGTAGGCCAGACCAAGTAAGGATGGCAGTTTCCTTCTCTGAAGGACATTATTGAGCCAGATGGGTTTTACCAACAACGGACAATAGGTTCATGGACATAATCAGACTCTTAATTCCAGATATTTATTTATTTCAAATTCTACCAGCTGCTGTGGCGGGATTCGATCCCAGATCGCCAGAACATTACTTGGGTCTCTGAATTAACAGTCCAGTGATAATACCACTGGGCCCATTGCCTCCCCACCCTGAAAATGCCCCCTTATCCCAGTTGTCTTTTAGCAATCCTCTATCCATGCTAACGCTACGTACAACACTATGGGCTCTCATATTAGTAAATCCATGGTCAGCATTCTTTAGGAAGTCTTCTATATTCATAGGGCGATTCTCTAGAAACCCCCCAATGGGGGCAATACTTCATTATGGGTTTATAAAGCATTAGTTTGGACAACAAAGGCTTTTCTGCCACTTCTAAACGGAGAAATCCCAATTGTTATAGTTATGTATTCTATACTGCAGTCTTGATTTTTACCTGAAGAATACATTGGAGTTCTAGAACACTACAATGAAGTAGTGCAACTACAGACTCATCAATAGTGGTGGGAAAAATTTACTAGATTAATCATTTACAAGAAATGCTATATTAAAGCCAATTATTTTCAACATGGTTAAGATGCTTATTGCAACATGATACTGCAACAAGATCAAAAACAGGAACAGGTACCAAAACAGGATCCTTACACCAACATTAATAATTTTTAAGACCACAAGAAATAGGAATAGAAGTTGCCCTTCAGCCCCTTGAGCCTGCTCCATCATTCAATAGGATATGCATGATGTCATTTCTCACATCCACTTTCTTGCCTTTTTCCGCAGCCCTCGATTTCCTTACTGTTCAAGAATCTATCCACTTCAGCTTAAAGATATATAAGGATTCACATCTCTCTGCGGCAAGGAATTCCAAGGATTCTGAAACCTCAGAATAAATTCCTCATCTTAATTTTAAATTGTCAATCCTTTATTCTGAGACTGACCCCCCCTTCTGAGAGGAAACTTCCTGTCAGCACTTACCCTGTCAAGCCCTTGAAAAATCCTATATGTTTCAATGAGACCGCCTCTAAACTCCAGTGAGTAGATTCCCAACATGTTTAGACTTTGCTCGTAAGACAATTCCTTCATACTAGGGATTATCCTAGTGAACTGCCTCCAATGAAATGATACCATTCCTTAAATAAGGGAAGTAAAACTGCTCTCAGTATTCCAGATGTGGTCTTACCAGCACCTTGTAAAGCTGCAGTAAGACTTCCCTATTCTTACACTCTAACTTCCTTGAAATAAGAGCCAATATTGCACTAGGCTGCTTGGATTATCTGCTGCATCTGTGTACTTGTTTTCTGTGTTTCATGTACAAGTACACCCAAGTCCCTTTGTCTTGCAGCTTTCAGCAATTTTTCTCCATTTGAATAATACTGTTCTTTTGTTCTCTCGTTCTCTCTTCCAAAATGAACAGCTTCACATTTTCTTACATTACACCCCACTTGCCAGCTATTTCTCCACTTACCTAATCTATCATGGTCTTTCTAAACTGTTTGTCTCCCTCTCACAACCTGCCTTTCCACCTATTTTTGCCATCTGCAAATTTGGCAACAGTACATTCACTTCCTTCTTCCAAGACACTAATATATATTGTAAACAGTTGCGTTCCCAGCATTGATCCCTGTGGAATGTTCTGAGGATGCGTCACCAGACCCAAAACGTTAACTTGATTTTTTCTTCACAAATGCTGCCAGACCTGCTGAGCTTATCCAGCAACTTCTGTTTTTGATCCCTGTGGAACCCCAATGGTCTCCCAAATTGGAACCCAAAAAAGAATGACTTAACCCCACATGCTGTTTCCTGCCTATTAGCCAATTTGCCATCTATCCCAGATACTACCTCCAATACCATGGGCTCTTAACTTTGACAGATATTTTGTTGAATGTCTTCTGCAAGTCCAGATACAACATATCTACTGACCCTCCTCAATATACTCTGGCTGAGACTACCTCAAAATACTCTAATAAATTAGTACGACACTATTTCCATTTCATGAAAATGTACTGATTCTGCTCAATTAGATTATCATTTTCCAAATGGCCTGCTATTACTCTCTTAATATTTTTCCACCAATAAAACCAAAGAACTGCTGATGCTGGAAATCAGAAACAAAAGCAGAAATTGCTGGAGAAACTCACCAGGTCTGGCAGCATCTGCTGAGAGAAAGCAGAGTTAATGTTTCAGGTTCAGTGACCCTTCTTCAGAACTGAAGGGGAGTCTGGAGCCTTGGATAGTTAGGAGGGAGCAAGTAAATAGGCAGGCATTACATATGATTGCAAGGGAAGGTGCGAGGGGGTGTGGGGAGGTGTCCACAGTGGACAAAGAGTGGATCCAAGTATCCCAGACGAAATTGTCCCTGTGGAAGGTTGACAAGGGAGGGGAAGGGTACATGTTTCTTGCGGTGGCCATCCCGTTTGAGCTGGTGGAAACGGCAGCTAATGATCCTTTGGATGTGGATGTTGGTGAGATGGTAGGCAGGATGAGGGGGAGAAAACAAAAAGAGAGGAGGTGAGAGCCAAAGTGTGGAGATAACGCAGACATGGCTGAGGGCCCTGTCAACCAGCATAATTGGGAATCCTCAGTTGAAGGTGGACATTCTGGAGGACGCCTTGTCGAAGTTGGCATCATCAGAGCAGATGTGACAGAGATGGAGGAACTGGCAGAATGGAATGGATTCTTTACAGGAAGCAGGATGTGAGGATATATAGTCAAGGTAACTGTGGGAGTCGGTGGGTTTGTGGTGAATATTGGTGGTCAGCCCATCCCCAGAAATGTGAAGAGGGATGTTGAGGAAGGGAAGGAAAAAGTCAGAGATGGGCCAAGGAAAGGAGAGAGAGGGGTGGAAGATGGAAACAAAATAGATAAATTTTTCCAATTTCAGACAGGAACAGAAACAGCACCAATGATGTCATCGATGAAACAGTTGTGGGTGCAGGGACCAGAGCAGGACTGAAAGAATGTTCTGCGTAGCCCACAAACAGACAGGCATAACTGGGGCCCATGGCCACCCCTCTGACCTTAAGAAAATGGGAGGAGTTGAAGGAGAATTTGCTCAAAGTGAGGACGAGCTGGGCCAAGCAGAGGAGGAAGATGGTGGATGGGGACAAATCAGGCCTTTTTTCCCAGGAAGAAGCCCGGAGACCAACCTGATGGGGAGATGGACATGTAAAGGGGTTGCACATCTATGGTAAAGAGGCAGAGGCTAAAGCCGCGAACTAGAAATCATGAAACTAGCGTAAAATGTCAGATTAAAATGTCAGAAGAATCATGAATGTAAGTGGAAAGAAACTGGACAAGGGCAGAAAAAGAAAATTCAAGGTAGGAAGAGGGGATTTCAGTGGGGCTTTAGTAGGCAAAAACAATGGTTCTGTCCACACAGTCCTTCTTGTGGATTTCGTGAAGGAGCGGGCTAAGCGGAGTTGGGGGAACTATGAGCTTGGAGGCAGTAGAAGGGAGATCACCAGATGAAATATAGAGGTCATTACACCAGACAACAACAGCTCCACCCTTGTTGGCAGACTTGACTACAAAGTCAGGGTTACATCTGACAGAATGGTGTGTAGTCAGTGCAAAGGGAAGGAATAAGAGGAGGGGAGGCATAGAGACACAGAAATGGAGGCGACTAATGTCACACACTCGATGAACAGATTGAGAGCAGGTAAAAGGTGAGAGGGGGAGGTCTAGACAGAGGGACAGTCGTAAATCAGTGAAGCAATCTTTGGAATGGGGAGAAGACTCTTGTCCAGCCTCTAGCTCAATCTTAACCTATATAGATTCCAACTGAGGCTTTATCCCTCATGTTTTGAATCTACCCATGATCACAGATATCCCTCTTTCATCCTTATTGGGATATGTTTTTTTAGCTGAGAGTCATGACTTGTGTTTCTAAATGTCTGCCACTGTGTGCTTGCTGTCATCCCTGTTAATCTATTTATCAAGTTCACTTTAGCGAACTATCCTCATTTCATGATCACTATTTCCTCAGGGATCTTTTATTCCAAGGTTATTTATTAAATCGGCCCCATTATGCACAATCAGATCCAAGATATAATGCTCCCTAGCTGGCTCTACGAAACTAGCCCTAACACACTATTAATTTGTTCTTGTAGCTACCCTTTCCAATTTGATTAACCTAAACATGAAGATTAAAATCACCCATAAATATTGCTCTATTCTTTGTACATGCTCCAATTATTTGTTGATTTATAGCTTTTCCTACAGAGTGATTTCTGTTTGGGGGTCTGTCCACTAATGTCTTTTTTCCCCATGGTGTTTCTTACCTCTGCCCAAATGGATTCTACGTCATTCAAGCCTAGATCACCTCTCACAACTGTCTTCATTTCGTTCCTTATTAGACAGCGCTAACCCACTATCTTTTCCATCCCTTCTGTCTCACTCTAAGATGAAATATCCCTGAAAGTCGAGTTCCCAGTTTTGATCCTCCATGTAACCATGTTTCCTTAATTGGATGAGGTCATATTCATTTAACTCAATTTGCACTGGCAGTTCAACTATGTTAATCCAAATGCTTCATGCATTTGAGATACAAAACCTTTGAGCTGGTTCTGTTATCAAATTTCCGTACATTTTTAGTGTCACCTGGTACAATATGACATTCACATATTCTGTCTCTATTTTTTCCAATCCTACCTTCTCCTTTATCTCTGATTTTATAATTTTCCATGCAGCGTGAATGCCCCACCCCATATTTAGTTTGAAGCCTGAAATATTGCCTTAGTTATACGACTCACCAGGACTCTGGTCCCTGCAGGATTCAGGCAGAGCCCATATGTCAGCACAGCTCCCTCCTTCCCCAGTACTGTCCATGAATTCAAACCAGTTTCCCTACACAAAGTTTGGGCCGCATATTTACCTCTTTAATCTTGTTGACCTTGTGCCAATTAGGATTACTACCCAAGTCACAAACTGAAATTATTACGTGTTTGGTTCTGTTTTCCGAATTAGCCCCTAGCTGCTCATACACCTTCAGCAGAACCTCTTTTGACTTATATTGTTGGTGCCTACGTTGACCATGACAAATGGATCTTTCCTTCCTCAATCCTTGATCCTCTGCAGCCCAGATTTGATATCCTGAATACCACACCAGGCATGCAACATAATATTCAGGACTCTGGATCCTGGCCACCAAGAACAAATGTCTATTACCTGGACTATTCCAATGACCCGAAACGTTAACGGTTTTCTCACCACAGATACTGACAAACCTGCTGAGTTTTTCAGCAATTTCTGCTTTGTTTCTGATTTCCAAAATCTGCAGGTTTTTTTTGGTCAGGTAACACAAGCTGAGCCAAGGTTTCCTTGTTTTCAGGGTGTGAGGGAAGAGGATTCCTTCTGTGGTCAAGCCTGAGCAACATCACGAATGCATTTAAAAAACTGCTTTACAATTTTGCTACATAAAACAGCGAGCAACAGTTTCTCAAGCCTACGTAAATAATGGGTTTACAATGGGAAGGAGAACAAAAAGCCATTAACTTCAAGGACAGTATTGCACATAACAGAGATACTAAGTTCCTTTGTTCAATATTGAAAGCATAATCTTAGAGTATCCTATTTCTCGCTACATTTTAGACAGCTGGTCACAGTTAGTAACTGTTTGTTTTATCCAAGTGTTCCCAAACTGACGTAAAAAAATGTACTTCGGAACAATTTCTCTGCACTGTTGAGATCACATCCAAGAAAAACAGAAAACTGCAGTAAATTAAGAAAAACAGACCACACAGCAAAAAGTAATTTGTTGCTCATTCTCCAGCCCTTCCTATTACTGAGATGTTCATATATGAAAACAAATTCCAAAAGTACATCCTCATAGGCAAGAGTCAAGCAACATTTGTGTCATATTAGCACAAACATAACCTTTGGCATTTTCATTATAATCGATGATTACACTGTAGTATTTGTGTGACATTGATCACTCACTCCTTAATCACTACAATCAAATTCTGATCTTCCCCTTTGATCTTCCTCTTCCATTCCACATTTTTCTAGTTTTTACGTCATGACCTAAATTCCATCAGCCGTAACACTAGCACCACAATTTACACCTTCTAACTCTTAAATCTTTCTTTCCATTAAAGATTTGCATTTCAATTGCAGGTTTAGAAAGAAAACACATTCTTTAGCTAACAGATACTATTAAAAAGATTACATCCCAACCACATGGGGAATTCCAGGTGTACACATTTGGATGGATACAGGTTCAGAAAATTTTTGTTCCACGCATTCTTTCATATTTCGTACACATCAAATTGCAACACACTATTTTCCACTCCGGAGGGCAGATCACACTGCAAGCCAACATCTAAATGGGCTCAGAGATAGCGGGAACTGCCAATGCTGGAGAATCTGAGATAACAAGGTGTAGAGCTAGATGAACACAGCAGGTCAAGCAGCATCAGAGGAGCAGGAAAGCTGACGTTTCGGGTTTGGACCCTTCTTCTGAATGGCTAATGAGTATCTAAATGGGCTGGTGCTTCTTGGAAATTAAGCCACAATTCACTCATGGGATCTGTGCCAGTATTTATTGTCCATCCCTGGTTGCCCTCAAGGTAATGGTAGTAAGCTGCATTCTCGAACTTCTGTAGTCCACATGATGTCAGTAGGCCATTAGGAAGGGAATTCTAGGAACTTGACCCATCAACACAAGCAATGGGAATATACTTCCAAGTCAGGATGGACAGTGGCTTGGAGGGGATCTTCCATTGGTGGAGTTTCCATGTATCTACTGCTACAGATCATCAATAGTGGAGGGAGGGAGTTTTTTTTGTGGATTTCCAACACAATGGAAAGTGACAAGGCAGTGGTTTCCAGCCTCCTGCTCCACACATGAGTGAAGCCCACAGCAGTTGCCAGGAACAAATGTGGGCACACCTTTTGAATGCATGTTCCAGCATTACGCCCTGTGGAACGTCACTTCTCACATTTTGCTAGTCTGGGCAGCTCCTCAGAACATTCTGTGAGGGGAAGAGGACATTGTGAACTAAAATCTGTTATATTTCATCTACAATTTGCTGTCCAGGCCAATCTCTGATCTACGAGGTGACCCAGGTGTGCAAGCAGGACCTAGCAAGGTGTTTTTTGAGAGTTTGCAACATACACATTTCTGGAGCTGCACAGTCTAACCACTTCCTTTGCCAGACCAAAATCTCACTCATTTTTGCACTGACAAACAAATGCCTGTCTACTGCCATACTCTAAATACTGCTGTGCACTGAATATATCCACAGTTCTTCACTGCAGCGAATGATGAGTTATGCACATATATACGTAGCAAAAAAAAAAAAAGCTCTGTTTTGGTGATAAGACATCACCATACCATGTTTTGTAATGAGATTAATAACTAGACCTTTCATGTTACATAATGATTGATCTAAAATGGTCTGTGCCTTAGTTGGCTCATCCAAACAGAGTTTTCAGGATTAATCTCAAACATGCCAGGAGTTTTCCTCCAATCTTTTGCTTTTTTTCGGATTTATCCACTCCATACGTAGACTGAAATCATCCATTATTACTGCATTCCCCTCATCATATACACCTTGAATTTCCTGATTTATACCATGTTAGGTCTTACCATTAATGCTGGAGACCTATAAATCTCTCCAATACTTACTACCTCTTGCTGTTTATTAGCTTCTTCCAAACAGATTCTACTATTCTTCTGATTGGAGATCCTCTCTTACTAATACACTGATCCCACCCTTTGTTATCAGCTCTATCCTACCACCCCTTCATTTTTCTCTAACCTTGTTAAATGTCAAATATCCTTGAACATTCACTTACTAGTCTCGGTAACCTTGCAGCCAGTTCTCCATAACGGCAATGATATCATACCCTTTTCCTTCTACTACCATGATCAAGTCATGCATCTTATGTGAACTCATAGTGCGTCAACAATGCAGAATTCACATAGTGCGTCAAGAATGCAGAATTAAAAGCGCTATTCTGTAAACTGATTCTAGTTGTTGTTAATGCTTCTTTAATTCTTTCGGCATTCCCTTGCAAGTTCCCATCTTGCTGACAAATGAACTTAGACCCTCCCCAATAGCATTAGAAAATCTCCCTAAAAAATTAAAAGGTTAGCCCTGGTCTTATCATGTTGCCTTTGGAGTATTTTAAGGAGGTGGTGTTCATATTGATTTCTGGGTCATGAATTAAAACCTTGGAGATTCACCTAGTCTAGTTTGGATGGGAAAAAGCATCAAAAGCACAGTCCAAGGTTCATAGTGACCACTTGTGTCTGTCTGCCACAAATTAAGTTTCTACCTTTCCTTTTGTCTAGCATAAACGTTAGGCAAATTCAAGGGACCTCCTGTGTTGGCCCATTCTTACACAAAGGTATTATGAATTCCCAGATGGTTGCTAATGTCCAAATTCATATGTCATTTATTACAGACTTAGTACCGTTGGTAGTTTAAATGACAAATATCACAACTTATGATAGTCATTTCAATAGCTTGCTTGGATCTGGTTTTTAAAAGCATTGAAAAGATCTGAAAGTTCATAACATAGCACCTCTGAATCATGCATAATATCAGCATAATACAGTTCTTTTCTCTATGTGCTCATACTTTTTTTTCATAACCAACGTGTTCAGGTATGTTACTACATACCTGTGGAAGAGGTGGGACTTGAACCCAGGCCCCTTGGTCCAGGGTTAGGGGCACTATCACTGTGCGATAAGAGCCGGCTTGTAGCTTCTCCTTAGACACATATTTGCCATTAGCTTCAAGTACCTGTGCAAGTCACTTTCATATTCTACCCATCCTACAGGCAGAAAAGTTTCCTTTGAACTCTTCAATGAATTTATTAGCTGTTTGTCAACGGCCAATAACTTTGAACTCCCCAAAAGTTGAAACATATTCCCTACATCTAGCCTACAAAACCTTGCCATAATTTTAAAGACCTCCATCTGTTGAACTCACCCTCAATGTCTATTTCTCACAGAGAAAAGAGAGGCTAGACTGGTGTTAGTTAGTTATAACTTCTCCACAATGGTGTCATCCTTGGACATTGTTTTTATACTGTTTCCAATTCACTTTCATCATCCTTCAATCTCAACACGATGGTTTGCAACACGACAGTCAACTTTGGTCAAGCGTCACCTGGTGCGGCTCAGGATCCAAATGTTGCCATATTTGTTTCTCTCAATAGACTGAAAAGGTATATGACTCCCTGACATGTGTTGTTCCGAGCCCTCACCTTTTTATTTCAACCCACCTCTTCTAACAAACACGTCGTTCTGCAGAGGTTACTGCCTTCAGCAACCAGCTCCCAATTCTCAATGTCATTGTCCAGTATCTTCATACATAAAACTTTCAGTTGTCTTGCAGCTGTGCTTTGGTCAAGGTTATGGTCCAGTAGCCATTTCACCATGAACACAGTTGAGACATTATATAGACATATTTCACTTAGCAATGACTTTATGTATTGGAATTAGCAGGCTTGAAGACCTGATGAAGCGGTGTTATTCTACTCCACTTGGAATTTATACAACTCACCATAACAGACCAAACAGTGTAAACACCATTTCATCAGAGGATCCACTGATGATGTCACCTAGCATGGCGATGAAACATCTGAACGAGAACAAGCCAGCTCAGCGAGCAAGTCAACAACCTCACCTACAACCCAAGCTACAGAAATTGCCAAAACTTTAATTGGAAAACCGCCAATGTAATACCATTATTTAGGAAGGGAAGGAGTCAAAGAACAGGTAATTATCAACCATGAGCTTGCGGAATGGCGAACTTCTACTCCTGTCTTATGGTTTTACAAGTAATTATAATGCATCAGCAGTGCATACTTATAAAGGAGTGGGATTACATTTGCTAAATGAAGCTGGGCACATGCTCATGTGATATTTTGACCACATGACATCTAACTTGTGACACATGATCATATGACTTGATTTCAATTCACTTGATATACACATTGTAGTTCAGTCTCCAGGAGGCCACGGATTAGATGAGGTGGTGGTGAAACCAAGACTGGGAAGAAAAGAATGCCAAGAACGAATCCTCCCCCCTGGATGGTGGCAGCTGTGATTTCTTTCAAGCCTTTCACCGTTATGCTATTGTTAAATAGACAATTTCAAATGGCATTTCAGAACTTTGCTTCTATCACTTTTATTCATTCTCATTGAGCTTGGAGCTATTGTACTGTCTTTCACTTTTACAGAGAAAGAAAGACTGTAAAATGACCTTACGTGATATTGGGAAATGCCTCTGGGATTTACCATCCAGTGCACCAAGACAAATCTTCTTTAGACAGGACATCCGGAGCTGTGGAAAGTACAAATACTTTTAATACCACTTCCCAGGACAAAGATTTTAGTTTAATAAAGAAATCTGCAAAGGACACATATGACAAAGGCTCTGCATTTTTAATTGCAAATTACTGGCAGATTCAGCATGCTTCAGGTAACTTGCAGCATGTTTTCAAAGTACAAAGTCCAATCGACTGCAGCTGGTCTTTTAGTATTAATTTTTTTAATTCTTTCGTGGATGTGAGCATTGCTGGTTCGCCAGCTTGCATTTTTACTACCCATCCCTAGTTGCCCCTTGAGAAGTTGGTGGTAGTGAGTTGTCCTTTTGAACTGCTGCAATCCATGTGCTGTACATAGACCCACAATGTCTTTACAAGGAGGGAATTCCAAGATTTTGACCCAGCAACATTTAAGGATTGGGAATATATTTCCAAGTCAGGATAGCGAGTTGCTTGAAGGAGGAAGGTGTTTAATCGTACACCACCATTCATAACTAGATGGGGCAAGATTGCAAAGCTTAGATTGATCTGTCGGTTGTGTGATTGCTTACTCCATCACTTGCTGCTAATGCTGTTTGATACACAAGTAGTCCTGTCTGGTAGCCTCACTGGGTTGACAACTCATTTATAGGAATGCTTGGTGTTGCTCCTGGCATGTCCTCCACTGAATCAGGGTCGATCCCCTGGCTTGGTGATAATGGTTCAGTGGGGGATATGCAGAACCATGAGGTTGCAAATTCTGTTCGGGTATGATTTTGCTCTTGATGGTCCACAGAACCTCATGGATGCCACTCTGGAGTGGCTGATCTGTTCAAAGTCTATCCCATTTAGCACAGTGCTACACAGCATCACACGACACATTGCAGGGTATTCGCAATGTGTCGGTGGGGCCTTGTTCTCCACAAGGACTGTGTGGTGGTCACTCCTACCAATACTATTATTATGGACAGATGCATCTAAAGCAGGCAGATCGGTGAGGAGGTCAAATATATATGTTTCCCTCACCAGCTGCTGTAGACTCTTTAAAAAGAGTGCTTGCGCAGCAAGTAACGGGAAAGCAGTGAAGGGGCATGGACACTGTTAATCTGCTGCTCAGGGCTGTCATGTCAGGGTCCTTTACACATTAGCTTTGGAAAGCGAATATCAGACACCTGATCGTCTTGACTTTTTCTGCCCTATGGTGAGATGTTTTCTCCTGCAACAAGGGAGATTCAGGTACTAAAGGGAGATGAAAGTAGATGGTAATTTTGCTGCAGGTGGGGGAAGTGTCCCATCATTAGGCAGCCCACAGGAATGCTGGATTGCACTATTGTGGCTTGGGAATGGGTAACAGCAAGTGAAGGACGCTGTTGCAGGCAGTAATGATAAATGGTAGAGCATGGTTCTTGGTGGGAGATGGGTACAGTAGCAGAGACAGCAAGTGCGAGGTGGCACTTACGCTGGCAGCGTGGAGCAGATCATTGACCTTCCTCCTGCATTGGAGTGCATTCTTCCAGATAGAAGAGGCTGAATGAACCCGGGTGGGGCAACAATGATCAGGCACTTATCATTTGGTATTGTGGCCTCCTGTACTGATGCTGGGGGAAGCACACATCCCAACTGTGTATCACCCCATTCAGCAGCACCTCCAAATCCTGTCCACAAATCGGGGTGATAAAATTCCCTAGTCTGCCACATCTAAAGTAAATGTCAGGAATCATTAAGGGCAGATCCCGTGCACAATGGCCTTTAAAGGCAGCACCAATGCCAGGGATTCCAGTGAATTCTGGGATATTCCAGCAGTGGCAAATTATTCAGAGAATAGAGCATAAGATATGGCTTGAATTGGATGAAAGCGATGCCATGGGTGCAGGCTAAGTAAGCAAGGATGCAAGTTTTGAGAGATATAGCAAGAAAATCCTCTAGGCCTTACAGCCAAGAAAACAAAATTGATGCAATCACAAAAAAATCTGAAGATTGTGCCCTTTGTGTCATCCTCACCACTTGCCCAACCACCTGTTTTGGTGTTATCCACAACTTTGCAACAGAACATTTACTTTACTCATCGTCATAATATATTATACATAACAGCAGCTCCAACACTGATACATGTGACACACCACTGGTTAGAGGTTGCCATTCCAAAAATGCCCTCCTTATCACTACAGAGTTCTATTAGTTAACCAATCTTCTACCCACACTAAATATACTACCCTCAACCTATCTTATCAAGAAGCCTATCATGCAGTACCTTATCAAACATTTTTTGTTAAGAAATTCAAATATCTCCTTGGTTCCCTTTATCTATTCTAGTCATTACCTCAAAGAATTGGAGTAATTTTTCAGACACGATTTCCCCTTCATGAAACCATGTTGACTGGGCTTGATTACATCATATAACAGGCACCTTTATAAACCTGCAAAGATTTTATATATCAAATACCTGAAGCTTACTGTATTATTGCCATCTACCACAAAGTCAGAGTAGTCAGTGGATGATGCGAGTGAGAAGGCTCTCTGCTAAGTTTTATTTCGGACAAAATTATATTATGAAGTGATTTATGCTGTAAATAAAGTATAACAATAATATGTATACCCCCGCTTCACGTTTCTACTACTAAGTTGGTGTGTTTTTACATGAATGTGACCCCTTGATCAACTGGAAGATTTGATCAACCTGTACACTCCTGGTCCCACAGGTGTCAGTTCATAAAAAGTTTGCTGTATTTCTAAATTCTCTGCTTTTAAATTCTTTATTATAAACTTTAATATTTTCCTGATGACACATACTAAGCTAACTGGCTATAGTTACTTGGATTGTGTCTCCCTCTCTTTTTGAACAAGGATGTCCCTTCGACAGTTTTCTAACCATCTAGGACATCACTAGGATCAAAAGATTTCTGGGAGATTACTGCCAGTGCATTCACTATCTCTACTTCTTTTATAATCCTTAGATGAAACTTAAGGTTCAGGGGACTTACCAGGCTTCAGACCAATTAGTTTCCCTTGTACTTTTTGTTCTAGTGGTAGCTATTCAATTTATTTCCTCCCCCTCTTTTTACACATTGATTACTCAACATTTTTTAGATTGCTATTAATGCCTCTTACTGTGCAGACTGATGCAAACAATTTTTTCAACTCCTCTGCTATTTCCTAGATCCCCATTATTTCCCCAGCCTCATTGTCTAAGGGCATATGCTCACATCAACCTCTTCTTCCTTTTCATGTATTTGAGGAAGCATTCACTGTCTGTTTTTATTTTATTTGCTAGTTTACCCTCAAAGTTTACTTTCTGCCTCAGTTTTTTTTGGGGGCATGTACCAAAGCAAACTGATCAGAGGTTTGCATGTCAGTAGACATCACTTTCAACATTTGTGGGCATTTTTCAAAAACTTTCTCAATCTATTGCTTTATTAATCTTTGCCACATTGAAAGAAAGAAAACAGGCAATTTGATGCTATTCTCAACTCCCCTGGTTAAAAACAATTTGTTTACCTCCTTTCTAGAATCCTTCTTCCTCACCTGGATATTTCTTCGTTGTGAGTAATTAACTATGATTATAAGCATCCGCTATTGCTCAGCAACCATCTTTTCTACTGGATTCCTTTTCCAGCCAATTCTGACCTCATCCCTATAAAATGAATCCTATTTATGTTTACCACAGATGTTTCCTAACCAAGTTTCTCACTGAAACTGAATGTTAAATTCTATGAAATGGTTACTGTTTCAAGAGGGTATGTTTTACTCTGACATCATTTATTACACCAGCCTCATTACACACTACCAGATCCAAAACAGCTTGATCCCTTATTGGATCCACACCATATAGTTCTAAGGAGCTGTGCTGAATACACTCTGATTTCTTTCTTGTGGCTACATCTGCCAGTGATTTTCACAATCGATAACAAACATTAAAGTCACCTATGATTATGTAACTGATTTTGTCACATGCCCTCATTATTTCCTGATTTAGTCTCTATCCTAAAGAATATTAGGAAATCTATAGATCATCCTACTTGTGTCGACATTCCCTTGTTATTGCTTAACTCCACTCATTTAGATTTTCCATCTTCTGATCCAAAACCACTTCATACAATCACACTAATTTCAACTCATACCAATGAGGCTACTACCACCACCCCTTTCTTACTACCTCCTTTTGAAAAGTCACATAACCCTAACAATTTCGTTCCCAGCTTTGATCTCCACAATGGCTACAAAAGCATAAAGCTAGAATCAGTTTTACAGTATAAAAACAAGCCCATCACGTCTGTGCCAGTCAACAAATGCCCATCTACTTTAATCCCATTTGAGCACTTGACCTTTGGCCTTAAAATCTATGACATTCAGAGCCTTTACTTCAGATCCCCCTTGGTCCTTTTCCATGGCTTCTTTTAATCTGAGTTATGGTTACAATCACTGACCCATTCTCCCAATGGCCTAGCTTCCTTTAATTTTTTTTCCTCTACACAGACCTCCAAAGCCAAATAGTTTGCTACAATTACAGCTAAAGCTACAGTACACTCCCAGACATGATACAGAATTTTAAAGTCCTCCCTTCAGTACCACTTCTTCAGCCAAGCATTTATCTGCTCTATCCAGTTGTTTCTATACTCACAAACCGAGATTACAACTTTTGAGGTCCTGATTTTCAATCTGTTATCTAGCTCCATAAATTCTTGCAGGACCTCAGCGCTCTTTCTACATATGTAATTGGTACATATGTGAACCATGATGTCTGACTGTTCACCTTCCACTTCAGAATGCCTGACAGTTGTTTAGTGATATATCCTTGATCTTAGCTCCCAGAAAGCAATGTACCATCCTGAAGTCACAACTACAGAGAAATTGGTGCACCCTCTCGAATTGTCCTCGCAACATTTTGAAATATTTTGGTTAAACCAAAATATATGTTATAAGATCCACAGAGTGCATGATACTGTGCAAAATGATAAGTAGGGGGGAAAACAGGGCTCCTAGAACGGCAAGGCAAATGTAGTTATCATTTAAAGAGGTGTCCTTCAAGCCATAATGCAAGGACCACGCAAGGACATAACCTTCCGTGAATTACCACCAGAGGAAATGCACCAACACCATTGCAGTCATTCTGCATTACACTTTACTTATCTAGCCAACTGAGCTAACTGACTCCCTCATGGAAATGAAAATCCACTCAAAGTATAAGTTTCTAAAAAAAAACATTTCAAGCTATACAATATTTTTGTTTAAGACACATTGGAATTTCTATAAACTATAACCTTTGGAATTTCCAGAGTTAATTTAAAATAAACACTACAATTAAGTAAAGGTACAGCTGGAAAGTTGTGACTAAGGCAGAAACAAAGCAGGAGTATGCATTGGATAGGAGATAGGGATACTGGAATATACATTTAGTTTTCACTGGTCATGGTGACTTTGCACAATAAATGTCCTGAATTAACTGCACAAAAGCTATCAAATGCAAACGCAAACATCATGAAATAAATTTAAAACTTTCACATTATACTATTCTGCACCAAAAATTGACAAAATCTCTACACTATAACAGTGGATAAATAGAAAAGTAAGACTTCTATTTGACCCAGCATTACAGAAAAATGATATTCTGTGCTAAAACAATCTGTTTAAATGGCAAATAACCCAGTGCTTCTTCCTGTCTTTCCCCCATTACACCTTGCACGCTTCCTTTTCAGATACTAATCCCATTTCCTCGGTCACAATACACCTGGGAAACAGTGCAGATATCCCCAAGGCCGTCACAAAAGTTAAAGATTAGATCAAATTACTCAGTCTCCAAATTTATCTGTCTAATGGACTCTGGTTAAAGGGGAAAAAAATTGACCACATTTCGAAACCACATGACCTACTAAAGAAACTATCTATACGGGGGGGGAAAAAAAGTACAAGTGATCAAATTGTAACTCTACTAGCTTAAGCTCTAATTCCTTTCTAAACTCCAACATAGAAATGCAGGAGCAGATATCGAACAAACATTGTTGTTATGGGGAGGTAGAAAAACACAAATCAACGACACCATTCACAATGTTCAATGACATGTCCCTTTTTGCTTCTTCCAAGCGCAAAGACATGTCTTTTTGTTGTTCTTTTTAAAACTGTGGACTGAATGGGGAGGAACATTTTTAAAAACAGCGGTTTAGACGATTGCTGCATGTTTGAAAGGCAAGTAACCTTACACTTATAGAAAGGATGGTGTAAACAGCTGCTGGAGCAAATAATAATTGAAGAAGTTGCAAAAGAATGGGAGCCGAGAGATTCAGTGTACAAATGCAACCACCAGGTGTCAACAAAGTTAGTTAGTCTACAGACTAGTGGCTAGTTTGTTATTAATGTAGGTCATAGGAGAGAGGTGGCGATCATACGGTTGCACTCCTGCCATGAGTTTGGCTCAAGGGATGACTTTCAACAGGGCAAAAGCCTTTTGTCTGTTAACAATCAAGCAATTTTTTTTCTCTGCTAATTGGACAGCTTGGGGCTGCAAAACAAATAGAGAAGTATTTTGATTTTCACCAGCATAAGAGTGATCTTGGTTCTTTATTTTTAAAACTCTTTTTAATCTTGAAGAAAACCAGTTTATTGTTTCTTCAGTGGTTGTTGTAAACACTGACTTTGAACTGATAAGTTAGAGACCTTTTTATAAACAAACCAGCCACCTTGTGTCTCTTGCAAACCAGTGGAAGCATCCAAAGAAAGATGACTAAAGAGCAATGTTCTGACCAGCCTAAGAGTCATAAGGATCCATTCAACAACCCTTGAAATGAAACCGCTGATCTGCCTCCCAGTTTTCCTTTGCCTATCTTTGTTTGTAAGCAGGAATTTAAGGGGTTAGAGTTTAATTTTAAATTTTACAGTTTATAACTTTGTTTATACAGTTTGTAAATTTGTAGCTGGAGTCGAATTACTTGTAATAAGTAGAAATTCTTGTTAAATACAGAAATCTGGTCTGTGTTTTTCAACCAACCTGGATTTTAAAATTAGGTAAATTGGGGACGTCTGTATAATTATTCTAAAATATTTTTCTGGTGTTGTGACAGAAGTTAAAGTGTGGCTTCATTTCTAGTGCACTATCCCAGTGAGTTGTGACAAGTCCTTCTGATCTCTGATCACTTTTTTTAAATAAAGCAAATAGTGGGAGATTAGCTATCTTTCAGTTCTTGGGAGGTGGGGGGGAAAAAATTCTCTCTTACAGCCTGGAGGTCTTCTAACTGCCCATCTGCCCCGGAGTTAGAGTTATCATACTGATGACTCCTGGCCTCTAGTGTTAGTAGAAAAATAGAGTGGCAAATGTGTCTCTGGGTGAAGCTTTTTGAATAATTAGACCAAATTTCCTCTCAACTTTCTCTATTACATAGCAAGCACATTCAACTTCTCCAATCCATGTAACTAAAGTTCCTCACCCCTCAAACCATTTTCATGAATCTTGTTTTGCACAATTTCTAACATCCGTACACTCTTCCTAAATAGTATCCAGAACAACTGAAGTCAAAGTTTGCTTACATGTTATTACTCATGCATAAGCTAAATAACAAGAAGGGAACAGTTAATAAACTTTAGTGTTGACAAAACTGGATGATGCTCTATAATAGCTAATTAACAGGAGGTAATGTTTTGAACTATGATGCAACTGAATTTCAAATTACACTTTTCTGTGAAACAAATTGAAATTATGATTCAAGTTTTCATTGAAGTATATCTACTTAAAATCAAGCATCTTCCATGGGGCTAATACAATAAAACACAATTAGTTCTTTTCTCTTTGCATAAAGTAGTATTTATTGATGGTGTGTTAAAGAACAACAACCTGGTGCAATTTTATTACCACAATCCTGGAAAGGCTTACTTTGAAATACAGTCTCTAGTATTAAAATCACTGAAAAGATTTTGCACAAAAACTAAATTGAACCACATACAAATTCCAATTGGTGTGCAGTAGGCTTCTCAGTTAATGAAACACTGAAATATTTTAAAACTTGTTTTAGGAACTAAAGCGCTTGATATAAACAAAGCCTAATTTGAATAGCTTCTTCAATTGGGTGCTATTAACAGTCACTCAGCAAGCTTGTTATTTCAACCTAGGATGTGGCCTAGCTTTATAGACAGAACCAGCTTCCAGCACAATCTATTTGGAGACAGCATTAATGATCATGGAACAATCAAGGTCATTTGGTTTGTTTTTGGTTTAGGTGTCCTCAATGCCATGGAGCACCACTATATCTCAAGTGGCTGACTTGACTTGCAATATGGAATAAGTACAGCCAACTTTAAAATCAAGAAATAACAGAATATAAACAGAAACAAATATTTCTTTCAGTTCAAAAATTCTTCAGTTGGGAAACTGAAAGCTATGAAGAATCTTTCCATGCATTAAACAGCCTTAGTGCAAAATCCAAGCTGCTGAGTAAATGAACTGGAGCACTCTCAAAAGTCAACGTTGTCTTCATACTAATAACCCCTTTAGCCATGAAATTAAAAAAACTTTATAATACAATTTGCATCAAAGGAAACTTCAAGGGCCCAAATACACCTTCCAGGTGATGCAGTGCTTTACCTATACTTCACACAATCTAGTCTACTGCATTCACTTCTCGCAATGTGGTCTCTTCTAAATTGGGGAAATGAAGTGTAGACTGGGTGACTGCTTCACCAAACACCTATGTTCTGTCCGCAAAAAAGACAGAGCTTCCAGTCGCCTGCCACTCCAAAATACCACTCTGTTCCCTAGTCTACATCTTTGTCTCAGGCTTGCTGCATTGCTCCAGTGAAGCTCAGCGCAAGCTGGAACAACAGCTTGGGGACTCTGAGATAACAAGGTGCAGAGCTGGATGAACACAACAGGCCAAGCAGCATCAGAGGAGCCGGAAAGCTGACGTTTCGGGCCTACTCTGCAGCGTTCTGGACTGCATGTAGAGTTCAATAATTTTAGGGCTTGAGCCAAGTCCTTACGCCAACTCCCATACACCAGACCTTGTTATCACAGTCTGCTATTACACACTACTCATTATTAGCCACTAACAGTCCTCATTAATTAGCTATTCACCCTCCTAGCCAGATCGTTATCCACTCCTTGTGTCTTCTCTCTCTCTGTCTCTGTCTCCCCCTACTCAGGCTCTATCCTATCATTTGTTCCTTACCCCCTCCCCCCACATTATATCTTCTGCACATAAACTGACATTTTCCTAGCTACCATCAGTCATTCACTCAACCTGAAACATGCTGAGTTTTTCCAGCAATTTATGTTTTTGTTTTTCCATTTTCAGTGTTGAATTTTGCTATGCATAATTATATTAGTTTATTCCATGATCAATGGACTTGATTTACTTTTGCCTCCCCACCTAGACTTAAGCAAATTGTAGAAAAAGAGCTGGAAACCAGAACTGAAGCATGAGAAGACATTTTAAAATACGATACTTTTAAAATAAGATAACATTTTAAAATAAGATACTATAAATAAAATCTGTTGCACGTATGTAAAAAAAAGTGTCGCTTCTGATTTGCTTGGAGAGGTAGAAGATATACAACACTATCAATGCTACACCTCAGCAGACTAAACATTCTAATTGGGCCAGTGCACAAATGATAAGCTTTCAAGAAACAAAAACTCTTCACGGAACATTGCCATTATGATGTGTTACAGATCTGGTGTATTGCTTAAAGTACAAAGTTTTTTTTTAATCTTTAAAAGTTTACAGCACAGGATGCAAAACAGTGGGCTGCAAACAAGAAGACCTGGTGTCTTCTTGTCTTATGAGCTATTCACCTTATCGATGCCCCCCATGATTGCATATACCTCTATAAAATGCACTGTAGGTGTTCATCAAGGATCCTTGCACAACATCTTCTAAACACAACCACTACCATCTACAAGTGCAGAAGCAGACCCTACGCCACTTTGACATGAAACGTTACATCAAAATCCTGACACTCCCTCTCTAATAGCACTGTGGGTGTACCTACATCCCAAGGGCTTCAGCAGTACAAGAAGCTAGCTCACCACACTTTCTGCAGAGTAACTTGGGATGGGAAATAAACTCCAGCCTAACTAGCAAAGTGCCACGAACGATAAAAAGAAAACCTTCAGGTGGCTCCTATTATTGCAGTTTCATTTTGAAGCCATTAGCTGACAAAACTGGATGGGGTCAACAGATGTTGCAATTCTTCAGCCAGGTCAATCAAAATAGTTTTCAAAAAATACTCTATTCACCTTACATCAATCCCAGCATCCTATTTGCTTTCCTAATCGCTCTGTGGCCGCATACTAACCTTGTGACTCACATACCAGATGCCCAGATCCCTCTGAATCATTGAATTCTGGAATCTCACTTCATTTAAACAGTTTACTGCTTTTTCTATTCCTTCAGCCAAAGTGGACAAGTTCACATTGCCCCACAATTTACTCCATCTGCCAAATTTTGTCAACACACTTTCATTATTCCAGTGTTGACTATGTTCTCATGACAACTCACTTTTCTAGCTTTCTTTGTTATTAGACTCCGCGATGAAGTTAGTAATTTTTGAAATAATTGAGAAAGAGTTGACTGACAGTAATATACCATGAATCTTATTATTTTTTTCTCATTTTAACATCAACCTTATTAATTCCCTTCCCCATGCCAGTATGGAAAAATACTACGAAAACTTATTGTGGAGTAGAGTTTTCCTGACATAACATGTATCATTTCATCATCATTAAAACTTATTTCCTCTGATTCTTTGCTTACTTTGAAATGATCTGTGCCATTTATCAATTCAGTGGTAGCATTCATACCTATGTCAGAGGTTGAATTTTCACTCCCTGTTCCAAAAACTTGAGCATGCAGCTGAACATCCCCTCAGCTAGCCCTGGAGTGTACGTGGGGCCGGAGGAACACAGCAGGTCAGGCAGTATCAGAGGAACAGCAGGTCAGGCAGTATCAGAGGAACAGGAAAGTCGAACTGAAGGGTCCTGACTCGCAATGTCGACTTTGCTGTTCCTCTAATGCTGCCTGATCTGCTGTGTTCCTCCAGCTCCACACTGTGCTGACTCCAACTCCAGCATCTGCAGTTCTTGCTATCTCTATGCTGAGAGATAGAGGTACTGTTTTCAGATAAGATGTTAAACTGAGGCTCCAACTACCTGTTCAGGTAGATGCAAATCCACCTTTGGCAACATTCAATGAAGAGCAATGAACTGTTCTCCAGGCCAATAATATTTTCCCTCAATTAGTGTCACTAAAAACGAATGACCAAGTTAGTTATTTAATTGTAATTAAAATGTGAACTTGTTGTGCGTGGATCAGATGCCATGCTTCAAACATTACAAAATCAAAAGCACTTAATTAGCTTAATGCACACACAAACTTCCTGATGCAGTATAAAGTACTCTACAAAGACACTTTTTAAAGATATACATTTCCAACTAGTTTCAGTATTTCTAACATTTTCTCATTCTCTTTACCTCAGTGATAACTCACTGTCTCTGCCTCCAGTCAACATACCCTTCATAGCATGGTGACCAGGTTTGAACAGTCATTCAAGTGCTGCCTGTCAAATGAATCATGAAGCCTTACCAAAATTTTCTTTATTTACAATTCAGAATTGTGTCTCCTTCCAATTTTTTTTTTCGCTACATCATTTGGATGTTGAAAGTGATGTCTACTGACATGCAAACCTTTGATCAGTTTGCTTCGGTACATGCTTAAAATTTATAATCTGAAAGTAAAGAAATGCTCTGGGCTTCCACTCCCCTTTGGTAATACCCAATCTACTTTAGCCAAAACTGCTCAGTAAGAATGAAACAGGGTCAGATAAGACACTGGATTTACATCCTGCCTAATTTTAAGTAGAACACATCTGAAGATTAAATTGGTAGAATTAAATTCAATAGTAAGTGGTATTTATAATGGAGCAGTGTTAATATAAAACTTTCTTAACAGTAGTACAAACCTGACTCTTGCCAAACACGAAAGCTAGCCAATCTATCTTTGCTAAGCAATCAGTTGTGAAGCATCCACATGTTAAATGCATTAGCTTCAGACCGTTTGCCAATTGTTGTAAGCAAACAACTACAAAATGTATAGGATCTCACTTAATTGTCCATCAAGGAACGTGGCACAGCTGCCATCTAATGGTCATCTTTCACTACCCAATTCCTTGAAGGCTTGCTCAGTCAATGGCAGTTAAGAGTCAACACTGTAATTGAAAGTCTGGAGTCATATATAAGCAATCAAGAGTTGGCCATTTGTCATGGACTGAGCATGTAGGCCAGACTGGGTGAGCATGGTAGAATGCTTTCCTTAAAAAAACGACATTAAATGAACTAAATATGTTGTTGAGATAACCTGATAACCTAATGACAACCGTTACTGATGTCAGCTTTTGAATCCAAATTTATTTTTTCTTCTTTACTTATTCACAGGATGAGGGCATCGCTGGCCAGGCAGCATTTATTGTCCATCCCTAATTGTCCAGAAGCCAGTTAAGAGTCAACCACATTGCTGCGGGTCTGGAGTCACATGTAGGCCAGACCAAGTAAGGATGGCAGTTTCCTTCCCTAAAGGGCATTAGTGAAGCAGATGTTTTTCCCAACAATTGACAATGGATTCACAGTCATCATTAGACTCTTAATTCCAGATATTTTATATTGAAATCAAATTCCACCATGGCAGGATTCGAACTGAGGTCCCCAGAACATTCTGGGTCTCTGGATTAACAGTCCAGCGATAGTACCACTAGGCCATTTTAAATTCCCCAATTGCCATGGTGGGATTAGGGTCTTTAAAGAAATGGCTGAAGTAGTAAATAAGTTGGCACAAATTTCCCAAAATTTGTTAAGTTCTGGAAAGGCTCACAATGAAAAGTAATAGATATAAAATTTCTATTCTAGAAAGGAGAAAGGCAGAAAACACGAAATTTTAGGTCGGTTAGCTTGATATCTTTCACGGAGAAGGTATTAGAATCTATTATTAAGGAGTTATAGCTGGGCACTTCAAATACGCAAAATAACCAGGAAGTGCAAGTATGGTTTTGTGAAAGAGACATCACATTTATCCAATTTATCAGTTATTTGAAAGAGTAACGCGCTGCGAAAAAAAGAACGTTGGTTTGTTTTGTACTTAGATTTGCAGAAGGCACTTGGTCGAGAACTTGTTGCTCCCTGGATTGTGCAACTTTGCAATATTCTTCTTTAGAAGGTGGTGGGCATGGGCCGGGGGCAGGGGCGGGGGGGCGGAGGTCATTGAGATATTCAAAGGCAGACATTGTTAGATTCTCATTAGGAACAGGAAATCAAAGATTATAGGGTGGGGGTTGCAAGGGAGTTGTGAAATGGAGAAGTGAAATTCAAAACTCAGATCAGCCAAGATGCATGTGAATAGTGGGGCAGCCACAAGGAGCCAAATAGAACTTTGGCTCTTAAACTGTATGTTTAACTATACATTCATGTTCCTAGAACATTAATTCAGGCCTCTAGATCATTAGTCATGTAACAGTAACATAACCATGTCATATCCATCAAGGAGCTGAATGCAATGATTTACCATTTCTCAATGGAGAAGGTCCTCATAAGACACTTGGCAATGGCAAAATGGTTCAGTCGTGTACTTGCAGTTAGTCAGAGGTAACGTAGAGATTTTCTGTACCACCATGATGACTTGCAGTGAACCGCACTAAAGGAGGTTAAATGACTAACCTAAGGTTGAGACCATGCTACTATGTATTCGTAGTTCCCAAAGGAGACAGCTTGCCACAACTCAATAACAAAATTAACAGCATCTTGTACTAACAGCTCAACTTAGTACCATTCATTTCTAGAACTGCTTGCAATTGGAAAAACCAGGTCAAGTGTGCAAACCCTAATAAAAAAGGTTGAAAATTTCAATAAAAAAGTTAATCTTGCACTCAGTTGTACACTATTGTAGTTATTCCATCCACAACATTCAGCCAACTTACAAGCTTGTTTATGATACAGTGAAATGATTTATGGAATAGACCAAGGAAGAGGAAGTTACAGAAGCTACTAAACCACAGATATAAATAGGAGTTTCCAAAAATCAATGCACTATTAAAAGATTTTGTGTTACATGAGAAACCTTAAATCTTCTCAACATGACTGACAGTAGCAGGTATTAATGTTTCCCGTTGTATTGTTGGATATTTTTCAAAATCCAAAAAAACTTGAATGGCTACATACAATTTAATAAACAACTTAAAAATTTCAACACATCATCATGTAATTGTTCAATTGTGATTAGAATCCTTATTACAATGAGTAAAAAAGCCAGAGAGTGCACAAGAAATATATCATTCATTAATGTCACAGAATGAATGACTTTTTCTGGTACAGAGAGGACAGCAAAACGGAAAGGAAGGGATACTGTAAAGACCACATCTTATGCTCTCAGCTGCCCTCCAAATATTGTATTAACATAAAGCTTATTGCATTCTGCTATATTTTGATAACAGTGCTGGAATTTTAGGTAGGTGACAAACAAGCAAAGCAGGTAACCGTTTGCTGAAAAATGTAATCATATAGGAATCGTTAACTAGCTAATTCAAGTCAAGCCACGAATCAATGAACAGAAGAAATCCAAACAAGTGACCAATACCTTCAGCAGACTAATTGAAAATATTAAATGTGGACACAACCAATTAGCTAACTGTAAAGATTTAACCTGACCTTCACTTGGTGCTCAAGATTTCTAAATATGCAACTTTGTATATATAGAATAGGGAAAATATATTCACTTCAAAATGCTATAGATGAAAAAGTACAAAAATAGTCAAATATGTAACTTGGCACTAGAATCTTCATTTGCAGAGGAATAAAGTTGCACATGATATTTATGGAAAGTATTTTGAGAAAGCACTATAGCTAGCTGTATGTATATATGCATGTGGTTTTAATATGCTTAACATTGAAAAAACACAACTTAGAAAATAAAAGATTGTTAAAGTAAACAAAAATAAATACAAGACAGATTGCTAAATAATATGAAGATAACAAATAAATATCTCAGTATTCTGCAATTCAGGAAAAATGGACAATATAGACATGAAAATAAAATGACACATATATAGTTACATATTGTGCCAACGTTATATTTCTACCAAAATGTCCTTTCGCCTCCGACCATATTAAAACCGTTTTTGCCAAGGTGTTAAGTCAATATCTAGTGGAGTACATACCTCCACCACACAATGCTGTTACAATTATGCAGCTCTCAGACTTTTGCTATTTTAGTTGATACATCATCGAAAAAGCAGAAAACAAATTAAGGACAGTCAACATGGATTTGTGTGTGGGAAGTCATGTCTCACTAACTCTAGGATATCTGGTCAGCATGGACAAGTTGGGTCGGTTTCTGTGTTGTGCATCTCTATGACTCCATCTCATTAATGTCGCTTCAGGCCAATCTACATCCAGCAACTTGCTCTGAAAATTGACATTTTGACATTTGTGACAAATTACACTACAATAGTGAGAAATTCCACAATATTATAAAAAGAAGAAGCCACGATATTATAAAAGAAAAAAATTTTCCCAACATTTATGTACGCTTGAAGAAATCCTCAAAAACAAATGCTTTCTTTTCCCCTTAGGCCATCCCTTACCTGTGTACTACCTACTCAGCTCCATCCATTAGATTTTTAGACACATGGTTTACAAATAGACAACAAATCAGGGTAAAACATTACTTCCATCCACCTCCAGTGACAGAAGTAATGAAAATGGAATTTGACTTATTAGTCAAAGCAAATCAGTAGCTCTGATACAATGTACTTCATTGCATAGTGGTCCCTATTACAAAACACCAAAATTATCTGGTTCACAGCCTGCAATGAGATAAAAGATCCACTGGTAAGACACGATGAGAGCTACGTTGTTTCGACTCTGAAACAGAAATACTACTTACTTTCATATTCCAATTGTTGTTCAATTCTTTTCTAAATGAACAAAGAAACCAAAAAAACCACAAAATACAACCATTAAACAGATTCTCGTAAAATGTTTGCACCTATAATTGAAATGGAACTAAGCTCACTAAATGCAAGATATCCTCTAAACGTGTACTGAAAAACAAGACATCAGAATTCTTCTAAGAAACAGGAGAGAAACCAAGGGCCAAATTACAACCTCCAAAAACACACTTCCACCAAGCATGAAATACTTCATTTATTTATAACACATTATAAAAGGGTAAACAGATAACAGAATTTTAACAAACCCTTTACTTACCACTAGCATATTGTATAGTTCTCGGATTCTCCCATGAATCATCATACGGTAAAAGGGAAAAACACATTTTCATTATTAAGGAAGATAGTTACCAACTTCTAAGTTTGGCAGAGATCATTTTCAAAGACGCAAGTAACTTTGTGGGAAGTGCACAAGGTTGAATGGTACTGAACTGCAGTGCTTTTTATTTCTAAAGAGCAATCAAATTTGCTTTAGGTCCTCTATAATCGATAAACAACCCCAAAGACACAGATGTGTGAATTACAATGAAATGTACATTCACAATAATTCTGCAAAATACCTGACAACCATCAAAAAAAAAACTTAATTAGTGAAACAGAGGAGACAGGAAGACAAATTGCCAATTCCTCCATTGCACCTTCTGCTTTGTTACCCAAATTTCTGCAAAAAATACTGTAGCATATTTGGCACCTCACCAAAATTTCAATGCCAAGTCTTCCACTGAAGCACATCAGGATATCCACGCTGCATTGTATTTGTACACACAGATTCAATTACTCTTCAAAAACAAGGAAAACTGTGTACATCAGAAAAACATATTTGAAACAAACAAATACGCATTGACTGCTTAAATTTCCTGTTTAATAGAAACTGCTCCATCAGCTTTCTCCCAGCCAGAACACTGACAAAACTTTACAAAGCAACCGTATCTATGGATTCAGTACATCTTGAATGTCATAACTTTTTATACTGTGGTCATAAAGTAAACCTTTTCCATTCAATCTTGACTATGCTACGATGCAAGAATGTAAACTGCTGATTAGGTAGCAGGCCACCAAGTGCAGGAATAAGCTATAGAGACAGAATAGGCAAGAACAATTCCTAATATATTTCCTGGCATCCATGCATGTGGCGGTATTGATATCCCAGAAATGCATTACTATTTCACATTCACATGATTACAGATAGTGTATGGCATGAAGGAGACTTTTCAGAGTTTATACAAGAAAAGAATATCAAACTGCTGATAGAAATAAATGAATTAAATGAATTAAATTTGCACTAATCATTTTCATTATGTCATAACAACTCTGAACAGGCTGATTACAAAATAACTACAGAGTGAAGGTGCTTAGAGTTCACATGCTGGTCAAAAGGAGATTTGCACCATACCACTGGTCCTTGAAACTAAACATTAGCAATGACTTAAAAAGAACCCAGTACTGGCCAAAGGCAAACTATTAATTTTACAACTTCCAAGGGTGCTAATGGGAGGTGCAGAACATTACTTCATCTGTTTTGCAAGTTTAACAATTGTCTATAATGAATGCAATGAAAGGTTGAATGAGTAAATGTGGGTCTGGGATGGGAAGGGGTCAGTGCACAACAGGCACTCCATTTTGATGTAATATCCTGGTCATTAACTAGCACTGTATTCTGTGGCGTTAATAATGAACATGCTTCTCCATTCAAAAGAGAGACACTGCATTCCAGTAACAAGGACCATGTCTCCACCATTTAAAAAAAAAACTAGTGTAGCACCTTCACCAAATTGTTGCACATGCTGAACTCGAAGCTGAACGAATGGTAGCGACATGGTCCTGGATGCTGGAATGCAACGTCTCTCTCTGTATGGAGAAGCATGTTCAGCCCTAATCTACAGGGTTTGTCACCAATGACCCTAAGAGTGAAGAACCTCTTTCAATCCTCCTGTTCCTAATGTAGGAACTTTGCAGAGAATGTCGTGCCTTACCATTAGTGGGATGCCAGACACTTTGGCTGCCTTCCTAATAAGGCAAAGATGAACGGAGAGGACTGGGGCCTACAGCAAGACCAGGAGCAGCAGCAGGCCATCACAGAGGACAAGCAGTACCCAGGTCAGGGCGAGATCGCGGTAACAGGGCCCTTCAAGATGCAACAAGTCTGCAGGAGGATCAAGGATTTTCAACTCCAACTCCATGTCCTGAGGATAAACAAGATACCAAGTTGACACAGGCTCTGTCAGTTGCAGGATGCTGCAATGGAATTGTGCTGGCTGCAAAAGGAAGACCCGAGACCTGCAGAGTGAAAGGCCGTCCTCTCCAAGTGGCTGTGAAGGTGACAGCCACTTTGAACTTTGATGTGATTAGCTTCTTCTAGTGACAAGTCACATATGAGGATCTCTTAGTTGTACATCCACAAATACATCAGAACAGTGACCGATGACACACATGAAAGATCATACTGGTTAGTTTCTTTGCCTGATGACAAGGTTAGTTCCGCAGCCCAATCAGTAGGAGTCAGGAAATTAGCTGGCTTTCTACAGGTGAAGGATGCCATCAACTGCAAATATATGGCACTGAGGGCCATATTGGAATGCTGCAGAGTTCATCTGGCAAGGCATTCCTTTTAACTAAATTTCAAGCTGATCTGTGATCACTTTTATCACTTCCAGGAGATGTAGGTCACTATTCTGGAAGCTGCCACAACTCCTACATCCTGCAGCACTCATGTTTAAGGTTTGTTTGCAGGCCCATGTCCTTTAGAGGGCTGGTTATCAACCTACAACCGCGGTTCATGACACCATTGTACAAACCCCTGACTGATACAGAGTACAGGTACATATAGTGTTGCCTACACTTCGACCAGGCCAGTGTGGAGCAGAAGATATGGTTGCTAAAGAGGTTCCTCTGCTTGGAGCGGGCTGAGGAGGACCCCTACTGTACAGTCATGACAGAGTGTGCTGAATCATCCTACCATGCTGTGCTCTGCATTGCAGAAATTGGAGCAAGCAACAATGTACTGGATGCTGAAGAACTGGGAACAGTATTCAGAAGAGGAAGCTCTCTTCATGAATGCACTCGTTGTTACAAACCCTACAGGACCAGAATGACACCCACTTCCAGACCAAATTGGACTGTAAACTATTCAGTGGTCATCTTTTGGTTTACGTTGTGAAATGAACTACAACCTCTATTGTTTTATTTATTCTGCTTTGGTGGCTATAACTAAAAGCTTATGCTTGAAACTGTCTAATTGTTTACCTGTAAGCGATGGTCCCTTGTGGACCATGACAAGATGTGGATCTACAGTGGGCTTTAGGGGCAGAGTGGCAGTGTGGTAGAGAGAGTGTTTACAGGGTTCACAGCTATGGATAAGTAAACTGTGAGATGTGGTGGTTAAAGTGAAATTTACAAGAGAATGAGTTATCCTTGCAAGGGAGTGTCAGCCATACTATGTGCCATGAATAGCATGACTTTGTAACTGGTTAGTTTCATTGCCTGATGACAAGGTTAGTTCCACAGCCGAAGCAGGAAGAGTCAGCCAACTAATTTCCTTTCTACAGGTGACATCACCATCAATTGCAAACACTTAGCGCTGAGGGCCATATTGGAATGCTGCAGAGTTCATCAATAGCAAGTCATTTATTTTGATTAAATTTGGAGTTTTGATCTGTGATTAGTGTTATCGATTCCAGGAGGTGTGTTCCACTATTCTGGAAGCTGCCACAACTCCTACATCCTACAGCACTCATGTGCTATTGCACTGCCAGCGAGGGGCATACTGGATGCTTGTTCAGGTGCACAGCAGCCTTTCAAAGATGGTATGGGCACAAGGGATGCAGATCATTGGGCAGATATCTGAAAAGTGATGGGTTGTTCTGAAAGAGGTGCAAGATAAATGGAAATAGAATCAGATGCATTGGAAAGGTAGTTAGTAAAGCACATTTGGCAAGATATGACAAGAAATCTCACCGGTCTCAGGGTGAGAAACCCTCCAAATAATGCAACATTGCTACACTTAGCCAAAACAAAGTCCATGGTAATTTTCACTTTAAAGAATACACCAGGCCAGTTTCAACTGTACTGGAGTGTGCTCGTGGGTTGGTACACATTCTCATGTGTACCAGGCTGCTTTCAAGTATTAGCATATTGGGACAGTCACAATCCAAGAACTATACCCTAGTCACATGTATTGCAGTCAAGACCCTTGTCTTAGGGTGCTGTAAACCAGTTAACAAGGAAACAGGACAACAAAAGGACTCATCCTGAATGCAAATATTCAATTCTAATCCAGAGATAGCAAAAACTGCAGGTGCTGGAGTCAGAGACAACAGTGTGGAGCTGGAGGAACACAGCAGACCAGGGAGCATCAGAGGAGCAGGAAAGTTGATTTTTTGGGTCGAGACTGTTCTTCAGAAAGTCTGAAGTCTGATCCACTTTTTTTTAAAAATTTGTCTTTTTAGACTTTCTTCCCATTTCTAATCTCTGTGCAAGTCTCAAGTTACTAAATCTTCTCATACTTAATAAAATCTCTGTGGAGAGATTTAAGGAAGCCTGGTAAAATTGTCTTTTTTAAAAGCAGAAGTTCACTTGGGTTTAGGTGAATGACATCCACAAGGAAAGGGATCAGCGGTTCCTTTCAGCCACTTCAATGACCACATGGCAATCAACATCAGCATGGTGTGTCATGTAGTTGAGAAGAAAATCAGAGTGAATGCTGAAAGGGATCCTTTTTAAAATGAAATGAACTTTGTTGCAACCAACTAAAGGGCTGCACAAATAAAGAAGGGGAGCCAGTTCATTTCTCCTCTTGCAAGAGTTTAACAGTTTGGGGTATCATGCTTGGAATCATAACGAATTGGGCAACCTCTTCCAGGGTCTGGTCACAGCAGTGTATCAAACACTTGATTAGAAGAGCAAATGAAATGCTGTGGTTTGCTGCAAAGGGAACAGAATATAAAAGTAGGGATGCTGTGCAACAGTTGTACAGGGCATAGGTGAGGCCACATCTAAGGGGCAACAACTTTGGTTGCCTTATTTAAAGAAAGGGCATAATTCCATGAGAACAGTTCAGAAAAGTTCACTTAATTGATTCCTGGAAAGAAACTTCAGCTCATGAGGAAAGATAGCATAAGCTGGGTCTATAACCATTGGAGTTTCCAAGACACTCCAATGGCTCCAGAGATGGAAACAGAGAGGTCCAGGAAGGAGAGAGAGGTATCAGAGATGGTCCAGGTGAACTTAAGGTTGGGGTGGAAGGTGTTGGTGAAGTGAATGAACTGTTCAATCTCTGGCAACCACCTGGAAACCAATATCCATTTCTAGCCCACCGACTCCCACAGCTACCTAGAATACACCTCCTTCCACCCAACTTCCTGCAAAAATGCCATCCCCTATTCCCAATTCCTTCACCTCCGCCGCATCTGCTCCCAGGTTGAGGCATTCACTCCCGTACATCTCAGATGTCCTCGTTTTTCAAGGACCGCAACTTCCCCCACCTCAGTGGTCGAGAACGCCCTTGACAGTGTCTCCCGCATTTCCCACAACTCATCCCTCACACCCTCTCCCCGCAATAACAACCAAAACAGAATCCCCCTCGTCCTCACGTACCATCCCACCAACCTCCGGATCCAATGCATCATCCTCCGACACTTCCGCCATCTGCAATCCGATCCCACCACCAGAGACATCTTTCCCTCCCCACCCTTATCTGCTTTCCAGAGGGACCACTCTCTCCGGGACTCCCTTGTCCGCTCCACACTCCCCTCCAGCCCCACAACCCCGACACTTTTCCCTGCAACCGCAGGAAGTGCTACACCTGCCCCTACACCTCCTCCCTCACCCCCATCCCAGGCCCCAAGAAGACTTTCCACATCAAGCAGATGTTCACCTGCACATCTGCTCATGTGGTATACTGTATCCACTGTTCCCGTTGTGGCCTCCTCTACATCGGGGAAACCAAGTGGAGGCTTGGGGACCGCTTTGCAGAACACCTACACGCGGTTCGTACTAAACAACTGCACCTCCCCGTCACGAACCGTTTCAACTCCCCCTCCCATTCCTCAGACGATATGTCCATCCTGGACCTCCTGCAGTGCCACAACGATGCCACCCAAAGGTTACAGGAACAGCACCTCTTATTCCGCTTGGGAACCCTGTGGACTGCACAAGCTTCAAATCTCCCCTCCCCCTACCGCATCCCAAAACCAGCCCAGCTCGTCCCCGCCTCCCTCCCGGCTATCCCTTCCTCCCACCTCAAGCCGCACCCCCATTTCCTGCCTACTAACCTCATCCCGCCCCCTTGACCTGTCCGTCCTCCCTGGACTGACCTATCTCCTCACTACCTCCCCACCTACACTCACCTTTACTGGCTCGATCCCCGCCTCTTTGACCTGTCTGTCTCCTCTCCACCTATCTTCTCCTCTATCCATCTTCTATCCGCCTCCCCCTCTCTCCCCATTTATTTCAGAACCCCCTTCCCCTCCCCCATTTCTGAAGGCGGGGGGTCTAGGCCCGAAACATCAGCCTTCCTGCTCCTCTGATGCTGCTTGGCCTGCTGTGTTCATCCAGCTCTACACCTTGTTATCTCTCAGATTCTCCAGCATCTGCAGTTCCTACTATCTCTAATCTATCCACTGCATGTAACGTAAATTGTTGATAGTTTTAAAATAGAAAGTGCGCTTTAGGCTTAAAGCTTATTTCTTTTAGCAATTTATTAAGAAATCCACTGGGAGCAATTGTTCAGCTATCACTATGTTCCATTAACGTGAAAGAAGCTTTATATGTGGTTTCTTGTGAACTATAGGCACACAGAATCTACACAACTAGTTTCCTCTCCATTCTTTAATACATCATGGAGACAGATAGAAAGCTAAAATAGAGCAGAATGTTTTCCACACACCTTCCTTTTCCTGAACACACAGACTAGCCGACCCATGAGTCCCTCCCTTTAAGCTATTATTGACATCATGCCATTTCTCCAGCATTGTTATAAACTACTTGGAAAGGAAATTATCTGCCTAAAAAAAAAACTGGTCTATTGATGCACAATGGAAAAGGGAATTGAGATATAAAGAGCAATCAAGGATAAGGAAAAGGTGTTCAGTCAAAGCCCACACATCTACTTTACCAACTCAACGAAGTTGGCTTCTATATCTTTACCTCCATCATGTTGCACGGTGGAATGTTCCAAAAAAAATGCTCAATTTTCGTAAATTTTCATGATACCTATTGTTATTTATTATTTAGCATTGCCCCGACTGAAATAAGAGTTGAACTATTACATTCTCAGTCAATTCCTACTTGAGAAATAAAACCAGTCGGACTCCAAACCAAAACCCAAACAGATTCTAAACAAGGCCTCACACCTAACATGTATTGTCTAACCTAAAATGTCACCTCTCTTTTACGCTGATAAAACTTTTAGTTCTCTCAGGGCAGTGACTTGAAAGAATTTCAGGGATTCATATATACATATTACTCAATTAAAACCTTCTAAGTGATTAAAGACTTAACAGCATCTTAGGTTTGTTTAATACATCCATATCAGTGGCGTGACCCTTTGATCTTTTACTTGTACATTGTGCTCTGTGTGCTTCTTTCTCACTTCACCTGACAAAGGGGCTATGTCCAAAAGCTTCTGTTTTCAAATAAACCTGTTGGACTGGTGTTGTGTGATTTCAGACCTTCCCTTATACCCTACTTAATACCAAGTATGCCTTTAATGAAATTCTTCCCTCATCTTGCTTTTACTTGATTGTTGAGATTCTGCAATATCAGAACTGTGGTGACCCAAGTGAGAGGGTTCATAGAAATGCAGCTTTTCAGTGGTAGCTTCATTTGCTACTAAGTGAGACTCAAGGTCTGAAATGATCAAATGGAACTGAAAGATCCTACATAGCAGAGGCTAAATTTCGAAAAAACAGATTGCACATGGTGACACATCTGTGCAAGTTGTAATAAGACCACTTGTAAACATCTATATTTACCCTGGCACAATTATCCCAGAAGTAGGGTCTGCTTCCACATACAAAAAGAATAACATAGTTTTACCTCTTCACTTCTCTTGACCCCACATTAGCCATATTAGTCAGTCTGCTTGCACAACAGCCACTATCAGCTAAGTTGCAATTTCCTCTACCTAAATATTGCAAAGACAGAGTGCAGTTCAGTGGTGGGGGCACAAGGAGAGAGAGAGAGAGAACGGGAGAGGGAGAATCCTTATTTGAGACTGAATAAAAGTAGAATATTATTTTCTCTGCAGCTTATAGGCTTGGTCCTTGCACTGACATCAGCGACTGAATTTTCACCAGGGACATAGGACAGGGGGCAGGTCTTTTTTCAGATCACCTCCAACAGGAAACTAAAGTTCAGATTTCCACAAAGATGAGCCCTTAGTTGATACAGAGATGGATTTCCTGTCCACTCAGAGCCAGTGAGTCTGGGAATGGAGGTTGGTCACAAGTTGAGGACTTGTCTGAATACTCCACAACGGCCATCACTAAGGCTGTCGTGAGGGAAAAATATGATTATGAAAAGCATCTCAAGTCAACAAAAAGGCAGTGAAATTCCACAGGAGAGATAATACCTGACACCCAACATAGGGCAGTCTATTGCTTCAGCCATGTTGACCTCGATTAAAATCTAATGCAGGAAGCTTGAGGGAGAAGAGAAAGGATCTCTTCCCAACAAGCAGCTGCAGCAAGGGCAGCTCTCTATTCACTGGCATCTCCCTCCACCTCCAATTCATCCTCATCTCGCAGTCTTAATTAATTTTAGAGTTTGAACACCTCCTTTCACATCCTTTACCCACCCTGCACCCTGTCATGCCATGGGCTGCTTTCAGCACAGCCACCCAATTTTCACCTATTCATATCTCCCATTTATCTGCTTTTCTCCTTGCCTGGTTTATTGTCGACCATTCCTTTGCCTAACTTTCTTTCTCTCTTCAAGGCTCTGTCGCCATCTAACTGCTCACACCTTTCCTTCCCGCCTACCCCACCCCCATACCCATCATCAGCATACATGACACCTTTTCCCAGCTATCAGTCCTGAAGAGCCGTCAATGGGAGTGAAATGTTTACATTGCTTTCTCTCCATGTACGCTGCCAGATCTTCCAAGTTTCTCCAGCAACTTCGGTCTTTGATCCTCATCTCTCATTTCCTGTTTCTCCCCCAATGATTTGCTCCTTCCAAGTTCCCTCAGTCTTTCAAGCCCATGTCTCTCTGGATAAGCACAATAAACCACCATAATGACACTGACCCTTGCAGGAGGGTGCTGAGTCACACCACCTGACCAGTCCTGACACAAAATCAGAGTTAAAAACCTGACAGCCTGCTCAATCACCTTTGACCAATGTATGGGGCACCAGGGAGTCACTACTCACCTCAAGGGATCTCCACAGTCCTAGGATATGGGAACAGATTTCAGCTATTGGTCCTATCGAGTCTGTTCCACCATTCAGTCATGGTTGATATGTCTCTCAATCCCATTCTCCTGCCTTCTCTCCATAACCTTTGATCCCCTTACTAGTGAAGAACCTGTCTCTGCCTTAAATACACTCAATGATTTGGCCTCCACAGCCTTTCAAGTTCCACAGTTTCATCACCCTCTGGCTGTAGAAATTCCTCCTCATCCATCCATGCACTTTGGGAACTGGAGAGAAGATTTCAAGCAGCCTGTGTCAACTAGGCAACATCTTTCACAAAGCTTTGGAATCACTCCAGTCACATGCTGGGCAAGAATATAATGGAATTAACTGGAAACAGGTCTTTTGATTTCATCTCTATTAACTTTAACAACTTGGTATAATTGCAATTAATTTTAATTGCCTTTCCAAGTGATCATGCCATTTCAGCTTGTACGGACAATATTTTGTACCACATCAGCAGGCTCATTATCAAAATTCAACAAACATTTTTCATCTACTCCAGGAATCCAGTGGAATGACTACCTTAACAGTAAAAATGTGCAGAAAAATTATTTTTTCTCCCCCTACAACTTCTGTATCTGAAAAAAAATCAATAGCTGCTCAGACAAACTATGCTCTCCCTCTCTCATGTTTTATGCAATTCCTTCAAGTACTGACCTAGACTGTTTACCAAAAATGTATTTTCTACTGAAGGATTCCCCTGAATAAACTCTCCATGAGATGGAGTCATTCCCTGGCACATATGAAGATACTTGTGGTTATCAGCTTCTTGGAGCGGAGATGACTGACATTTCTTCAGTAGTTCCCTAGACCCAACCGTCTTTGCCTGCTTTAAATCAGTGACATTTCATCAACCATAACGTCAGTAGTGGTTATGTTTGCCAATGATGTTGAGCATCATTCACAAACACTTATATGCAGAAGCAGTCCATGTTCAAATACAACAAGATCTGGACAATATCAGGCTTTGGCTGACAAGAGCCAACTGACAGTCACACCACAAAAATGCCAGACAATGACCATCTCCAATAAGAGAGAATCTAACCATTTCCCCATGACATTCAATGCTGTTGCCATCATTGAATACCCTCACTGTCAACATTTTTTGAGTTACCATTGACTAGAAGCCCAAATGGACTCACCACATAAGCAGAGTGGCTCCTGGAGTAGGTCAGAGGCTTGGAATACTGTGGCTAGTAACTCAACTCCTGACTCCCCAAAGCTTTCCTTCCATCATCTATAAAACACAATCGGAAATATGATGGAAGACTCCCCAGAAATCTGCTATCATTCACTGGTCTAACCTATGAGTGACTCCAGATCCTGAGATCGATTCTTAAATGTCCTATGAAATAGCCGAGCAAACCAGACAGTTGTCAGCAGCTTACTACTAACAACGGCAACAAGTGAATACTAAATGCAGGCGCGAGGGGTCGAATGACTAGCTCCGTCTCCTATCTTCTATGTTTCTGTGATGCTACGAGTGTGGATGGCCTATTTGTAAAAAGAAAAATGCATAAGAGATGTGGTCGCAAGCAATCAACACAACAGCAAAAATATATAGTGGTCACCAACTCTGCAGGCAGTTAGACTGTCAAACTTCTCAGAGAAATGAAAACATAGGATTGCAAGAGTTGAAATTTTTCTGAAGAATTCCAAATAACAGATCAGCCTCTAGTTACTAGTTTAGCAGAATTATGAGAAAAACTGAAGTGCCCCAGCCTCAACAGAGAATGGCCAAAGCAAGAGAGGCAATGTTCCCAATAGGTGATTATGAAAAGCTATGTACTGGTGCCAATACTGCAGCTGGCAATGCAGGTCGGCTCAGTCGCTTGCATGCAGATGCCTGAAGTGCATTTTCTTCTCCCCCCCACAAATTGCTGCGATCCCAGCAATTTGCTGAGTATTTTCACTAATCAGTATAAAATGAGTCCACATATGAACAATTCCCAGGTCTGGCACTGCTCCTGAAAATTGTAACACGGCATAAATTTCCCCAGTGATCCAAACTCCCCTATTAAAACACAATATATTGCAGGCTTTCATCAATTATTGACCAATAGTCCAACTGTCCCCTCTGGCAGTATTCACCAATAATAATTAGCTCAAGGCACAACGAATCATGTTTAAATATAATGAATTCTACCCAAAAAAAACTGTCTGCAAAATATTATACAATAATTCTGTCAAAACAGGAAAACTTCATAATACAACCCACTTTCAAAAGAAACTTATTCAACATTAATTCTACTGAACTTGATCATAATTTAAAAGGGAGAGAAATACCAATTTACATAGGTGTAGTGAATTCCTAGACTGAAATCAATACAGCAGCTGCAGATCTGAATGATGCCCACAAACAATCAATAGTCAGATTTTCCAAAATAATAATTCTGGTGTCTCCCCTCACTCACTACATTCAAGCCAGTCGATACCTAATCCACACCTACAACTCTATCTTATTCTTTCTTCCAGGCTCCCATCAGGCCACAGATACATTTGGGAGTCAATCATTTTATGTAAAAAGCACAGAATCCAAGAAAGGTTACTGATGTCTTTGGAACTTCAATTTAAATGCTGGAGGTGCGCCAAGAGTGTATCAGCTGGTTCCTCACCACCTGAGTTTATTCCTGCAGTTCCAAAAGCACAGCCCCCATACAATCAGTTATACAATGGGCACAAAACTGCAGAGAGAGACTCAATATGTCCACTGGGAAGACTTGCTTTCTCCGCTTCTTCCGTGTGCCACTTTTGAGCGAATCCTGGTAGCCTCTATACTTGACGTGCAGCTAGCTGTGCATGACCCAGGCTTATGAGAACAGGTCAGAACCAGCATGGGTCTTGCACTATACAAGTTGCACACTCACTGACTGACTGTGCATCAAAAAACATTTTTCATTCATGCATTCACACTGCACAATTTTCTGGACTATGTATCAGATTTTTTTTATGGTGCAGAGAAAGAAAAAGAAAGTACAATTTTTTTTTTCAGAAAACCCCCACTAATCTTTAAAAACTAAAAATTTAAAAATATTACTTGTTAGTCATTTTTTTGGATTCCAGCTTGCTCTAACTTTTTTTTGGATTACACAATACTCAAGGAAATTGTGCCAAGTTAAACATTTCAGGCCTGATTCTATTCTTAGTTACCACTGAAAGCAGCAAATTGCAGGAAAACCCAATATTATCTCGCACTAAAAATACACAGTAGCACCTAAGCGAGAATAGTTATTGGTTTTTCAAGCATTTGGGACAGCAAAAAATTACACAAGGCAGTATTGTGACCATGCGGTCTTCAGCTGTTCCTTGGCCCAAGGATGTTTAGTCGATTTGCAGAACTTTGGGCATATGTGGCAGAATATCACACAAGGTAATGGGCTCCACTTTGAACAACTGGTAGCAGGCTCTTCCCAGACTTCAATGTCAATGATGCCATGCTTCAAAGAAGAATTTCAAATATCTTCAAATCATTTGTTTTGTCCTCCCTGGAACAGCTGAGTGAAAGTTAAGGAAACAAAAGCTGGCAGGATAGGTATCTGGACACAACATCCAGTCCATTGGAATAATTTTGCAGGAGCTTTGTTGAAATCCTTGTACGGAAGGACACCAGCATTTATTCAATGGTCCTCTCACAAACAGAATTTCTCCAGCACTCTTATGTATTGATGGTACAGCATCCTGGTCTTGCTGTAGTATAAACGTGTACTGCCAACAACAATTACTTGAGCAGGTCTTTATCATCAAACCTCGCTATCATAGTTGCTAAAAGGTTGAACTGGCACAACTGATCTGACATTGCACATCTTGCAGCCGCATCTGTCAGAATGCCACCATGGAGGAGATCCAAAGTGTTTAATATTCCAGAATGATATAATTCAAGCAAAGTGCATGTGCCTCGCCAACACATCAAGGCGGCATTACACAAAGGGATTGATTATGTACTAATTTAATCGCCATACAAATGCTGCGGCATGTTAAACATTCAAAGGATTTCTCCAGTTCATAAGGATTCCTCATAATATGAATAATTTGTGAATGGAAAAAATATTCAAAGTTAAAATTTATTATTAAAACAAAGTGCATATATTGTTCAACAGTAGTAACGTTTTTAAAATAATACACCAAAACCAATATTCTCAAGATTATTTTTAAAAGTTGTGTTTCAGTTTTACCTCTATAGATAAAACAGATTGGACAGACAGCAGCATTGAAGGTCGACAGGAGACACATTTAATCCAAAACACTACACATATTTTCCACATACAGAAAATCACCCTTAGTCACCAAAACAGCAAGTTTTCCTGAAATATCACAGATACAGTTTTTTTTCCATGGCCACGTTAACAAACTTACCAAAAATATTTTTAACCCGACAGACAGCAAGGAGGAGCAACGTTCCGTTAGATTTCCCTGGTTGCTGTTCTTAAAGAAGGGCTTAGTTAGCTGATTTTCAGAGACCCAAACTATGATGTAAAGAAGCTGATTGGAGTCACAAGCAGGTAGATTCAGTGACAAGCCAGGGTACTGCACGAAGCTTCCAGCCACTAACTTAACAATGCTGGTTGGCAATTTAGACATAAAAGCCATATGACAGATAAGGAGGGATAAGGGAAGAAAAGGTGATGGGGAGAAAAGTCAAGGGACAATACGGGAGAAATATGTTTTAAAAACAGTTCTAGGTTATTATTCAGCTGTCTAGGTTTCATCTTAATATTATTTATACCTGCACAGTAATCATCCTTAGATAGCTATGAAGCTTGAATTTATTTGACTATAATGGCAGTGAAATGAATGAGATGAAGGGGAAGAAAATGTCTTCCTCGATCCTATTTTGATATCTGTATACTCCAGAGCAGTGAACTGAACCCAATCCAACAAGAAATCTGCCTCCTTCCAATCAAAGGTCAATTTTTCCATCAGGTCTCTCAAAAACATGCACACATACTTGTGCAAACATGCATGTTGCAAAACTGGGTTGCATTGCTGGAGGCTCTTGTGGGCAGGATTCTATGCTTTCCCACAGAAAAAACGTGCATAGCCTTCAAGTTAGTAAATCATCACCTCTACTTACAGAGAGCTTCTCTGACTAATAAAGTAATTCGTCACTTGTGACTGATGAGTTACTGAGTATCAAAAATATTACATCAAACCTGTACCTCATAACAAATCCAGACATGTTCAGAGGGACACCATTTACCAATGCACATTATGTCAAAATATTTTGGGCTTCCAGCAGGAAAGCAAATTATGGCTAACTTACAGAACAGAGCTACATCTGGAACTAGCTCTATAAAAAAGGTTTACAACAAATAACTAGTATGATTGGTTAAACAGACGTGAGAGAAGAACAAAGAGAGCGAGTGCATCGATGCTTAAAAAGGTAGCCTCAAGAAAACAGACTGCCGCTGATATTCCCAAATGGCAAGTCATGAGGTATCGAACCTTGGGCATATTTCTGAAGAGAAATTTCTGATATATCCTATCTTCACCCAATAAGCCAACACTTTACTTCAACATGACAGTGTATGGCCATCAACTGGAGTGCCCCAGCAGAAACTGAATAATTCTCCAACACTCAGCATTAAAACATGTACTATACGGCCTAATTACCAATTAGGGCATGTTTATTTGTTTAATCTAAATAGACAGCATTGCAGCATAAAGAAAAGGGCAATTCCAAGAAATAAATCCGGGGTTAATGCGGAGATTGTTTTGGGGTTGAAATATTGAACAGGCTGACCATGGAGGCAATGACAATAGACAGTGGATTGAAGCATGCGGAAGATTTGATGGCAATTTGAGGAAGGCACCAGTTGAAATACACTGCATTTACTCTAGAGACCCATCAGAAGGATGGCAGAATCTTCCATCTTGTGCTTTTAAAGGTCTTAACATGTATCATATGGGTGCTCTGAAAATCTTAACCATACCTGTAATCTGCAACATTTTAAAACCTAATCTTAGAGTTGGAGCACAATTTTGGCAAAAATGTTGACCAAACTACTGCATTTGCATGAGCAGCAGGATTGGGGCAGTCAGTCTAGTGGCAGTATCTACTTGTTTTGGTCAACTCAGTTTTCAATTTGTCATCAGGTAAAAATCAAAGTCCATAAGTTTTGGGCAAATGACCACTCACGTTACATGACTCATTACAGCAAGTTGTATAGAAGTTGAAAACAAATAAAGGAAATCAGCCACAGAGACTAGCAACACCGATGGAAAGCAATGTCATCAGGTATAAGCTGAGAACACAAGGCAGTTCAATTCCCATACCCCATTAAATTAGGCTGACCTGCTGTCTTCTAGTGAAAACAAGAAACACAGGTCTACGATGAGAGATTTTTGGAAATCCAACCATCAACAATTCAATTGCATTTTAGGTTTGATGTTTGGTCTCATACAAAAGTCAGGAGCTGAGTTGTGTGGTTTGACCTATTTGGAATATGGGTAACAGAGACAAACTCAGTTTGCAGCTTTCATTAATTATGAATCAGATGAAAATTCTCAGAATTGGGCAATCAATTTTTGAAGTCCACACGTACTCTGTCAAATCAAAATAATATACTGTAAGTGAAACAACATTACAGAACTCTTTTGAAAAGGGTCATTCAACCCACACTTCTCCAATTGCAGTAAGGTAACAGTAAAGTCACAGTAGTCTTACCAAATAACAGAGCTGCTTTCTGATTAGAGAGAGATGATTGGTGGTGGTTTAACCCAAAAGTCACCACACTTCAGGCAAGGGGAGAGGTTGAGAAGCTGAGTCCTTCATAGTAACTTAGTGCATGAATTGAACCCATGTTGTTGGCATTATTGTACATTACAAACCAACTACCCAGCCAACTGAGCTCACTGACCCCAAATTACAGTACATTATATAGTACAGTACATAGTATAGTTATAGCATATTTCATTGCTGTTTAGGAGACCGTGCTGTGCACAAACTGGAATATGGGGCAGCATGGTTGACAGGTGACTACACTTCCAAAAACTAATTCATTCCTTTGTAACACTAAGATGTTTGTGAAATGCTCCACATATAATACAAATTGTATTCTAACTTTGCACTTCTCCTACAACAGCATGGTTTAATCCTTTAATTGCTTTTCTCTATTTTTTTCCTCAGTCATATAACTAACAACAAAATTAACTTCTACATTAAAAGGCCCTTGTGGTAAATAGAACTGAATACTTGAATGTGTGATATCATTCACTTTGATCCCAAGGAAAATAGATGTGTATTCTGTAAACAAGGCTGAAACAGACTGGCAGTAATTGTGGTATCATATTTATCCCCAAGATGAGTTTCCCAATTCCTCCCCTGTCTCAGCTCATCAGCAATTGAAAGCCTCACTAATGTTATTTCTGGACTTGACTTAGCAATGCATTCTCAGTTGTCCTTCGGTCTTCCATCAACTTGAGCTCATCCAAATGGCTTCTGCCATGCTCCGACACTGATCCAGCCCTACATCTCCAATATTTCTGTGCTCTTCCAATTATGGCCTGTTGCCCATCCCACTTACAATTACACTACTACAGTCAGCAGGACTGTGTATGCCAAGGTCCTAAACTTTGGAATCGTCTCACTAATCCTCTTTGAATCTTGCCTTTTTTTTTAAAAAGCTCTTTAAGATTAATTTTTAACCAACCTTTTGCTTGTGTGCCCTAAAATCGCCATATATTGTTTGATATGTCTATTACCATTTTATACCTTATCCTGTTAAAAAGACCAGCACCCCTCTTGTCCACACCTCCTTGACCTGTCCATCTTCCCTCCCACCTACCCGCCCCTCCCTCCTCACTGACCAACCCCCATCCCAACTTCTTACCTACACTCACCTTTACCAGCTTCATCCGTGCCTCCTTCACCTGTCCGTCTTCTCTCCACCTATCTGCTCCAATATCCACCTTCTTTCACTGCCTCCCCTTCTCTCTATTTATTTCTGAAGAAGGGTCTAGACCTGAAACGTCAGCTTTCCTTCTCCTCTGATGCTGCCTGGCCTGCTGTGTTCATCCAGCTCCACACCTTGTTATCTCAGAATCCAGCATCGGCAGTTCCTACTATCTCATAATCACAAATTGTTTGTTGTAAATGTTGAGAATCTAGGACTTATGGCAGTAGACGTTCAAGACCCAAACTTCAAAAAATTACTGCAAGCAAGTGAAGAGGTACGAAAAAAAACCCACAATTATTTTTTGTATTAAGGGAACTGGAATGACATTACAGTTATGTAAAACTCCCATTCAAAGCACCATATTCAGTTTTGGGCATTGCACCTCCAGATGCATATATTGGTCTATGAGTGGATATGATGCAGATTCATAAGGATGACACTAATATTGAAGGTTGTCTGGACAAGGCTTGGGTTCACTGCAGTGATCGTGACAGTACGATGGCACAGTGGTTAGCACTGTTGCCTCACAGCGCCAGGGACCCAGGTTCGATTCCAGCCTCGGGAAACTGTCTGTGTGGAGTTTGCACATTCTCCCCGTGCCTGCATGGGTTTCCTCCGGGTGCTCCGGTTTCCTCCCACAGTCCAAAGATGTGCAGGTTAGGTGGATAGGCCATGCTAAATTGCCCGTAGTGTTCAGGGATGTGTAGATTAGGTGGGTTATAGGGGGATGGGTCTGGGTGGGATGCTAAGGTTCTGTGTGGGCTTGTTGGGCCGAAGGGCCTGTTTCCACACTGTAGGGATTTTATGATTCTATTATCTAATAGAGGTTGATTAAAAGTATTTAATTGAGTGGAGCCAAGATAACTACTTCCTCTGATGACAAAATCCAGTCAAGGGGACATTGTCGTAAAATTATATGGTACTAGGCGTGAACGTTTTCACTACTCTCACTGGGTAACTGCAGCAGTTACAAATACCAAAATCATTAGCCCTGAAGTTATCTTCTTTCAGGGAAACTCTACTGAATAGTGATAAGAATGTTCTCAGATTAGACAAATTCCAATGCACTGCAAAGAAATAGTCTCATAACGCCCAATGTGATGTACTATTCATCTATTGTAATATGATGTTTACATGAGCTCCAGTATTGCAAAAACATGACATGAGTAACACAATACTGAAGAAATTAAACTTTTATTATAGCTCCTGATATACACACACAACCATGGGCACTTGCATGTCTGGGCTCAATTTAAGTAATTCAGATTTAACCTATCATACTTCCCTCACAATGACATGCTGCAAGAAGGCAGAGCACAGTAAGGAGGAACCTGAGAGTTTTATACCTATAATATGGCTATGATATAGCTAAAGTATCATGAACATGCCTCCTACGAGTTATAACTGTAAGACCAAAATATGTAGGAGCACAAGTAGCCCATTCAGCCCATCGATACTGTGCTATCATTCAATGAGTTCATGGCTAATCTGATAATCCTCAACTCTACTTTTCTGCTTTTGATTCATAGAATTTTGATCAGTAAAAGTTGTCTGCCCATTTCAGCCTTTAATATACTTAACAATCCAGCCTCTACAGCCCTCTATGGTAAAGAATTCCAAAGATTCCTATTCCAGATAGGAAATTTCTCCTCATCTACCTTAAATAGATGACCCCTTTTTCTTAGGTGGCAATATTCAAAAGAATATATTCTTACCCTATTTCTGGTTTCGGTTGCAGCATGGAGACATTCACACTGGGGTAAAGTGGTTTTGTATTGGCATCAATTGTTTTTTTAAGAGCTTGCCTTCAGTGCAGTAAAGATCTAACTTTAATTCACTTCAATCCTTTGCCAATGTAATCCAAGGATTCAAGCATTTATTTTGTATTTTTCCCCTTTATTTTAAATTCGGGTTTTTGCACGTAAGACGGCGACGGAGAATGGTGACTTTGTACACTTTTCACTGTACTTGAGTACATGTGTCAATAAAACCTAATTCTAAAATTTTCATACAATGATCAGACACCAAATTGGCCAATCCTGGATGTGATGAGATTAAATGTTTGGTGACGGTTATTATCAATGACTCTTTAGTATTGCGGTTCAGCAACTCTCACACCGAGAACTTAAACTGATATATGCTGAACTGTATTTTTTACATCTCCAAGCAATAAGCATGTTGCTGCGTTTGGAGTGCCAGGTATAACCGCATTAAAAGTGAAAGCGTAGTAAAGGCAGAACAAGCAGATACAAATATAGTTACAGAAAGTGCACCAACAATCACTCCATGTCCCCTCCCCCACAAAAGTGAGGAGCATTGTAAAGTGGTTTAAGTAGAACAAACACTTCATTTCAATATGATAATGAGGTCACTTACAAGATGTAATGGGTACACATTTTCCCATCAGTGATGCTATATGGTATTCAGTATGCTTTGTAATAAACTACAATTACTCAGTATAATTTGGCAGGGTGCACTTAGAACCAGTACAGTCTATTGAATCGGCACTTGTGATCCATAAAAGCAGCCTCATGCAACATTTATTTTTAAAGTGAAAATCATAAGTCTATTCCATAAAAATTGCAGAATATTCTGCAGCAACCAAAAGTTTCTAAATTAAAATTAAAAGACAAAGAAAATCAAGGGATATCTGAGAGTTAAAAAGTTGAGGTTTGGCTCATTCACTAAAAAAAGTGTGCGGCAATGCAAAACAACAAAACACGAAAATCAGACCACACCCCACCAAACTAACCGTGATCAAATTATTTTGACAAAAGTATAACAATCCTAAAAGTGAAAGAATAAAGTAGCAACATTTTAAATCCCTGCCAGTAGTGGTGGTTGAGGCCACTTGGAGATCAAGAAAGCCAAATCTTTTAATAGGCAAAGTGCATCTTTTGTCTAATGGGTCTTTTCAAACCAAATAGATACTTGCATTTAATCCAGTAAAAAGATATCAGAAATTAAAATGCACTCCCTCATACAAACAACTTCAAGGAAAAGGTGGAGTCCGCACTCGTTTTCAAAAAAACAGATTGAAACTCCAACAATGAAAAATTCAGCAGTTTGCTTAATGCTTACTAAATAGACCTGGTTGTGAATGTTTTTCATTATTGTTGATAAGACAATTGAAAATTAGCTGGTGACAAGTAGGATAGAATGCTTGAAAGAAACATCCAAAAATATAAAAAAGAGCAAAGTTGAGTGCTGTTTCACAATAGGAAATTTGCAGCTTATTTGGTTAAATTAAGAACAGCCATAGTTTATAGCTAAGATAACAAGGTGTAGAGCTGGATGAACAC
>NC_063339.1:70132035-70189334 GCF_021869965.1 Rhincodon typus | reverse complement strand
TTTTCTGAAGAAGGGTCTAGGCCCGAAACGTCAGCCTTCCTGCTCCTATGATGCTGCTTGGCCTGCTGTGTTCATCCAGCTCTACACCTTGTTATCTCAGATTCTCCAGCATCTGCAGTTCCTACTATCTCTGATATAGTTTATAGCTACCCAGGCATTCAAGCTGTAATTGAGTGACGAAGTGTTATATTACTTATAACAATGCCAAAATTGAAATTATACTTTCATAAATTTGGGACTTTCGTGGCACAGTGGTAGTGTCCCTGCCTTTACACCAGAAAGCGGAATTCAAGGTCCACCTGCTACATAGGTATTTCAAAACATGTCTTAACAGCTTGTTTAGAATACTCTTTTAGAAATTAATTAGACCATGCAAAGGTGAAAACGCTCTCTTCTCTTTCAGATTGTGAAAAGGGTACAAAAATTCTGCCCATTCCTAGTTTACAATGATGACAAACTTTCAAAGTGATTCTACTTGCAATTTTGGAATAGCACAATTTAGTACATTCATTCAAACTCAACAAATAACTTCCTGACGGCAATCACAAAATGCAACAAGTTGCCAAAAGAAACAGCAACAGTCCCATCATATGAAACCTTCAAGATTTACCTTTATATAATTGAAACATTTAAGAAGGAAACAATCATTGTGTTCACATTCCTTCAAGTCCGAGTGGTACAGCATGCATAAGGATTGTGACCTTTATGGTCTACCTGGAAGAATCTTGCTGAGTAAACCATAGGTTTAGTGCATTACGGCAACTATTTATAGATTACATGTTTATGACCTACATTATTATAGAGGCCGTTAGAAGCACAGCAATTTCAGGTCTGTCTTCTACCAGCTCCTTCTTTACACTGTCCATGTTTCCATGACATCATTGTGAGTGTTGCTTACTGCAGTTAGTAAAGTGTTACAGTATAATACATAGCAGAAGTAGATCATTCAACCCAGTAAGTCTGCTCTGCCATTCAATGTGATCATGGCTGATCTGACAATACAACTCCACTTCTCAGCCTTTACCCAATATGATACCTTTATTGATTAAAAATCTCTCAGTTTTGAACATACTCAAAAATCAAGCCTCTATAGCAAGGAATTCCACAGAATCACCACCCTCAGAGACACAAATTGCTTTTCTCATCTCTATCCTAACTGGGCAACCCATTAATCTGGGATTATGGCCTCTGTTCCTAAATGTCCCACAATGAGAAACAACATTTCCATATCTACCTTGCCAAATGCCTGAATAATCCTGTATGATTCAATAAGATTGTCTCATTCTTCAAATTCCAATAGGTACAAGCTCAGCCTACGTAAACTTCAAGACAATCCCTCCAAAACCAGATCAGCCTTCAGATAAGGGGTCAAAAACTGTTCAATGTTCCTGCTGCAGTCTAACTAGTGCCTAGTATAGCTTTAGCAAGACTTCCCTATTTTTATACTCCATTCCCTTTGGAGTAAAGGCCAATATTCCATTTGCCTTCCCTATTAACTGCTGAACTTCTGTCCTAACTTTCTATGATTTGTGTGTGAGGACTCCCAAGTCCCTGCACTGTAGCTTTCTGCAGTATTTCTCCATTTAAATAATTTTCAGCTCCTCCATTGTTCTTGCCGAAGTGTATAAACTGACATTTTCCAAGTTTATGTCCACTCACAACCTACATCTCAGCAGACTCAGTGCCATCTTCACCACTTGTCTTCCTGCCTACTTTTTCCTCATCCACAAATTTGTCTAGAATAATCTATGTGACACCTGCACTGATGCCTGTGGCACTCCACTGGTTACAGGCTGTCATCCTAAAAATGCCCATTTATTCTAAACTTTGTCTCCTATTAATTAATCAATCCTTTATCAACACTAATACACTACCTCCAACACCATGGGCTCCTATCGTATTAAGTACCCTTGTGTACATCTTATCAAATACCATTTGGAAACCGAAATATATTAGTTCTGCTAGTTCCCCTTAATCTAACCTGCTTGCTACTTCATCAAAAAGAATTATTTTTCCTTTCGTGAAGCCATGCTGACTCTGCTTGCTTATACCATGATTTCTAAGTGCTTTGGTATTATATTCTTTTCGATAGACTCTAATATTTTCCCAATAACAGATGATTATGCTAACTGGTCTATAGCTACTCTTTTTTTGTATGAACACTTGAAAACTCATAACAAATATGAAGCCACTATTTCAGCAGATCACACCCGTTTTAGCAATAGAAGTGATGGTGGAACACAGATAATTAGTTATGTGTCAGCATCCTAGACTAAAGGAGAAAGAAAAGCAGAAGGCAGTGTATTTAATGAGCAATGAGCTATTATCTACAAACAATGCAGCACTCTTTCCATTACTTAGCAATACAGGAACCATTTAAGTCAGAGATTAGATGCCAAGGAATCCAACAAATTCTGAATATACAAGTTCTTTATTAATTATACGAGGATATATTGTATTGAAAAATAAATGTTTCAGTAATTTGAAAGTGTGCACGTAATATATACCTCAACAATATCAAGGGCAGTCTAACTTTACAACAGTACTTTATAGGCATTAAAATGTTAAATAACTACCTACATGCCTGCCATCTTCCACATACCCTCACAATGTAGAGTCCTCTACTCTGGAAACTCACTCCTATTCATGACTTGTGAAAAGGTAGATTTTTTTTTCCCTTGTCAGCATACTGTAAGATTCCCTAGACACTGGCTGATTAATCTTACCTGCACGTTTTGGTGAAATCTACTTCTACAGAACTTATTCCTACAACTAAATTCAACAATTCAACAGAGCCTCAGAGAAAAATTTGAATGGCTCAGGTAGGTTATCAGCACTTAAGATTAACCATACTGCTGCTGGTAGCCAACATGTCTTGCCTACAATTTAGTTTTAAGGGCAAGGAGGTTTACAGAATAGGTGGAGTTAAAAGGATATGGTTTCCACAATTCCCTGTCTCCATCTCCACATCTTGTTCAGGTGATAAGGATGGAGGCCATTTAGCATTTGCCCATTATGGTAGCTCAAGAGTCTTCCTTCCTCTTTAGCTACAATCACACAAATTTAATATTTTCTCTCATGGACAAAAAAGGTCTCTACATTTAGAGGAAGAATGACCAGAAACAATAAAGTGACAAACCACAACCTACTACACTGAACCAGAAACTCTGCAATAGCAGGATTTTAAAAACAAGTTTTATTATGCAATGTATTACCAGGTTTTAGTCGCATGTTGCTGTAATAGCCAGCTTCAGCTCATCAATGAACCTCCCACTATGTGTCTCACATTTTTCCTTTTGTCTTTCTTTTAAAGCTCTTGTTCACTTCAGCAATCGAACTGGTATCCCACAGGCAAGCACCATTCTCCGTCTATCTACATTGCTGCAGCCTTATTCATACCTCCTTTTCATATGCGACTATTTCGTGAACATATTACTTTGTTGAAGCATTTGTGCTTTAATAGTTTCTGAAATCATTACATACATCAATTATTCTGAACATTTTAAATGGACTTCTCAGAATTGGTGCTGAAGCCTTAAACGATGTTGCACAACTCACAGTGTGCTGTACTGCACAAAGGTGCAATAATACCTAGCAATTCAATACTACAAACTTCAGACAGCAGGAGATTACCAACAACCCCATTCACTTTGGTCTGTCTCCATCCCACCTACCTACCAATTCTAATTCATTTTTTATGCTCTTTTGCACTATTCCGTATCATTAGGTTATTAGTTGGTCATACAAGTCAGAGGCAAGCCCCACTGCTTAGCTTTATTTTCCTTCTGGTTCAAATGCACTAACATCTTGCAAAAATGGGGACATTGCAGTAGCAAAACACTGAAATCAGAAAGAGGTGCACTCACTTTTATTAGTGGAGATTCAGCAACAACTTCTTACTTTGCTATGAACATTTAAAGTCACAGCAATGTATCCATGACATGGTGACCAAAACAGCTGAATATTCATATTCAAAAAGACCTTGTCAGTTAATACTTTTAAAAGCCAGATGGCTGATGCTGATTAGCTTCAACATGACTGAAAATTTGTCAATTAAAAAAAACTATGAAGAAGAGGGGGAGCATTGTATAAAAAGTAACAGAAAAGGGCTTTCATGGAGCAGTCGTACTATCCCTACACAAAGCCATGAGGCCCAGGTTCAAATCCCACGTGTCCCAGAGGTGTGTGTACTAACATCTCTGAACGGGTTGATTAGAAAATATCTATAACAGGTAATGGTCCTGAAAGGCTCAATGTTGGAGACAGAATTAAGCTCCACCTAGTGTGATGACGTGATCAGAACTTGGGAGGGAAAAGGCAGATCTTTTAGGTGAAGACCTATATCCACATATCTCCCAAAAGTTTTTGTAACAATATCTTGTAACATTTTTTATTTGATTGCTATCATGCAATAAATTAAACAAAATATAAGAGAAGAGCCTCTTCTCATTAACTGGTTTCCTTCACCACTATAAACCAACTAAGCCCTTAGTCGCAGTCAAGGAACGGGACTGTGGCAGAAAATTACCCCAACGACAATTCATAAAACAACAAAAAATACCTTGAAAATTATTCTTAAAAGAAGCCTATTCCATCACAATCCAGGGTCAATGATAAGTTTAAAAGGCACTAAACCAGCACAAAATAGATTTAGATTTTTAAAAACTCAAAACCTAAAAATCCAAAACCATCACAGCTGAAATACACAGCTAGTCAACTGAACAAGGAAAATTGAGATAGCAATTTGGGTAGAGATCTCTCAGCTAAACATCAAGCTTTCATCTCTTTGTAAGATGCTCATAAAACTATGGTGCACACCCAGCATTTTTCATTTTTAAAAATTAGCAACTCTACTCGAAATGGGAGTCATGGAATTAGATATCCCTCTGCAATAATAGGGAACACCCATGAACATGTTGCAACTGAAAAGCCAAATTAGTGAAATTTGCCCTCAGGAATTCAAAAGAGCAAATGTTTGTAATCAACTCCGCTTCTTCATGTTACAATCTTCTTACTGTACCCAGACAACTTTAATTCTAATGTAGCCCATTAGTGAGCATAACCCTAAACAGGACATTAGACTAAAATCATTTCTACTTGGAAACACCTACACCAAAATGTTAGTTATGATTATGATGCCAGTTTGCATTAATCATAAATGAGAGTGCCATGGGAAGCAGAAATGTCACACCAGCACAAAAAGAACATTAAAAAGGTTCAAGCACCTAAAGTTCCAGTTTGATTCAATTGATTACTGTCACCAGAAGGTTAACGTCTCACTCAACCGCAGAATGTTACCTGACATTTCAAAATAGGGATGTCTCATTTTTCAGTTGAGCCTTTAAATCAAGGTTTTGTCATTCTATACAGTGGTCTGGGGTTGGGGGGGTTAAAATACCAGATTATATTATTATTTACAAAAGCAACAAGTTCTTCTAATGCCCAGCCTATATCTTCCTTCAAAACATCTTGGATCATCATTTACTGCTTATGGGAACCTTTTTTTCCCTGTAATAATTGTCTTCCAAATCTGCTCTGTACAACATTGGCCATTGGAATCTTGTGCCAGTGGTAGTAACCCTACATCTGAGCAACAGGTCTGGGTTCAAGTCCACCTACGACAGGTGAGTCATAACATGTCCAAGCACAATGAAAACAAAAGAAAGAAAACAAAAAAAGGTACCAAGTGAAATGCAAACTGATCAGTCATGAAGTTCGTGGGACTATTCTGTAATTGTAAAAGATGCTATGTAAAATCAGTTCTTTCTTATAGGTAATGGACATTCCAATCTCAGTTGACTTAGTGACTGCTGAATGCTGACATCTGACATCATGTAACAAAGTGTGCAAGTTTTCAAATAAGTGACAGTGATTTCTAAATCGCAAAAATGGCACGAAATATTCCGTATGGAAACCTACGTTAACTGCCTGGTTAAACCCAAAATCCAAAAATGTTGCCACAACACTAACAGAACGATTTCAATCTAATGTTATTTTTGGCACAGGGTGGCACAAATTCAATCACCTAATTATATTCAACATGCAGTCACTTGTTATTTGGGCACCATAGTATTTTATGATGATACGCATTGATCGGAGATCAATTTGTAAAAACAAACTTCAGATCAACACAAAGCAATTGTTGCAACCTTGAAAGCCAATTAATTATAGGAAAAGGAGAGAAGGTAGTGGAAAACAAACTGCATAAAATGCTCAGTGCAGTATGTTACTCAAGTAGATCCTGCATCACCAGTATTACGTCATCATTATCACCATATGACTCGTTCGACAAGTCAAGACAGAATTGCTACAAGTACCATAAACACAGGAAACACATTCATTACAACATTTCACAGCAAAATGACAGATGTTCAAATTCAGGTGTCTCCTATAGTCAATATCAAAAGTTAAAGAAATGTTTTAACCTTTTGCTTCCATCTTTGCTACTTGTAAAAAGATTTTAAAAAGTTAGTAGTCAATACGTATCTTTCCATCATGTGTATCTACAATCTACTAATGATTAAAAAAAGGCTTAGTTCTGTCCAAACCAAATAACTCCCTGTGTAAAAGTAAAAGGCTGCATATTCTGGTTACCAAGCCGTATGTCAGATCTGTTCAGTTCAATCTCACTTAACAAGTAACAATGGTGATATGCTGAGGATGCTTATGCTTCTTCATGTTACAATCTTCTTACTGTACCCAGACAACTTTAATTCTAATGTAGCCTATTAGTGAGCATCTTTTGCTTTTATCATACTCTACTATTCATTTACACCTCAGTAAAGCACTTAGTTTGTTTTTTCCTACATTAAATCAATTATATAATTGGTGGTGACTGTTATCAGTGTCACGTGTTTGGAGCAGCATGTGCATGTATATTCAGTCAGATTTGTTTTCAGCTTTCCTCTCAACTGAATTGCCTGTCAAAACTTACTCTAAGCTCAGAAAAACAACCACTTGGACAACAGATTTGAAAGTAAAATCTTGGCATTTCTATAGTTCCATTCACAAGATCATAACTTCCCAAAGTCACCAAAGTATTTTAAAGGACGGTCTTGTTGTGATGTAGGAAATATGGCAGCCAATTTATACACAGCAATATCACACTGCTGCTTGTGGGGTAATGATCATAGAATAGCTTCTTTTAATGTTGATTAAGGACTTTTGTAAACAAAAGTCAACAAAAGATAAAATCCAAATGGGAGAAGTATCAACATGATAAACACTTGCACTAGATAACATTTTTTAAAGTAAATTCAATGACTGTTAATTATGTTTAAAATATATCCCATTGTGTGGTTGATGAAATAATATAGAGCTAGTTAAAATTGTAAATTATGCCCCACTTTCTTTAATTGAAGATGCTTATGCTAATCGTAACACACTTGTCACTTTTCAGGTTGAAATTGATTAACTCTGAACAGACGTAACCTCTGTAGGTAACTTTTCTTTTAATTCATTCATGAGATGAGGGTGCTGCTGGCTGGGTCAGCATTTATTGCCCATCCCTAATTGCCTAGAAGGCAGTTAAGAGTCAACTGCATTGCTCTGGGTCTGGAGTCACATGCAGACCAGACCAGGTAAGGATGGCAGCTTTTTTCCAAAAAAAAAAAAAAAAAAAAAAAAAAAAAAAAAAAAAAAAAAAAAAAATTGTGAAGTACATGGGTTTTTCTGACAATCCACTCATGGTCATCATTAAGCTGTGAATTCAAATTCCAGCATCTGCCATAACAGGATTTTAATCCAGGTCCCCAGATCATCATCTGGGTCACGGGATTAACAGTCCAGCTGTGATACTATTAGACCATCGCCTCCTCTTTTAGGAACCACCATGTGAAGTACATGCTGATGTTAGTGGCAAACATAGCACTCTTGATTATCAAAATCACACTACACGTTAAAGTACCATACACTGCCAGGAATTATTTAGTTAGGTTGATATTTCAATAATTCCATTAGCTTTCCGATTCCTGTAGTTTAAAAAAGAGACTTGGAAAAAGGAAAATGTGTGGTGGCACAACATGGAAAGCCAGGGGACAGAGCAAAAAAGAGTGAAAGAAAATAACATTTTAAGAAGTTCAGAAATAAAAGATTTCTTGCAATAAAAATTTTGTAATTTAAAACAGGTTCCTAAAAATATTCAAATATCATGCTATAAACTTTGACTTGTTAGATCATAAGAGCAGTGAAGGCAAAAATATATATGCTTTTGAATGCAGGAGCTATTTCCGAACACAGACAAGCAGTAACTAACACCACAAAATAAAAGAGAACTGCAGATACTGGAGATCTGAAACAAAAAACAAAAAAAACTGGAGAAACCCAGCAGGTCTGACAGTATCAATAGACAGAAAACAGAGTTAACTGTTCAAGTTTTAGGACTCTTCCGCAGAACTAAGAACAGGTGGTACAGTACTTACACAGATGATGGGGTTGGGGATGGAACAAGGAGTGATTAGATAGGTGGAGAGAGATCCCAGAAAGAGCGAGAGTGAGCGCACGCAAGAGATCCCAGAGAGAGCAAGAGACACACAGAAGAGAAAGAAAGACAGAACGACCGACCAAACGACAGAAAGAACGACACACAGAAACTGTGCACTACCAGCTGATGTGTTCTCCATATACCGTATGGTGCCCTCGTGCATGGCAAAGGGCAGTGGGATATGATTCCTGATCAACAGTTCCTGGTGCTTGGATGTGGTGAACCAAACCAATACAGAAAATCCAGATGATTTCCGCAAATCCATCAGGGAGGCCAAGAGGCAGCACTGGACCAAATTAGAAGCCCTGACCTACCAAACAGACTCCTGCCATCTATGGCAAGGCCTACACAATATTATGGGATACAAAATGAGACAGCAGACAATGACATATTCCTCCCTGACACACTCAGTGCTTTCTATGCTCGGTTTGCGCAGAATACCACTGGTGGTGATGCCTGCCCCAACAGACCTGTTCGGTCACAGCTTCTGAAGTCAGATCAGTCTACCTGGGAATCAACCCAAGGAAAGCGACAGGCCCAGACGTTGTCCTCGACTGTGCACTCAGATCCTGGGCGGACCAACTGGCAGAAGTATTCACTGTCATCTTCAACCTTTCCCTCCTACCAGCCGAAGTCCCCACCTGGTCAAGAGGACCACCATCATCCCCGTACCCAAGAAAACAAATGCAGTATGCCTTAATGACTACCGCTCGATAGCTCTTACTTCAATAATCGTGAAGTGCTTCTAAAGGCTGGTCATGGCCCACATCAACTCCAGTCTCCCAACCTGCCTCAATCCCTACAGCTTGTCTACCGACAAAGACCAAAGAGGATGCCATATCCCTAGCCAGAGACACCTACATCAGACTCCTGCTCGTTGATTACAGCTCCACCTTCAACACCATTATCCCCTCTCGACTGATCTCAAAAACTGCATGACATTGGGTCAGAAAGCTGAGGATCCAGTTGCAGAGGGCAGAGCCAAGACCATAGGTCCCAATCAGTGAGGATAGGTAACTGCACCTCCTCCACAACAGCACTCAACACTGGAGACCCCCAAGGATGCATCCTCAGCCCCCTATTGTATTCCCTGTACACCTACGACTGTGTTGCCAAACTCTCAATGAATGCCATCTACAAGTTCGCTGATGACACCACCGTAGTGGGATGGATATCTAACAATGACGAGTCAAAATACAGAAGAGAGATAGAGGGCTCAGTGGCATGGTGCAATGAAAACAAATCTGTCTTTCAACATCTGCAAAACTAAAAAACTGATCATCAACTTCAGAAAGAAAGGAGGAGAGCACACCCAATCTACATCAACAGAACTGATGTAGAGAGAGTGGAGCATCAAGTTCCTCGGAGTGATGATAACCAATGACCTGTCCTGGACTTCCCACGTAAATGCGACAGTCGAAGAAGGCACAACAATGCCTCATCTTCCTCAGGCGACTCAGGAAATTTGGCACGTCCATAAGGGTCCCTCACCAACTTCCATTGATGCACCATTGAAAGCATACTGTCCAGGTGCATAATGGCCTGGTATGGCAACTGCTCTGCACAGGACCGTAAGAAACTACAGAAGGTGGTGTGCACAGCCCAGACCATTACGGAAGCCAACCTTCCATCTATGGACTCCATTTACACAGCTCGCTGCCGCGGAAAGGCAGCCAACATCAAAGAACCATCGCTCCCTGGTAATAACGTCTATGACCTCTTCGGTCAGGCAGAAGATACCGAAACCTGAACACATGCACAAGCAGGTTCAGGAACAGCTTCTTTCTGGCTGTTATCAGACTGTCAAATGGGCTGTAGCCTCAAATATTGCAACCTGCAACATAAATCTGTATGCCTCTAAGTCTTCTTGATCTGTACACCATTTGCTTGCTGTGATCTGCCTGTACCGCTCATAAACAAAGCTTTTCACTGTAGTTTGGTACATGTGACAATAAAACCAAAATCAGAGTGACAGTGAGACCAAGCGCAAAAGAAAGAGCGAGCAAGCAAGAGACAGACAGGTCTTGGACTTCCTCTCCACCTATCCACTCACCCCTTTCCTCACCTCACACACCCTGCTCAAAATCTCCACAGATGCTTCAAGACCTCCTGAGTTTCTCCAGCAATTTCTGTTTTTGTTTGTTCGAAAATATCTTGCTCATAATTAGAAATTGCCAAGAGAACTGATGTTAAAACTTTTGTCCTAAATCAGTGTTACTAAATGTGTTCCCCAGACCACTGGGCCTCCACGAGACCTAAAACGATGACAGGAAGTAGGGCTATGATGGCATAGATCGACCATACAGAGCAGAATTCCTTCCCTGAAGGAGATTATTGAACTAGATGGGTTCCATAGTTCCAATTACTGAGTCAAGGATTCTATTCCAGAATTAGAATAATCAAGCCGAAATTCCTGAACTACCAGACTCGAATTTGCACTCAAGTGTCCACAGCATTAGTTGAGATTTTTGGATTGTTAGGCCAGTAATATTACTAGGCTAGTATCTCCCCATGAAGACACAACATTAGTTTTCACACATACACGATGAATGTGTCAACAGTATTGAGACAGATCTGGGTGTTGGCAAGTACTCACTATAGGATGAGCAAAGCTTTTCTTCAATAGCAGAAAGACTGAAATCATCGTCTCAGCCCCCACTACAAACACTGTTCCCCAAAATGTTAACTCCATCACTCTCCCTTTCTGGGGCTTAAGCAGATTGCTCATAAGCTCTGGGTTTACATTTGATACCAAAATGAGCTTTCCACTACACAGCTGCACGATCACCTGACTCCAACTCTACTTCAGAAACGTTCACAACATCTTTGTTACCTCCAGACTTGACAACCTTAATGCACTCCTAACTGGCCTCTCGCATTCTTCCCTCTATTAACTTGAGGCCATCCAAAATTCTGCAACTCAGTGCAAACAAAGACTCAGGTAGCACCAACTCATGACCTGGTGGTTCATTGACACACAGTTAAGCTATACCTCAAATTTTAAAATCCTAATTCAGGTTTCAGATCCCTATATAACTTAAGCCTCATCATCTCGAATTTCCTCCAAACCCATAGCCCTCCAAGATTTATCCATTTATTTATTTATTCTCTTTCCACTTTTAAGACACTCTTTAAAACCCTTGTTGACCACGCTTTTGACCACTGCTGCAACATTGCTTTATGTAAACTCTGCATGTAATGTTCTTGTGAAGTGTGTCAGGATGTTTTATTACATTAGAGGCACGCTGTAAGTACGAGTTGCTGCTGTTTTGAAGGTAATGCTGCAGTGCTGCGAGATGGAGAGTTCTAAGATTTTGACCAAGCAGAAATAGAGAATTTGGAACACCTGACTATGTCAGAAGAGAGGTCTGGAGGTGGACTTGGCAGGTAATGGTCATCTCAAGCACCTACTACTGTTGTTCTTCTGAATAAAGATCACCAATGAGAAGTGTTGCCCAACTTCAAATTGCTTACAGATAGCACATAGTGGCAGAAAACTCTCTCCCAAACGTTATCAATTTTCAAGTGTTGCCACTGCTGCTCAGCACCCTCACAGACAAGTGGATTATATTCTATCACACTCCCAACATTAAGTCTTGTGATAGTGAAAATTATTTAGGAGTCTAGAGGGGAGTCATTCAATATAAAATGCAGTCTCTCGTGTGTTCTATTGGCAGAACAAGAATAAGTTGCTAATAACAACCAGAGATGCAAGCATTCTCTAAAAACCAACAAATCATCTCTTAAATTAGTGTGAAACTAGAAAATTCATTGCAACTGATGGAAAACACTAAAATACATTGGGTGAACTTAGAATGTCGACAATAGTTTACCAGAACATAAATATAACAAAGCTCACATCTAATCATATTTATTTGTATCAAAAATAATTTGTCCAAGCAGCACATTTGCACCAACAGCACTAACTGACTTAGTAGTAGCTGCTGTTAAAAGGCAAAACAATTTGATTGTTAGGCAGCATTAAGCTTTCCCAACACAGATACATACATTCAGAGTCATACAGTATGGAAACAGACCCCTTGGTCCAACCCATCCATGTCGACCAGGTATCCTAAACTGAACTCATCCCATTTCCCTGCATTTGGCCCAAATCTCTTTAAACCTTTCCTATTCATGTACCGGTCTAAATATCTTTTAGATGTAACTGGAACGGCCTCTACCACTTCCTCTGGCAGCTCATTCCATACACACACCACCCTCTGCATAAAAAAGTTGCCCCTTAGGTCTCTTTTACATCTTTCCCCTCTCACCTTAACCTCTGCCTTCTAGTTTTGAACTCTTGGGAAAAAGACCTTGGCTACTCACCTTACCTACACCCCTCACGATTTTATAAACTTTTGTAAAAGGTGACCCCTCAGCCTCGAACGCTCCAGGGAAAGAAATCCCAGCCTATCCATTCTCTCCCTATAAAACTTAAGCTCTCTAGTCCCAGCAACATCCTTGTCAATATTTTTCACCACTGTCTTGTATAGCTGCAACATGATGTCCCAACACCTATAGTCAACGCTTTTACCAATGAAGGCAAATGTGCTAAATGCCTTCATAACCATCCTGTCTACCCTGCGACATCACTTTCAAGGAACTATGAATCTGTACCCTGATGTGTCTTTGTTCAGCAACATTCCCCAGGATCTTATTCACTTAATTGTAAGTCCAGCCCTGATTTGCCTTACCAAAATGCAACACCTTACATTTATCTAAATTAAACTCCATCTGCTACTTCCCGATCCACTGGCTAATCTGATTAAGATCTCATTATACTCTTAGATAACCTTCTTCACTATCCACTATACCACCTATTTTTTTGTCATCCACAAACCTACTAACCATACCTGCTACATTGTCATCCAAGTTGTTGATATTAATGATGAACAACAGCGGTTGCAGAACCAATCCTTAGGGCACACTGCTGGTCACAGGACTCCAACATGAATAACAACGCTGTACCACCACCCTCTGTCTTCTACCAAGCCAATTTTGTATCCAATTGGCTAGCTGTCCCTGCATCTCATATGATCTAACCTCACTAATCAGTCTACCATGCAGAACCTTGTCAAAGGCCTTGCTAAAGGTCATGTATGCCGTGTCCACTGCTCTGCCTTTATCTATCTGCTTGGTAACCTCTTCAAAAAAAAAAAAAAAAACTCAACCCACACAAAAAGCAATACTGACCTTCCCTGATCAGTCCTTGCCTTTCCAAATGCATGTAAATCCTATCTCTCAGCATCCCCTCCAACAACTTACGCACCACCAACATCACACTCACTGGTCTATACTTCCCTGGCTTTTACTTGCAGCCTTTCAACAACATTAGTCACCCTCCAGTCATCTAGCACCTCACCCATCAAACTCAGTAACCCACAGTCTCAGTATCCCATTACCTCTAACTTTCTGAAGAAGTACCTAACACTGACACTGCAATCCTCAGCAGGAATTACTACAGGTAAGAGTATGAATACAAAATTCATATCTTTATTCTTATAATTCAGAGTTTAATGTATATATTAACAGAAGACCATTTAGCTTAGCCAATTAGAAAAAAAATGTACCTATACAATCCATAACTCCATATCTGTAAGCACCATATCCCTCAAAATCCATCATAAAAAGCACCTAGATGGAGATATTAAGCTTCTCTACACAGGAAACAAGATTTGATGAGAATGGCCAGGAGATGAAATGACTCACTCACGTGTAAGGAGTTTCTGAACTGGAAAAGCTACCAAAACTTGATGGAAAGAAAGCAACTTTTACAGATAAATGAAGACCAAAGTCTAACAAAAATTCAGCAGGTCTAGCAGCATCTGTGAAGGAAAAAGCAGAGTTAACGTTTCGTGTCCGGTGACCCTTCCTCAGAACTGATGGTGGCTGGGAAAACGTCAGTTTATATGCAGAAAATAGGGAGATGGGTGGGGTAGGGAGTAAACGATAGGATAGAACCCAAAAGACACAGGGGCTCTATCCTATCATTGACTCCTTACCCTACCCACCTCCCTACTTTCTGCATATAAACTGACGTTTTTCCAGCCACCATCAGTTCTGAGGAAGGGTCACCGGACCTGAAACGTTAACTCTGTTTTCTCCTCCACAGATGCTGCCAGACCCGCTGAGCTTTTCCAGCAACTTTGTTTTTGTTCCTGATTTATAGCATCCACAGTTCTTTCGGTTTTTATCTAACAAAAATCCATACCTTAAAGAACAGATGATGGTGGGAAGAAAGAGTGCAGGAAATCAAACAACTCACCAACAGCCATGAGGAGTATGGATTCTTAAGCTCAGTTTAGACCAATGTACCAAGCATCCAGAACTATATGCCCCCAATCACCCTAACCCAAACATTAAAGATCTACAGTGAGCCACTGGACAATACAGATGAATTCTCATAACTTCGGAGTTTCCTTTGCACAAGGCAGACATCAAAAGATGAACTTCAGCATCACCCACAGTGTACCAATCAGTCTTTGGCCATTTGAGAAAGGGCACTTGATGACCAAGACCTCAAACCCAAAAACAAGCTCATGGTCTACAGACATACCTGCCCTTCTGTAAGCAGAGACACAGGCAATATACAGCAGACACCTCAAGACCCTGGAAAAGCATCAATGATACATCCTTAAAATCCTGAAAATCCAATGACAGGACTGGTGCTCCGAAATCAGTAATGAAAACAGAAATTGCTGGAAAAGCTCAGCATGTCTGGCAGCATCTGTGGAGAGAAATCAGAGTTAACGTTTCAGGTCTAGTAACCCTTCCTCAGAACACCTCATATGGCTTCAAAATCAGCATCTCTCACAGCACTGACACACTGGTTACTGTCAGTCATCTGTTTTGAAAGGGCCATATCATTCACATGTCTGACAAAGACTTCTAAAACAATTGTTCTCGCGGCAAGCAAATAGCAATAGGGCAGAGAAAACAAATTTCAAGAATGTCCTCAAAGCTTCCAAAGAAAAATGCAATATTCCTACTAATTCATGGGAATGTCTTGCACAAGGCCACCCAAACTACACTACAGGTGTCAACAAACCTGACCAATAAGGCTAGATAGAGGTCAAGTGCAAATGGAAGGAATGGGCAAAAACCCAAGCATGCCACCAATTTGCATCTTCAAACACCTCCTGCCCCACCTGTGGCAGGGACTGCTGATGCAGCATTGGACTGATTAGAGGCTGTAGGACCCACAACTCCAGAAAGGAGAAAGCTATTCTTAACAAGAATATTAACCCAGCTTAATCTTGAAAACTCTAATTATCTGGGCATCCCTTTTTGATGGGATGAATTCGATTTTTGTGGTATCCTAATCACTTTTTCCAATTTCGTTTCTGACTAGCTTCTCAAGTGCAAGATTACTTTTTCTCATTCATGACTCTAAACCTACAAGAAAGTTTCTGTATCTCCTATCTAGTCTACTTGATACTTTAAAAGTATAAGGGTGATCTGATATGAGATGTTTAAACTCGAAAGGAAGGAAGCTTGGACAAAGTAATGAAATACTATAAATATTTCAGCAGTCAGAATAAGACTGTCACCCAAATCAGTGCATTGATACAAAAACAGTGCCATCTTCTTAGTAAGCACCATTGTTCTAAAAGATTGTTGGTTCCTATGGATAACAATGTGCCAAGTCTAAAGCAGCCATCAACGTCCCATTTAAGAGATGTATCCCGTAAATAATTACGCATCAAACTTCAAACAATGTGGGTGGAAGGAAGAGAAAAAAAAAGCACTGCTGCCACCAGTATAGTACAAAGCTTCACAGACAAGAAAGTTAATATTTAACTATTACCTCCAAGAAGAATTAGAAGTCTGAATTGAGATACTATTTAGCTTTGCTAGGCTAAAATGGTTGCTGGCAAGGGGAAAATAGGTAGCAGGGAAATCCAGGAGTTTTGTTGCCAAATGCTTCTCAATAACCAAGTCTGGTAGAAAGGAAGGTCTTTAAATCACAGTTCTTATGGCTTTAATAAAATGGATGGAACATGTAAACACCATATCAAGTGAAGATCAACAGTCAACAATAGGAGATAGTAGGAACTGCAGATGCTGGAGAATCTGAGATAACAAGGTGTGGAGCTGGATGAACACAGCAGGCCAAGCAGCATCAGAGGAGCAGGAAAGCTGACGTTTTGGGCCTAGACCCTTCTTCAGAAATAAAGACTCCATGGTATTTTGTTTTCAGCAGCACTCATAGCTACTTATAAAATTAATTAAATCTGTTGGTTTGATTTGAGTGGGTACCCAAAATAAGAGGCTGAATCGTTGTTAAATTTTGTCTGATAGTTTTGTGAAGCAGCTTCATACTTTATTGTAATTAAGTACTTTAAAATATCAACGCAAGTTCACAAATTCAATTCAGATGCTGTTATTTGAACAATATTCTCAAAACATTCAAAGACAGTTCCAACATTTGTTGTTTACTTTTACTTCAACAATACTACCACATTCCCAAGTCTCTCAAAGCTGTATAGCAGTTAAATGTTGCAGCATTTTGGATAGTTTCACTGCTGCTGCCTCACATTCACACAAGTTGAAGCTGTGACTGCAGCATGCAATAGAACATTTTTAAAAATTTGTCATGGTTGCGGACACCACTGGCTAGACCAGAATTTATTGCCCATCCCCAGTTACCCTGCAGGAGATCTTGGTTAGCTGCCTTATGAACCACTACAGTCCTTATGGTGCAAAATACCCACAATGCAGCTATGGAGGGAGTTTCAGGAATTTGATCCAGTGACATTGAACTATTATTGAACCATTTTCTGAAGAAGGGTCTAGGCCCGAAACGTCAGCCTTCCTGCTCCTCGGATGCTGCTTGGCCTGCTGTGTTCATCCAGCTCTACACCATGTTATCTCAGATTCTCCAGCATCTGCAGTTCCTACTACCTCTTGAACTATTACCGTTATTTTAAAGTCAGGAATGCGCGCAGCTAGCAGTCAAAATAGCAGGTGGAGGGATTTGCATGCATCGGCTGCCCTTGTCTTTCTAGTGGTAGAGTTCATGGAAATGAAATGCACCAAATGAGCTTTGGTGAGTGAAACATTGCACCTTGTAGTAACGTGTGCCACCTGTCATTGACAAATATTCATTCTCTCCGTCACTGTGGTGTCAATCGAGCATCTAGCTTCAATGAGTCAAGTCAGGAGTATTCCATCAAGACTCCTTATTTGTGCCATGTAGATAGTCAATACGTGAGTCACACTGCAAGATTCCTGACCTCTGACTTGCTCATGTAGTGATAGTATTTATATAGCTAGTCCAGTTCAGTTTCTGGTCTACGGTAATGTTGATAGTGGGGGTTCAACTATGGTAAGACCATTGAATATCAAGGAGAGACTGTTCTATTTTCTCTCATTGGAGTTGATCATTACCTGCATAGCTTAAATGTTACTTGCCAATTATCAGCCCAATCTTCATATTATAATCGTAGAATCCCTTCAGTGTGGAAGCAAGCCATTCAGCCCATGGAGTCCGCACCAAGTTTCCAAACAGCATCTCACCCAGACCCACTCCTTCTCCCTATCCTTGCATTTCCCATGGCTAATTCGTTTAAGCTGCACATCCCTAGACGCTATAGGCAATTTAGCATGGCCAATCCACCCAACATGTGTATTGTGGGAGGAAACGCACATAGACACAGGGAGAATGCGCAAACTCCATTCAGAGAGTCACTTGAGGATGGTATCAAACCCAAGTCCCAAGTCCCAAGTCCCAGGTGCTGTGAGGCAGCAGTGCTAACCACTGAGGCACTGTGCTGCCAGTCAAATGTTGCCAAGGTCTCGCTGCATATGGACACAGACTGCTCACATATGAATCGTGAATGATGCAATCATCATTGAACATCCCTAATTCTGAACTTACAGTGGAGGAAAGGTCATTGATGAAGCAGCTGAAGATGATTGGACCTAAGACACTATCCCTAGGAACACCAATGATGTGTTGAAATGGAGTTGATTCAACTTTAAGAATCATCATCTTTTGCATCAAGTACAGCACCAACTAGCAGAAAGCTCCTGCAACCCCGCCTCTCCCACTACACCCCCCCCCACCACCGCCCCAATTCCCATCAACTCCAATTTTGCTTGGTCAAATGCTGCCCTGATGTTAAGGGCAGTTACTCTCACCTCCCTTTGGAATTCAGTCTTTTGTCCATATTTGAACTAAAAATGGTCCAAAACAAAAGCCCAATTACACAGTTAGCGAACTGAATCTAACCCTAACCAGCTGTTTCTTTTACAGAACCAAGTTCTTGATAGACCTTAACCAAATATTTGTTCACAACACATCTCCAGTTCTCTACTCGAAAGCAGATTTTTGTGGCTTGGTGACAAAAATAAAAAAAAAAAAAAATCATACTTTTTAAATATAGGTAGGGGAAAGCGCCAGTCCCAGAGTTTACCTCAGACAGAAAAAGGGATCAAAACCCAAACTTTTGGGAGTAGTGTGCTTCATGTACTAGTTGTCTAGCCAACTGAGCTAACCAGCCACCCAACTGAATTCATCTCTGACAAAAAAACCACAGATATTCTGAGGAGTAAATGCAAAATCTCTACTAGTGTTATGCAATATGCTACCTACTTTTCATGTGGATGACTGTAAAATCTAGATGTGGTTAATTATGTTTTTGATTAGGAAATAAAGAGCGTCTTGAACATAGTTATTGAGCACGCAATCTCAATATTCCATTTATATGGCATGTACATGTGTATTACAATATCTTGAGATCTGCTGTTAAGGTAAAATAGCAAGATGAGAAGCAGAACGTACAAATGTTTTCTTTAAAAATTATTATACGTGCTTCACTTCTTTAGCTCCTGCTGAGCTGGCTCACTCTTAAAATAAAAGTGCGAATGCAATTCTGGTCATGCCTCTTCTTTTGGATGACTTCACACTAAATATTACTGCTTTAGAAAGAGCAAAACAAAGCCTTAGGTCACAGGGTTAAAATTTTGGAATTTTGTTCCTAATGGCATTGTGGGTGAACATAGATCACAGACTAACAGTTCAAAAAGGAAGGTCACCACCACCTTCTCAAGGGCAATTAGGAACAGGCAATAAACAGGCCAGCAACACCCACATCCCACAAGTGAACTGAAAAAAGGTAAAGTCCCGCAAACAGTGGGGAAAAAAAAGTGGAGAGTAGAGAAAAATGACCAGGACCAGAAACCAGAGAGACAAAAAAAGAGAGATAAAACAAAGTGAATAGAAAAAAAAAGGGGAGGACTAACATCCAATCATTGAAGCACTGGGAATATGTTAATAGTTTCGCTACATTCTTTACAAACAACAGAAATTCATTAGTTATCAAATGTGTTCCAAATATTAACTATTCATTTCTAAAAGTTTGTTCAGAAAGCACAAATGTTCAAAAAGTAAACCCAGAATATGATCAGCCTGGTCGACACCAGTTGCTCAGAAATTCAAATCCAATCTTGAACAGCCAAACAACCTCATTTTAAAAAGGTTTTACTAGGTTATTACATCATTTCAGTACAAAATGATAGTCACTTCAAACCATAGATGTAAAGCAAAATATCTCTGGTGTTGAAAACAAACTCAAATACACAGCAGGCCAATAAGCATATGTGGGGACAATAATTACATTTATATTTCTGGTAGATGCTCTCAAAAGTAGCAGTTAATTGGCCTACTTTTCCAGCTAATACTCTTCTTCAACCCATAATATTTTCACAAGCTCACATATCACATCCGTGTATTTTTCTGGTCTATCTCCTTCCCATTACGAATTTCTTTCAAGTGCTTAGCTGATACCCTCTTACACCGACTGACAATTGTAGAAGTTACTAGTGCAATGTTTGTACTTTCTAAAAAAAAAGATTGCGCATGAAAAGAAATCTAACTTTGTGTTTCTACTTTAATCCTTCTGTTACAAATCCTTTCATCAATGGCAATATTCTGTTGACTCTCTGAACCTCATGGAACTTTGCACTTTCTTTATATTAAAATTTTCTGTTTGTGTTTCTGCTCTACCTGCATTCCTAGTTCTACAAGTCTCTCCTTGTGATTATATGCTTCTGTCATCATCCAAGTCTATATTTCATGACTCCAACATCTGGTCTATTATTCACACTCCAGTCAAACTACAGATCAGACTTGTAGTACTTATCAGTAGCTCCTTGCTTTAGTCTTCAATGCCCAAATAAAGCCAAACTTAGATACCATTTTCATGGCTTTTCTTCCTTAAACCCCATCTTTTCTTAAAAAAAAGATCTGTATTTATATATTATTGTAAGATAGTCCAGTGAGAATTGCACCATTGTTTTCATCAAAATATTTATTTAGGATATCTGATCAGCATCGATGAGTTGGACTGAAGGGTTTGTTTCTGTGCTGTACATTTATTTGACTCTATGAAACTTTCTATTGATTGAGATAAAACAGCACTTTTCTCACTCTCATCTACCTAACTTTCTTGTCCCCCTGCAGTCTTCCACACCTTGACTTGGTTTGCCTCGTTTCCTAGCTTAATATTGCCAGTTAATATTGCTATTGCCAGCAAATATTGCTATTGCACAAAATGCGTGTCTAATTCACTACAGGAACAGGAGATACCAAATAGGAGGCACAGAACCTGCTATATATCTTTCCAATTCTCAAACCATCCACTTAAACTTATTTTTTTTCCTTTTTAAAAATCCTTCAAGCATTGTTATCATGTTACAATTCATGTCATGCATCCCAATCTTTCCAACCATGCTCTTTGATTTAAGTCTTTACAAATATTAATTACGATCAATAGTTTTTCTCCAAAATAAAGCTAATTTGTTGAGCTTTCATTAAAAATAAACCAAAGTTCAATACACCCCAACCTTGATTAATTCATACATCCAAAGAAATTTATTACATATGGCTATTATTCATGCTTTCACCAGTAACGTTATTCTGTATCTTGGAATATAAATCATCGAGACCTCATGACTTCAAGAGTCACAGCATTTTATAGGTTCTTAGTACTGCACATTTTCCTTTCCCAACTTTTAAATGTAGTGACATATAACAACAAAAGTTCAAGCCAAAATATAGAGAAGTTTGTGTCACTGCCTCAAATCATGCTCGAAGTGAATAAGTGATTGTGATCAATTGTATTAACCAGTTATTTTCCACCCATTACATTTTGCTGGAACAATAATCTTGCTTTTATTAGGAGACTTTGCTGTAGATCTGATCATGGGTCTGTCTCCTGTAGTTTATAGAAACCCTACACTGTTAGCTGTAAAATAGATTGGGTTTGCGGTAAATGATGCAAGTCCAACCCTACTTAATCTGTTGCCCAACTGTGACGTCAACATTAATGAACTTTAAGGTTTTTCTAAACTTTTCTATAACTTGTACATTAATGGAGGGTAAATAGTTCAAAGGCTCCACATTCTAGATTAGACTAATATCACCACATTAATGGAGGAAAAATATCAATTTTGTTGTGTTCAAAAATTACATGATTTTGACTGTTAGCAGTTTCTCTCACTAGGACTGTATTTCCAAAAACATAAGCATAATACTCTGTTCAGAAACACTGCACTCTGCCAGTCATGGAGAAAATATGAAAGCTTGATATCCTTCAGATTTAAATACAAGAATAAAACCAGTATGCTTCATTACAACTGGAGGGGAAAAAAAAGAAAGAATGCAAAACAAGAGGAAAGGTTATTGACTAGTAACCTTATCAAATGGACACAACACCAGAATACTGGACAACACATGAAGTCAATCTAATTAGAAACTGCTGGAGCAGAGGAATTAGAATAATTTAGCAAATTATTTTTCTGATTGGTGGGTCATGGGAAGCGGAAACATATATTAGTTTTTGTAGAATTATAGATATCATTGTGTGTACCGGATCTAATCAGGTTCATGTACTTAATTAATTTATTACAATGTTACAAATAGCAATTTAATTGACCTTGTGGGAAAAAAAAACTCAGTTACATTGCATTTTTTTAAAATAATCAAAAGATGACAGTTTTTAAAAATGTTCCACATCTATCCTTCTTCTCTACAGAGAGATTTATGGATTCCAACATTAGAAAAAATGCTGTTGGTACTTTGGCCTCCATCAAGCAAGTCGTTATATACATATAGCAATAAATTTTCTCAATGTATTCCATAATTTTTCTTCTTTCATCTAATTTCTGCCACAGTCACAAATCCACAGCCTCAGAACTTGTAAGAACTGTCCCCTCTCCTTTATTCTAAATCTCTGAACGACTGGTACAGCATGCCTCTATCCAGTCTCAACATTCCACTGTTTTCTAAAAAAAAACCACTTACTTCATAGCACATCAGATTACGGATTACTATATGGATTCGTGTGCTGTGAAGGTCACAACTTGAGGGCAGCCATTAGACACCTATTGCTCTCTCTTGCTCCAAGTGCAGGAGCCAGACCAACTGGTGAAGTCCCTATGTGTAGCCCAGTCCAAATAAAGGATGGCAGATTATTAGTGGCATGATGATGAACCAAGGCAGTGTTATGCTACAATTGATAACATTCTCACCATTGCACCGGTTAGCTTTCTTTTCTGGATTTATAAACACAAGATTCAGAAGGAGAGCATAAGAGCCAGTAAGATAAGCAAAGGAGGATCATAAAGAGAGCCTGGCAACTAACAAATAAGGGGGATCCCAAAGTCTTCAATTGGCATTTATAATGGTAAAAGGAGGAGTGGAGCTAATTAGGGATCAGAAAGGGGATTTAAACATGGAAGCAGGGGCATGGCTGAGGTATTAAATTAATACTTCACATCGGACTTTAAACGAGAAACAAATACTACCCAGGTCATGGTGATAAAGAAAGAAATTTGGTCACTGGAAGGGCTTAAAATTGATAAGGAGGTATTGGTTAAGCTGCTGGTACTTAAAATTGAACAAGATTAATGGTACCAATGAGATGCATCCAAGAATACTGAAGGAAGAGTGTGGAAACTGCAGAGGCATGGACCATAAATGTTCAGCTTTCTTTAGACTCGAGTAGTGCAAGGAGACTGGACAATTGCAAAATTACACCCTTGCTCAAAACCTCAGTAGGCAGTAAATCTTACCAGAAATTTGCCAAGTATCATTTTTAATGAGTTTCATGGGGAGTTTCTCTCCTCGACATCTAGCAGGTTTTCTTATACACTCTTTTCAAAATTACCTCACTACCTATGCACCACACCCTGCAATGGCCTGCTCATTAGTATAATCCCACTCAATATAGGTCAAAGTACCAGCTGCTGCCAGGACTTCCAAGGATTAACAGAATTGGTACCATTTTTAAAGCCTAGCTGCACACTTAGTCAAGAATTGACAGTCCAGAGTTGCTCTTCACAGTTCCTGCCAATTGCCCCAGATAGAATGGACAGAGGGAAATCAGCACCAGTCTTTGCCAACAGTGACCTGGAAGTTACTACTCTGACTTTCATGTTGGAAATTGTTTCTATCCAGCAGGTAGGAGAATGGGAAGCTGCATACCAATGAGGCAAGATTACACAATAATGAGGATGTTAACAGGCTCTAATGCTCACAAAACAGATCTTTTGCCACTCACAGGTAAGAACGAGATCACGTCATTCAACATTTGTTTGGAAAGTAGGATGTTTTGCTTTCAACATCAAGGAGCTCCTCAAACAATTCTTCCAATTTTCTCACCATTACCCATGTACATCAGGAAGATTCTTCCCCACCCCCACTTCTATTTGGAATGGAATTAATAGCCACATAAACAAATAGGAGTTAATCAAGAACCAGCATGGATTCCTTAAAGGAAAATTGTGTTTAACTAAGTTACTGGAGTTATTTTGAAGCAGTAACCGAGAGGATTGAGAAGAATAACTGTGTGGTACACACAGACTTTCAAAAAGTATTTGACCAGTGCTGCACACCAAATTTGAGAGGAAAGTTAGAGCACTGGGAATAAAAGGGACAGGTAGCAGGACAGATGAAAGATTGATTATTTGATAGAAAACAGAGCAATGGTTACAAAATATTTTTTGGGCTGAAGGAAGGCATATTGTGAAGATCCTCAGGAGTCTGTACTGGGACCCTGACTTTTTGTTTTAATTGTCACCTTATGAACCAGCACTCTCGATAAACCGGTATAAATTATATACTTCAAATACTCAGAAGTTTACTGTATTATTCTGTACAAGTATTATAGTTTTTAAATTTATTTACCTCAATGTAAATATACTTGCTGTTCAATCAAATGGCGACACGAAATTTCAACAGTTGATTCAATTTAGAGCAAATTTCTCCTCAAATACCACGATGTCAGATTAATCATTTGAAGGTGCAAGTGAGAAGGCTCTCTGCTGATAAGTTTTATTTAAGGCAAAGTCGCATTATTATTTGAGTAAGTAATGCTGTACGCAAGTGATATGCATACCCCCTATATGTTTCAATTACTTAGTGATTTTACTTTGATTCTGTGGACTCTTAATTATCCTATGAACCTCCTGGTTCCATAGGTGCTGGATAATACATTAGAACAGGTGTAGACCTTGGCATACAGGGAACAATTTCAAAGTTTGTGGATGACACAAAACTTGGAAACATTGTAAACTGAGGGATGGACAATGTAGCACTGCAAAAAAAGATTGACAAGTTAATGGCATTTGTAAATAGTTGGCAGTTGAAATTCAATGCTGAGAGCTGTGAAGTGATAACTTCAGAACAAAGAACATGGAGAGACAGCATATATATATATAAATTGAACATATTTTAAAAAAAGAGTGTGCTGTATCAAAGAGCCCTGGGTCAATACGTGCACAATTCATTAAAAGGTGGCAGACAGGTGGAGGGAGCAGTTAATAAAGTATACAGTATCCTCAGCTTTATGAACAGGGATGTAGAGTACAAGAGCAAGGAGGTGATACTAAACTTATAAGACACTAGTTGAACCTCAGCTGCAGTTTCACATACAATTCTGGGTGCTATGACATGGGAACACACTGGGGAAGAGTTCAGAAATTTAAAAGGATGTTTCCAGCAATGAGAAATATCAGTTTGGAGAATTTGGGATTGCTTCCCTTGAGAGAGGACAAAGCCAGGAGAGGATTTGAAGTAAATTTCAAATCATGGAGGGGCTGGAAGGAGGAGTAGATGGGAGGAACAGTTCCCACTTGTAAAAAGGATTGAGAATAAGAGAGCAAAGATTTAAAGCAATTTGCAGTAGAAGCAAATGCAATAGGAGGAAAAACAAAAAAAAAAAAAAACTTATTTACACAGGGTTGCTAGGACCTGGAATGCATTGTCTGGAAGTGATGCAGGCATGTTTAACTGAGGTATCCAGATGATTATTTGAATAGAAACAAACAGTGTGCAAAGTTACGGAGAAAAGGCAGGAGAATGGCACTAAGTCATAACGTTTATCTACAGAGCCAGTGCAGAGATTACAGTCTGAAAGGCCTTCTTCTGTACCATAAAGATTCCATGAATTTAAATACAAAATTGAATTTATTACAGGATTTCTATTGATGTCCCCAGATTTGCCAGGGCCTCTGGAATACAAGTGGCAGTACCATTGGGATTCTCATGAGACATCAAACATAAATACCATTGCAAACTAGATGGCCCAAATAGCCTGTTTTTATTCTTGTATGCTTGTGTTATTCTATTAGATTGGCACCTGTGCTTATTTTCTCCTCTCAGGGCCAGATCCACTGAGCCCAATTGTAAAAGCCCAACTTCTTACTAAAATGTAATCAGCTAATTCTGCAGGGAATTCTGTTAAAATAAGTGTCAATTGCCTCATCACAGGCATCTAAGTATCCATTTATGTGCAAGACCTAATGCTGATGTACTTGCAGAAGCAATATACCCATTAAAACAGTTTCTGTGAGAGGCCGCTCTCTTTTTTTAATAAAAATGCAAGGTCTCTTTACATTTTTTTGATATCCATACTCAATATTTATTCTCAAGAATCTCCAATGCAGTAACTTGCTGCATCGTCATTGTTCTTCATCACACAGAATGGTTGGGACCTGGAATGCATTTTCTGGAAGTGATGCAGAACATCAGTTAGATGTACAAGTTACAAACTGCAGCACGCAACAGGAGAATTTACATGTCAGAAATACACGAGTAGAGTAAAGAGGCTGCAAAATGCTGGGGCCGGTGCAGAAAGCAGTTGAATCTTTAAATATTTAAAGAACGGACTATATAGGTGATTCATGAAAAAGTCAAGAAAAGGGATATGGAATATGTAATTAGTGCAGCTCATGAGAAGAGGCGTTCCGTGAGCTGAACAGTAATGCCATAACACATTCCGATCAAAAACAATAGGTGACCGAGCCATTTAAACAAAAAAAAAAGTTATACAGCGTGTTTCCGAAAAGGGTGAAGTAAACAATTGTTGACTGGATAAAATATTCTGTCGCTGGTCCAGAGACCTAGGCTAGAAATCTAATCATTTAGAGAGACCATTTACCCCGATTTATATATACAGCATGGTATGGCTACCTCGGATCAGATTATTGTTTTAACAGTTCCCGGAGATTGCATCAACCTGTGGTAAAGGCCAAAGTAAGCTGTTGGATTCCAAACACAGCAAGAAAAAAAATAATGCTGTTAAAGATTTTGTATAATACATGTATAACAAAAAAAATTAGAAAAGGAAACACAGAACTTAAGATCAAAATATTAATAACACATTAAATGATTACCTAAATTCTTTATTATTTGAAATTGCAGAGAGATCCAATTGGATAAGTACACATATCCGATAAGCTGTTAAATAGTTTCTGTATTTGAACAGCTGCAGTCAAATAGGTCCCAGCTCTTTTGTAGTACATAAAGAACAGGTAAAAGAATCATATGAGACTTCTTAAATAAAGTACTTTTAACTCCCCTCCCAAAAAAAAATACACCTTGAAATACTTGATTTTATCTAACCACTGCAAGACAGCAACACAAGGATGGCTATTGTATGGGAAAAACCGAAATAAATATTACGAAATAAATATTACAAAATAAATAGTACAGATGTTTCTGACAATATATCGAATCAGATTTTCTTGGTCATCAAATCAACACTGAGAATATATTATAATTGATAATGTCATAAATGCTATATCACTGTCAAGAGTTAACACTGATGCAACTCATGGTCTATACATAAAGACTAGTGTGACATTTTGCAAAAGGCCTCAGGGTGGCAGGAAAGACATAGAAGTCGAAGTCAAAAGTTGGATGTGGCATTATAGCATGACATACAACCTTAACAGGGGTTGTCCTCCCTGTTTTATCAGTCAGGTCTTTGTTCAGCATATAGTTTCAATGTAAGTTTCAGTTACATATGTCCCAAAGTGACTGTGCAAGCATGCAAAGTGGTTGCCATGGAGACAGATAGCACATTCACTGATGCTGACACCAAACAGCAAAGCATTTTAGTTTTGTGCCATGAGTCAGTAGTGTAGCATAAGGAAGTTTGTCAGCAGGCACAAGAGTAGTCTTACTGTAAAGATTGTGTTTTCTTTTTACAAAGACATTTACTTCTATAAATATCCAATACAAAGTAAGTATTTTCCCTGGGGTTAGTTTAATTGTTGAATATCATAGCACATTACCAATGTCAGAAATGTGTCCACAGTGTATTGCCTGGCATATGAACAAATGTCCTCCCAATCCTCACTGATTCTGTTAATCTTTACAACCTGCAACACAATGTTCATTTATTTCATTAATCCACTGGGTGTGCTTGTGTCCTAGCACATAATAGAAAATATGCTTTCTCCAAAGCAACAACTGCATCATTCAATGCTTGTCGTGTCATGTGAACAGGCATTTTCAAAGACCAAAATTGAAATTTTTTTACTAATCCTGGAATAGATCAAGAGGAAAGAAATGTGCCAATTAGGTAACGCAACTCTGCCGCAAAGAATAGTCGAGCCAATTACTAAAGATTTATTGATGGTGATCTGCTAGATAAATACATGAGGGAGAAAGAAACAGAAGAGTAATGTTGAAGGAGTTCGATGAAAAGGGGTGGGAGCAGTCTCCTGTACTAGATATACACCAACATGAACCTGGCAGGACAAGCGGACTCTTTCTATTCTGGAACTACTATGTAACACCATACACTATCCAATTTAAATCAGAAACTTATTTGGCCAGCAAGGCAATGGCAAACATTCAAAGACGGGCGAACTGCAATGATCATTCATTACTATCTGGAGTAAAAGTAAAGTGGGAAAAAAGATGGCCAAACCATGGCTTACTAAAGGAAATTTAAAAAAGCATCAGATCCAAAGTATAGGCATGCAAATTGAACAGAAAATAAAAGTAACAAACCTATGGAGTGAGGGCAGTTTAGAATTCAGCAAAGGAGGACAAAAGGATTGATTAAGGGACGAGTGAGAATGAGTGTAAGCTTGCAGAGAATATAAAAATTGACTGTAAAAGTTTCTATAGATATAATAAGAAAAAAGATTGGTGAAAACAAATGCAGGTCCCCTACAGTCAAAAACTGTAAGAATTTATAATGGGGAACAAAGAAATGTCTGGCCAACTAAATAGACATAGTAAGAACTGCCAATGCTGGAGTCAGAGATAACACAGAAATGAAGAAAAGAAATGGCATTTCTGAAGAAGGGTCCTGACCCGAAACATCAACTTTCCTGCTCCTCTGATGCTGCCTGGCTTGCTGTGCTCCATGCTGTGCTACCTACGGCCAACTAAATACAAGTTTTGATTCTGCATTCACAAAAGGAGAACACAATAACGTACCAGAAAAGTTGAGGAACACTGGGTTTACAGACAGGGGTGAACTGAAGGAAAATCAGTATTAGTAAGGAAATTGATTGGCATTATGCTTGTGGGTCACTACAATGGAAGGTAGATAGAGGGTCCACTGGAACAGGGAGTACTTTATTTTGTGCCCTCTCAGCTCCACGATCAGTTATAGACTGCCTCCCCTAGCTCGCACATGCATGCGCACCCCTAACAATCATCATTATTATACAAGCATTGTAGCTAACATATGCACGTAGTCAGGAATGTTTATACAAAATAAAAAGCCAGTGGAAAAAGACAACTCCAACGTAGTCTACACTGACATGATCACTCTCTCGGTGGGGGAGTGTTAGGGGAGTGGCAATCCGTCAAAGACTGTCAGGCTTCCAGAAGCTCCTGCTGTTCCGCAGATACGTACCTCTGGCTACTGATGCCTTGTGATACTGATGTTGTCTCGTCCTTAGGCACAGCCAGCCCTGGCTCAGTCAACACTACTGGTCCCTGGTCCCATCTGGACAAACTCAATATTCTGAGGAACTTTGCCCTTGAGCATCCACAACTATTAGTAACATTTGTCACTCTACTGGCCCCTTAAAAAATTGACATGAATCCACTGCCATGATGATTGAGCCTATTCCCATAGATGAGGGGGTGACAACAGTAGCACATTCTCTGCTTAAGCGCAGGATTTACATGATCCAGATTGAGGAGAAAGCAAAGAGTCCACCTCCAGCCACGAGAAGTAGCTCCTGGTTAATTTATTTTCGTTTGCTCCGTGCCAGGGTGTCCTTGTTGGAGCACCTTTTCTCAAGAGGGAAGGGACAATTCTCATTCCCCATATTAAATACCCATTTGATACAAGCAGTTCCCAAATCCCGGAGGCAAGGTCATAGAAAAATCGCCCAGAATTATTTAGACCTTCTTCTCAGGACTAAATCCACCACGAGGCTCACAACTGGGTCACTCCAGGTAACGTTCCACACCTGATCACGGCAAGATGTGTGACTGTATGATGCCACCCCATAAAGCAAGGCACTGTATGCCAACTTCAGGTTGAAGTGAGTCAACACGTCTGGCTTTTTTTAGGGCTTGTTTCACCTCCTGGTAAGCCTCTCACATTCCTGGGTGCATTTCCACAGCTGCCCTTTTCCCAGAAACCAATAGTGGTTTTTGGCATGATTGCCAGATCAGACATGAACTGGTCATAATAATTTACAAGCCCCAAGAATCATCTCAGTTGAGGATCATTCTCTGGTCTAGGGGCCTTCATAATAATCTTCATCTTGGGTGCTTTGTGTATTCCCTTGAAATTAATTACATGGTCCAGGTACTCTAGCGTACTCTCCCTTTATAGTTATGGGTTGTGCTCCTGCAACCTTAAGATTTTCTTCTAGGTTTTTCAGATGCTCTCATTTGGAGGTTCAATCAAACAAAATATGATCCAGATAACATTTGACACATGGCAATTCACTCAAAATTTGGTCAATAGCCCTCTGGCATAGAGCTGCCACTGATATAATGCTAAAAGCAAGACGCTGGAAGCAGAACAGTTCCTCGTATGTCACTATCAGCAGCAATGGCTGAGACTCCTTCACGACCTCCATCTGTAAGCCTGAGACAGATCCATTTTTGAGAATCACTTTCCCCCTGCCAGTTCACTCAACAGGTCCTCAAATGAATGGAATTAGGTATTGATCAACGCACACAGGGCTGGGTTGTTTGTGACCTTGAAGTCACCACAAATCCCCACTGTGCCATCTGTTCCTTAGACTGGAACAATTGGGTGGCCCATTCACTAGTGATTACTGGTTCCGATGTTCAAGTTCACGAGCTGCTCCAGTTCCACCTCCACTTTAGGCTGGATGGCACACAGTACCGGACACACCTTCAGGCTCCTTGGGCAAGCCTCCTGCCTCAACCAAAGTTTAATTTCTACTCCTTTCACCTCAAGGTTCCTTTGAAGACATCTTTATACCTATCCAAAATCCCTTGCAAACTTGTTTGAGTCCACCAGCCTATTAACCATGCCCAATTTAACTATAAATGCCATAATCAGGAGCATCCAAGTAGTGCATGTCTTTCACTATGTACAGAAGCAATTCGGTACACTGGTCCCTTAGCTTTACATGTATCAGTATGTAGCCTTTCAGTGGCACCATTTGTTACATGTGTCTGTTATGTGATCTTGGTAGGCGTCAACGACAATGCCTTTAACTTAGGGAATCAGATACTGTTGCACCCATACCCACATCCATCTCTACTATCTTCCCCTCCAATTTCTGAAGAAACCAGAAATCTTCAGCTTCACCCTGTACCAACAGGAAATTTAACCAAGGCTCTGCCAACTCTAGGCCTTCTGCTTTTCTTGTAGATCTAGCTGACTCCCTGTCTACTTCCTGACTTGCAGCATGTTCCTTATGCCTTTGTCTTCCGAACTCTCACCTTTCGGAAATCCCTTTGCTTGCCTGAATTATACCTGGCAATTTCAGGCAATATGGCCTACTCGCTTACATCTGCAGCACTGGGCTTCTGGAGTCCAACACACCGATTCTTCATGGACACATCCACAGCATTCTACGTTGGTACCACAATCTGCTGATTTTCTGCTACTTTATACACCTGGATGTTGTCACACAATTGTGTTGCTTTGTTGGCAACCAACTCCATCAAGGTAGAATGTCGAAAGCAGCTTTTAATATTAAAGTCTGTCCTTGTCAGTAGCTTCCTTTAGATGACTGTGTTGGAGGCCACAATCCAAACAGTCCTGCAAGGCTTCCTGGAAGGATCATTTGAATTTGCAATATTGACATAACCTCTTTAAGGCAGGCTACGAACTCTTCTTTGTGTACTGGTTTATAAACACAGAAACTTTCCGGTCCATCAGTGACTTTGATGCAAAATTCCTTCCTAACACTTTGCATAGTTCATGATGTGTCTTCTGCACGGGTTTCTCTTGTTTCAGACTCCTGAAAGGTCTCGCTCGCAAATGATAATCAAGAAAACTGATAGCTCCATGTCTTTAGACACTTTGTTTGCCTTTAAATAAACAAACATTTAACAAAATTCACTGTACAGAATCCAACTTTGTTTTTTCATCAAATGATACCACCACTCCAAACTGGTCCGCAGTTTTGTTTTCTTGCCAGCAGGATTCTTTCCCACCATCGGGTCTAGTAGAATGCTCTCAGCCGGAGTCCCCTTGGTAAACGCTGTCTACACTGGACGCACTCTCACTGAACGTGTTAGCATACCTTACTTCAGTGACATCACCCACAGCCTGAATCTCCTTGCAACTGCTCTCCACAACAACTTTGGTAAGCTCCCAGGTGAGTACTCTGCTCTTCAGCCATTAGCTGTGGCCCGAGGCCCCTCACGACTACTGCTCTCAGCTTGCTCCCCAGCACGTACCATTCTTCCCCAACATCGACCTCAGCCCTTTTCCTCTGGCAACAGTTTCCCTCAACATTATCTCCACAACCCATGCCATTTGCAAAGAGGGTGTGACGTGCTGCCTCCTGACAAGCAACAACTGTGTTGGCACACAGTTCTCGGGCCTGATCCTAATCTTGTTGCCACTTACTATGTTGTGGTTCACTAGAACCATAAATAGAATACAAGGTAGATAGAGGGTAAACGTCAACAGGAAATACTTCATTGTGTACTCTCAGCTCACCACTCAGAGTTAGACTGTTTCCCCAGCTATTGCCTCCAGGTCACCTAACCCGCTGTCTTAAAGGGGCAGTGCACATGGAACTACATACATAACAATGGGACTGAAGGCTGATAAATCTCCATGTAAATGTAATCTACATTCCACAGTACTTAAGGGTGTGACCCTAGAAATAGTGCATGCATTGGTGGTCATCTTCTAAGATTCTACAGACTCTGGAATAGTTCCTATAGTTTGGAGGGTAGTTGATTTAATCCCTCTATTTAAGAAGGAAGGTAGAAAGAAAACTGGAAATTGCAGACCAGATCAGTAGTGGGGAAAATACTAAAGTCTATTACAAAAGAATTAGTAGCAGCACACTTGGAAAACAACGGCAAGACTGGACAGAGTCAGCATGGATTTATGAAAGAGAAATCATTCTGGACAAATGGAATTCTTTGAGGAACTAACTGCTAAAGATGTGGAGGTGGGGGAGGTCTAGGCCCGAAACGTCAGCTTTCCTGCTCCTCTGATGCTGCTTGGCCTGCTGTGTTCATCCAGCTGTACACCTTGTTATCTCAGTGAATATAGTTTATTGACTTTCAGAAGGCTATTGACAAAATCCCAAGAGATTGCCATGTTAAAATTAAAGTACTTGGAATTAGGGAAATTGTATCAAAATGAATTGAAAAGTGGTTGACAGACAGGAAACAAGGAGTAGGAATAAATGTTTCCTTTTCCTAGCAGGCAGTGACTAGTGGGGTACCGCAGGGATCAATGCTATTCACAATATAAATTAATGACTTGGACAAGAAAGCTAAATGTAATGTTTCCAAATTTACAGATGCCACAAAGCTGTGTGGGAGGCTATGCTGTGGAGGAGGATGCAGAGATGATTCACAGTAATTTGGACATGTTGAGCTAGTGAGCAAATGCATGGCAGATGCAGTAAAATGTGGAATTAATGTGAGGTTATCCACTTTTGTAGAAAAGACAGGAAGGCAGATTATCTGAATTACTATAATTTAGGGGGTGGGGGGGTTAGTGTGCAATGAGACCTAGGTACCTTTGACAAACAGTTGCTGAAACTAAGCATACAGGTGAACAGATGGTGAAGGCAGTAAATTTATGTTGGTCTTCATAACAAGGTTTGAAAATAGGACCAGGGATGTCTTGCTATAATTATTATAGGACCTTGGTGAGACCATACCTGGAATAGCATGTACGTTTTTGATTTCCTCTGAGGAAGGATGTTCTTGCAATAGAGGAAGTGCAGCGAAGGTTTACCAGACTGGTTCCTCAAATGGCAGGACTGACACAGAAGAAGAGATTGAATCGATTAAGATTACATTCGTTGGGAGTTCAGAAGAATGAGGAGGGATTTGGTAGAAACCTATAAAATGCTAATAGGACTGAACAGGTTAGATGTAGGAAGAATGTTCCCGACGACAGGCGAGTCCAGAACCAGGATCATATTTTAAGCATATGAGGTAAACTAATTAGGACTGAGATGAGGAGAAATTTCTTCAACCAGTTCGTGGTGAGCCTGTGGAATTCACTACTACAGAAAGCAGTCAAGGTCAAAAAAATTGTGATTTCAATAAGGATCTAATACTTTGGGCTAAAAAGGGATCAAAAAAAAAAGGAGAAACACAGAAACAAGCTATTCAGTTGGACGATCATGATGGCAACAGCTTACTCGAAGGGCTAAAGGCCTGCTCCTATTCTAATTTTCTACAGTTATGTGTTTCAAACCATGAGTATTACAGGCAGAAGTGGATTTTATAAAGCTCCTTCTCAAAACCAAACTGTTCTTGTGGCACACTATTAAAAAAAATTAGCAAGTATTTTACAATGGGGCATGGAAGAAAATTCCTGCAGTTTAAGCAGAATGCAACGGCAGTTAGTTGCAGCACAGAAACAGACTACTTTCGAGTGAAACTTTGCAATGTTTTATTTCTGCGATTAATCTCCTCCCATTCTACTTCATCTAATCTGAGCAACGTATCCTCCTCTTCCTTTCTTCTTCATAAAAGCCTTCTTCTTCAGCTCAACCACACAGCTCTCTTATAGTACATTTCACATTCTCAACATCGACTTAAAAAAAAAGCTTCTCCCGAGCACACAACATCCGAGTTTTGGATCCCCAGTAAACAGGAACACTGTATCGGTGTCTATCCTTTCAAACCTTTTAATAGTTTTAGTTTTAAAGACATCCATTAAGACAAGATTCAGCCTTCACTTTTCTTGACAAGTGGTTTCCAATCTTGTTTGGTTGAAGGACCCCTTTTCTTAGGAGAGGCAAATGCCCCAGTGGCATTATTACTGGACTATTAATTCAGAGACCCAGATAATGTCTGGGAACCCACGTTAAAATCCCACCTCAGTAGATGGTGGAATTTGAATTCAATAACGTTCTGGGATGAAAGTCTAATGCCGTTACTTATTACCAGGAAAACCCATCCAGTTTACTAATGTCCTTACGGAAAGAAATTTACTATCTTTAGCTGGTCAGGCCTACGTGTGACTCCAGACCCACAGCAATGTGGTTAATTCCCATAACCCTTGATCCCCTTACCAGTTAAAACTCTTTATAACTCAGCCTTGAATATACTTAATGATCTCAAAAGCCTTCTGCAGAAATGAATTGATCACACTCACCTCCACCTTAAATGGGTGACTCTTACTGAGATCACGTCCTCTGTTCCTAGACGCTTTCATAAGAGTAAATAATCCCTCCGCATCTATCCTGTCAAGCCTCCTAGGAATCTTGTATGTTTCAATAAAAGGTCTCCTCTCAAACTTCTAAACTCCAGCAAGTACAAGCCCAACCTACTCGACTTCTCCTCATAAGAAAATCCCTCTTTCACTCCTCACTCCCTCTGCCTTCAGCATATATACCATCTTTTCCTAGCTACCACCAGTTCTGAGGAAGGGTCACTGGACCGGAACATTAACTCTAGTTTCTCTCCATAGATGCTGCCAGACTTGTTGCATTTCTCAACTACTTTTGATGCCATTTACTTTCTTCAACATCTGTTGCACCTGCATGCTTACTTTCAGCAGCTGGTATATGAGGCCATCAGGACTCATTGCACCTCTCCCTTTCCTAATCTATCACCATTCAAGTAATAATCTGTCTTCCTGCTTCTGCTACCAAAGTGGATAACCTCACATTTATCCACATTATATTCTATATCCAAGCATGTGTCCTGTAATAAGCTTGTCCAAATCACTGAAGCATCTCTGCATCCTCTTCATAATTCACCGTCATCCAGCTTTGAGTCATCTGCAACCTCTGAGACAACACATTTATTCTACATCATTAATATATACTGTGGATAGATAGTGTCCAAGCACTGATACCTACAATACCTCATTAATCACTGCCTACCACTTGGAAAAGACCTGTTTATTCCAACTATTTATTTCCTGTCATCCTACCAGTTCTCTATCCATGTCAGTACACTACCTTAATGCCATGTGCTTTAATTGTACATGCTAATCTGTTATGTGGGGCCTTACTGAAAGCTTTCTGAAAGTCCAAATAAACTATATTTACTGGCTCTCCCTCATCCTCTCTACCAGTTAAATTCTCAAAAAGAATTTCAGTAGGTTTGTCAAGCATGCCATCTGATCTTGTCACTGTTTTCCAAGCGCACTGCTATTAAATATTTTATAATAGACCATAGGATTTATTTGGCTTCCTTTCTCTAATATGGTAATTTCACCTAATTTATCAAACAATCTATCGCCTTCTTGGCACCTTTCATATACCCTCCCATAAATCCCAAATTTTAAAATTACTCAACCACTGGCAGCCATACCGCCAGCTTCCTTCACGAAGCTCTGAAATTCCTTCCCAAACCTAAACACCTCCGTCCTAGGATGATAATACCCCCATGGCTCAGTATCAATTTAAAAAAAAAACACCTGTCAACCTCTTCTTATTGGAAGGGTAAATAATCTGACAACCTCAAATCAAGTGGACTCATCATATTTTTATTACACTAAAATAAGGCACCTTTGATTTTCAAATTCACCCGAGTAACCAAGACAAATTGCTTCAACCAATCAACCTATCACTACTAGTACAAGTGCAACTTGCCCAAAAACTTTAGTATATGAACATATTCCTCAACTTGCATCAATTAAACAATGGATAGATGATATATGAATTAAGATTAAAATTGACAATAAATACTGAAATGTCACCACAATGTTTCCCCTTAACAGATTACAAATGTGATCTGCACAGAAGTCTGAAGACGGTGAGTTGTATTTGCTCTAGATACTAAGATAGAAATCTAATATGATCCACTTAAATTAAAGCTCCACAATGGGGAGTTTAGATAATGAACAGTTTCTAGGCCACACAACCACAATGAAGACCAGAGAATTTAAAAGTATGTTTCAAGGCTTCTGTTGTGCTGCTTGTGTCAGTTCCAAACACAACTGCAACTTAAACAGATAACAAGGTGTAGAGCTGGATGAACACAGCAGGCTAGGCAGCATCAGAGGAGCAGGAAAGCTGATGTTTCGGGTTTGGACGCTTCTTCAGAAATGGGGAAGGGGAAGGGGGCTCTGTAATAGAGAGAGGGGGAGGCGATAATAGAAGGTAGATAGAGGAGCAGATAGGTGGAGAAAAAGACGGACAAGTCAAGGAGGCGGGGATGACACCAGTAAAGGCGAGTGTAGGTAGGGAGTTGGGATGGGGGTTGGTCAGTGAGGGATGGAGGGGCGGATAGGTGGGAGAAAAGACAGACAGGTCAAAGAGGCGGGGATGAGACAGGCTGGTCTTGGGATGAGGTCGGGGGTGGGAAGATTTTGAACCTGTGAAGTCCACATTGAGACCATTGGGATGCAGGGTTCCCAAGCGGAATATGAGGTACTGTTCTTCCAGCCTTCGGGTGGCATCGTTGTGGCACTGGAGGAGGCCCAGGATGGACATGTCGTCCAAGGTGTTTCAAGACCACCGACTCCCACAGCTACCTAGAATACACCTCCTCTCAACCACCCTCCTGCAAGAATGCCATCATCTATTCCCAATTCCTTCGCATCCGCTCCCAAGATGAGACATTCCACTCCTGGACATCCCAGATGTCCCTCATTTTTCAAGGACCGCAATTTCCCCTCCACAGTGGTCGAAAATGCCCTCGACCGCATCTCTCGCATTTCCCACACCTCAGCCCTCCCCGCAATAACAACAAAGACAGAATTCCGCTTGTCCTCACATATCACCCCATCAACCTCTGGATTCAACGCATCATTCTCCGCCACTTCTGCCACCTGCAATCTGACCCCACTACCAAGGGTATATTTCCCTCCCCACCCTTCTCTGCCTTCCGGAGGGACCGCTCTCTCCGTGACTCCCTCATCCGCTCCACACTCCCCACTCGCCCACCACCTCTGGCACTTTTCCCTGCAACTGCAGGAAGTGCTACACCTGCCCCTAAACCTACCCACTCACCTCCATCCCAAGAAAACCTTACACATTAAACAGATGTTCACCTGCACATCTGCTAATGTGGTATACTGTATCCGCTGTTCCGGAGGTGGCCTCTTCTACATCGGGCAAACCAAGCGGAGGCTTGGAGACCACTTTGTGGAGCACCTACACTCAGTTCGTGACAAATGACAACACCTCCCAGTTGCAAACCACTTCAACTACCCCTCCCACTCCTTGGATAGGATGTCCATCCTGGGCCTCCTCCAGTGCCACAACGATGCCACCTCAAGGCTGGAAGAACTGCACCTCATAGTCCACTTGGGAACCCTGCATCCCAATGGTCTCAATGTGGACTTCACAAGCTTCAAAATCTCCCCAACCCCGACCTCATCCCAAGACCAGCCTGTCTCATCCACACCTCTTTGACCTGTCTTTTCTCCCACCTATCCACTCCTCCCTCCCTCACTGACCAACCCCCATCCCAACTCCCTACCTACACTCACCTTTACTGGTGTCATCCCTGCCTCCTTGAGCTGTCCGTCTTCTCTCCACCTATCTGCTCCTCTATCCACCTTCTATCACCGCCTCCCCCTCTCTCTATTTATTGCAGAGCCTCCTTCCCCTCCCCCATTTCTGAAGAAGAGTCCAGACACAAAACGTCAGCTTTCCTGCTCCTCTGATGCTGCCTGGCCTGCCGTGTTCATCCAGCTCTACACCTTGTTATCTCAGACTTCAGCATCAGCAGTTCCTACTATCTCTGCAACTTAAACAGGTAGTGCACTGTGAAATGCATTAAAATAAAATTTAGAATAAGTTCATTCTCTTGCAAAACTGGCACTCTCGTAATGGTCTTTTAGCCCTGCTAGCTTGAAAGTTCTTTCTTCTGTCAAGGCAGGGTTCTCTTGCACCTGACTGATGCGAGAGTGTGAGTCCGCACTAGCTAACAATCTGCAATGACTCAATGCTATTGCACCTTGCCAACTCTCCTAAAATGACCATTCTGTGCATGCAATCCCAATTAGAATATCAATTAGCTCGTCAAACATGAAAGAAATGACAAAGCTCAAACACAGTCCCACTTTTTATCCACTTTTCATCAGGATTGACAAAGAATTAAAATATAGCAGCACTGAATCAGATCAATTTAGTTTATGCATAGTGTAATCTCAAGCTCCATCTGCTGAAATTTTGTTTCTATTTAGAAAATTTTTATGCTCAATTTGGCCTTCTTTTCAAGAGCATTGCTAAAGGCACTGGAATTGAACCTTTGTGGGCTCCCTGGAACTAGTTTCTTTTTTTCAATAAGGCAGAATAAAATGTTATGCAAAGCAAAACTTGGAACCCCAATAAATCTCAACAAAGTTTATTCCAAAGAAAAGAATAATGCATCACCTCACAGAGATTGAGGAAGGAGCTCAATACAGTTGGAAATTACCTTTAGGAAAGCTGTCATTTTTCATTTTATCCCCCCACCCCCCAAACTGATCAGTGCCTACTTTTAAACTTATACAAGGAAAACTACACAAGCAAGTTGGTTGCAAATCATTCAACAGCAGGCGTTTGGTCCATCAAATTAAGTCTTACTCCAGGTTTCTTGCTCTCGTCTTTGTAAACTGATTTAAGAGAAGTTTCTTTGACATGCTTCAGACTCCTTCAAATGAAATAAGATGCTCAACACTTTGTTTGGGTGGCTGGGATGCCTTAAAAAGGACCTGGTTTATTTAGCTGTAGGCTGGCCAAGACCCTGTAGTCCACAGACAAATTCCACAGGATGAGCTGCAAATTCTACCTATGAGGCACAATCTGATGTTTTACCGTTCTTGGAAAAGTATGTATTGCCCACCTACAACAACAACCTCTGCTCTGATCTTAACAGGTGATGAGAAAGCACGAATCATTAATAAGGCAGCTGCAACACAATTTAGCTTGAACACTTCCTTAACCTCAACATTTGCTCCACAGAATTTGCACTCCAGGGTAGGATGCTGGAACAAGTTTGTCAGAATTCTGTGCCTACTTCACGATGACATGGCAGGGCACATCTATTTCTGTAGCCATTTTCTATTACCTTTGCAATAACCAGTGACACAAAGCAAGAATGCATCATGGCTCCTTAACGTTTTGCACTCTTTGCTGAAATGCATAAGGAAGTCAAAGTTAATATCTCCAGGTCTAACTTCAGATTTCATTAAAGAAAACTCTTCAATTTCTCCAGAATGCAAACGTTAGTTGGCAGTATAAACCATTCAAAGAATGGCAGTATTAAAAAAGGTGGTAGTGTTGGGTGTCTTGGAAAACATTAAAGTAGATAAGTCTCTGGGGTCTCATGCAATCTATCCCAAGATACTGAAAGAGGCAAGGGGGGAGATTGCTAGGGCCTTGGCAGAGATCTTTGTATCACTTTTAGCCACAAGTGAAGTCCCAGAAGACTGGAGAATGGTCAACGTTGTTCATTTCTTTGAGAATGGCAAAAGGGATCATCAAGGAAATTATAAGTCAGTGAGGCTTACATTAGTGGTAGGCAAATCATTGCAGAAGATAATTAGGGTCAGAATTTAATTGCTTTTGGATTAGAATGGAATTATTAAAGCTAATCAACATGGCTTTCTGCAGGGATAGTCTTATCTCACAAACTTGATTGAGTTTTTTTTGAGGAAGTGACGAAGGTGTTTGATGAGGACAGTGCTGGGGATGTTGCCTACATGGATTTTACTAAAGCAATCGATAAGGTGCCTCAGGTTAGGCTATTTCCAGAGATAAAGTTACATGGGATCCATGGCGAGTTGGTAAGTTGGATACAAAACCAGCTTGATCATAGAGGCAGACAGTAGTTGCGGGAGGGTTTTTTTTTCCAATTGGAAAACTGTGACCAGTGGAAGGATTAGTGCTGGAACCTCTACTGTTTGTAATATATATGCAAATGTAGGTGGCCTGAATAGTATGTTTACAGTGAACACAAAAATTGTTGGAGTTATGGATAGTGAGGACGGTTGTCAATGAAACTGCAGAATACAGATCAGTCGTAAACTTGGGCAGAGAAATGGCAGATGGAGTTTAATCTGGGCAAGTTCAGGTGATGCATTTTGGGAGCTCAAATCCAAGAGAAAACATGCAAAGGAATCTTGTGGTGTAAGTCTATAGCTCCCTGAAAGTGGCAACACAAGTTGAGAAGGTAGTAAAGAAAGCACATGGCGTGCTTGCCTTTTTTGGTCAGGGCACTGAGTATAAAATTTAGCAAGTCATGTTGCAGCTGTATAAAAAAAAACTTTAGTTAGGCCACATTTGGACTGGTGTGCGCAGTTCTGGTCACCACACTATAGAAAGGATGTGGAGGCTTTAGAGAGGATGCAAAAGAGGTTTACCAAGATGTTACCTGGTTTGGAGTGTATTAACTATAAGGAGATATCGGATAAACTTGGTTTGTTTTCACTAGAGCAGAGTATCGGAGGCGGAGGGGCTACCTGACACAAGTATATAAAATTGTGAAAGGTGTATACAGAGTGGATAGTTGTCTTTTTCCCCCAAGGTGGAAATGTCAAATACTATGGGGCATATGTTTACGGCGAGAGAAAAGTTTAAAGGAGATGTGAGAGACAAGTTTTTTTTAAAAGAAACCACAGAGGGTGGAAGGTACCTAGAAAACACTGCCGAGGAGATGGTAGAAGCAGATACAATAGCAACGTTTAAGATGCATTTAGACAGACAGGAATAAAAGGATATCGTGCAGGTACAGCGGATTAGTTTAGAATTCTATCACAGTCAGCACAGACTTGGTGGGCCAAGGGCCTGATCCTGTGCTGTCCTATTCAATGTTCAAATTCAGAAACAGCCTCAAGTCCAAACATTAATCAGTAAACCCTCTTCTTCCTCACCCTACCCCCCAACCAATAATCTAGTCCATGATTTGTTTTACTTCATATATACTTCCTAAATTTCTCATTATCTGCTGCTCCCTGAACTTTAATTCTGTATGCTTTGGAGTCAGCATTGCCTAGGGTAGTCAACCAATTTAGTACTTCATGGAGAGGCTGGCTCTAGGTGTTATTCAAGAGCTGGATGCATACATGCATGATCTAACTGTCCAATATTCCAACTGTGTACAATTTTAAAATCAAATTACCTGCATTATTTTGTTTTCCCACTTCCAGCTATGGAAGGATCATCTATCTATTCCAGATTTTAAACTACCAGCAGTTGACAGGTTGAGTTGACCACTTGAGCCAATCTTTGACCTTTTGCTGTACTCAAGTCATTTCAGGGAAAGAAAATGATATCAAGATAATCTGATTGCAAAGGTCTAAAGGTCTGCAGCTGCGTAATGAAAAATGCAGGATTGCTGGTCTCCACCCCCAAACCACACTGGCATGAAACAACAGACAGGCCATACAAGCCCCATGCCTTTTAGACTCTCAAATCTCAGAAATTGTGGCATCAGCCAAAATGATTTAAAGCACCAATTATTACGGGTTAGAGATTATTGCTTCAACCAGTATGAATGTCAAGACTTAACAATTAAACGCACAAGGAAGCACAAATGAAAATCATGGAATATAGAGTAAAACAATTTAGAAGGTAAAGTAACGGTACCCTTTATAAGTGAGACCTTAGCGTCACTTAGTTGGAACATCGAGAAATTACAAGGTAATCTAGTAATAATAGTGTCTGAGAACGACAATGTGATCGAACACAACACGCCTGACTCAGCAGGCAAACATCACCTCTTCCAGATTGCAACACCCCTGAGCTTACAAAACAATTTAAAATCTAACACAAGTTTCCGAACAGCACAAAATTAAAATGCTGCCATTACCCTTATCATTGCTTTGAAGGGGGTGGGTGAGGGAATGAAGCAAAATCCCAAAGCACCATGTCCAAAAAAAACATAAAGGGGTGGGGGGAGGGAGAAGAGAAATCGCTACACGGAAACAGTAATGAGTCTTTAGCACCAGCACGCATCACTACCTTTCATGTTTACCAACAACAGCGAACACAACAAAAGGTATACCTAACAACTTTTGCAACATGCAACCCTCCGTCTCTATCCACCCACCTGTGTCCAATTTATAGTCGTTTCACTGAGTAGGTGGTAAGATTGAATGTGTGTGTGGGGTGGGGGGGGTGGTGTGGGATGTTATTACAGTCATATGTTTAATCCTGATTTGGGGAAGGGAATGGGCACCACATCGCCGCCGCTTTTAATATGCCACAGGGCCATCAGCGACACCCCTCCCCCCCTTCACGGACTGCCTTACCTGGCGACCGTTGCACCGATGGGCTCGCGCTCTCCTCCAACCGCAGCTGCAGTCCCGCGCGCTGCCGCCGGCTCGCTCCCGTTCTCCTTGACGACCAGGGTGTTTGGGGGAGGGGAAGGAGGAGGAGGAGGAGGAGGAGGTGGAGGTGGGGGGCGGGAAGCCTGGAAACCGCCGTTGCCTCTGATTGACATGCGACGCTGACCAACCACAGCCCGCGGTGGCAGAAAGGCGGGGTCGGCGGGCGACCGATGAGGGTGGTTGGGTTGGTGGGCGGGTAGGAGGGGTTGGGGACGGAGAGGGACGGAGCCGCCAGGTGGAAGGCGGGTCAAGGTGCGAAGGTTTCAGGTGGGCAACCAACCCAGATCCAGGCATCATTGCCTGCAAACCCAGCCACCTGAAATCCAAGGGGTCGTCCGCTTCTTTGCATTTTCGAAAAGTTACCATTTAACAGGAGATGTTTAAATTTAGCATTTTTTTTTACTATTTCACCCTTCCCTGCCCATGTATACTTCTACTTTCACCACCCACCCCCAACCATTGCGACCACATCAATGAATTTTGCAAATGACAAATAAATCGAGGCAAAGAATGAATGGGACAGATTGCTATGCCTCTCGTTCACCAGCCACACCAGTCCTCCTGCTTTCTTTACCGATTTTCATTCAATCCTTTCATTGAAACGAGAATGCACCGGCCCGAGGAAATAACGTGCTTGAAAAAAATGAAAATTAACCTCGATTTATTACGCGGATTCCTTTGTTTCCAAAGGTCGGTTTCTGCTTTTGATAAGCCTGGGAATCGCATACTATCAGAAAAGGTGGCCGATTGTTCGGAAACGTGAAAAGAGAATGTAACACACTCGTCCCTGACCATTCATTCCTGTGAGGTTTGCCAACACCTTCGTCGCTGATCTACATTTTTTTTTGGATTACCAACCTGCAGCACTGAAGCGGTACAGTTCCAGGCGTTCTCACTTCTAATCCAGCCTCTACAGTAAACGGTACCGCAAGATCGGAACTGAGTAACAACTGGGCCAGTGGCAGGTGAACGAACACCCCGAGAAAACTACGACCTCCTCCTGACTAGAAATATGTGTTGCAATCCAAAAATAAATTTGCATGTAAAAAGGGACGTTAAGCGTGGGATGGGGGGTTAAATTAGATATTTTTTACAAAGCTAGTCGAGAGCTGCCGACGTTTCCGTTCAAGGTGGAAATTAGATTAGAGTGCTACCCCAGAGACACAACGCTTTAAATATCATTTCACAGATATTTACAAGTAATGTGCCAATGGAAACAGCGTTCTGAAACTAACAAGAGAAACCAAAAACAGAGAAACTGGCTAAGCGGCACCTTTTGTTTGTTTCGATTACACAACCGGCAATTTCATCAACAATTATTCATCCAGCTTCTTATAGCTAACTAGTCCTGATACAATACAGCGGCCTCAGACCCACATATCTGACTGACATCTGTTCATCCACTCAATCCTTCTGAAGCTTGCTGTACTGAATAAACTGATTTTACCCACTCCCAACCCCCATTCGATTTGTAACTAGTGTCATTCAACGCGCAACTACGATCTCTTACAGCGCCGACCATTCAAAGCTTTTATTTAAAGGCTGACCGCCGAATCATATAACAAAAAAAAATCACATATCTTGGATCTGGATTTTAAAAAAACGATGCAGACCATCTGCTACTTTCTCTGACAGCTCACAACCCGAGAGAAGGATCCTTTCAAGCTGAGCACAAAGTTTTAGAGCCGTGAACAGACGAGTTTCTTTTACATTCTCAAATGCTCACCCACGTCCTGCCTGAATGGTAGAAAAAAGTAAAACTCTGTGTGAGACTCGGTGCCACCATCGAAGGCGGTGCAGTCAACAAAAGTGGGTGGCGGGGGAAGCTCCAGCTCCTTCACATACCGTGTGCTCTTTCCCTTTTCGCTACTTAAAAAACTCAATTTGCTTACCCGGCTTTTATTTTCCCACCATCGGTGAAGGAATCCCGGATCCGGGACTGGAGGTGGTGTCTTAGTTCCCAGGCGGTGAGCTAAGATTGCTGTTGTCCCAGTCAGAGGCAGCAGCAGGCTCTCTTGGGTCTGCCGTTCAAATGGATGCGTGTACTGCTTCCCTCAAACCACCACTGCCCCAGCCCCCGACTGCAGTTGGAAGTTGTTGAAAAAAAAAGTTCAGTCCAATCCACTTCCAAACGTCTGAGGTCACTGCGGCAAAACGTCGCGATACTGAACTGCAGGAGAGGAGATGGAGACTTGGCTGTGTTGATCCTTGGGAACTGCAGGCTTATTGGGCCCGAGACGGAAAGCGTTCATGCTTGGCACTTTCTCAGCAAGTGCCTGAGGAACTGGTGGCCAAGTCAACGAACCCAGAAATCTGTGTGTGTGTGTTTTGCAAACAGGGGGTCGAGACGCTTTGGAGAGGAAGCATGCTTAGTCTTTGTATTATTTCCATTTGTAGAATAATCAGTTCATAAACGTCGGGAGAGGAGACGGTAATCGGGCAAAATTATTTATTAATTGATTATTTATTTAATTTTATTAATGTAAATACGATCAACGAGGTCAGATATTGCCATGAGCACGAGAAAGCACTTTTAGCAACAGCGGAATACCGGAATTCTGAAATGAAATCTGAAAACGATGGAAATATTCGGCGGCCCAGGCAGCATCTGTGAAAGAAAATGAAAGTTTCAGGCGAAAGCAATTTAGAAATGTGATAGTTTATGTGCAAGTGAAAGGGGGAGGGGGAAGGAGAACAATTAAGTCTTTTGTCACTTAATGCGCCACTCATCCTATCACAAACCTTCCCTTTTTTCTCTTCCTCCTCTTCGCTTGCTTAGACAGGAAACTAGCGCAATCTTCAGATATGATGCTCCAAAAATGTTGTTTTTTAATGGAGACCTTCTTTAATACTGCAGTTTTAAAGGTGAACTTTATATCTAATTACCATCTCGCCAGCTCAGTTGACCCTCTCCTGAACTCTGTGACTTAAACTTGTATGTATTCCATAACACCACCACCAACTCTCGAACCTTTCAGGTAGTCATTTAAGGTACCCTAGATAGCCAGTGTCAAACTAAAAGATCTGTGGTGATATTATGTCTCAAAACATCCTAATGCACTTCAAGTGCAATTAATTATTTTGAAATACTAGTACTGTGTAGACAAATTCAGCAATCATTTCATGCACACGCAACAGTTCGGTTACTTTTGGTACTGGTTAAGTAAGAAATATTGTTGAAGACAACAGCAAAAGACAGTACTCTTTAAATATAATTTAATGGTGAACTGAATGTCTACCCAGATAATGTAATTAAATCCTGTGGCTTTATTATCATTCAGTGGTTTACCAAAGCATTTTTGACTAAATTATCAACTGAATCAAATAGTCTGCCACTCGGATGCAAGCTAGTTTTATACTTGTCTTACATGGTTGTTAGCTGTGCAACTATGGTTGGCATCAGAACTAAACCCAAAGCTGACATTTTTAAAAATGCACTTTCCAAGAATCTATATGATAGACTTACACTTCAAAGATTAGTTCACTCGGACGGATTAAACATTCTCGGGTTGTATCCCCTGGAAATTAGGGCAGTTAAGGGGGAATTTGATTTAAGTTTTCAAGACATTTCAGGGAATTAATAGAGTATGATGAGAAAGTGGCTGAAGTATCAAGAATCATCCAGTGCAGAAGAAGCCCTTCACCCCACTGAGGCTGTATCAACACGTGAGAAACCATGTAAATAGGATTACATTTACCAGCACTTGGCCTGTAGACTTGAATGTTATGACATGCCATAGAGTCATAGAGATGTACAGCATAGAAACAGACTCTTTGGTCCAACTCATCCATGCTGACCAGATGTCCTAAATTAATCTAGTCCCATTAATCTAGCCAGTATTTGGCCCTTCCTATTCACATACTCATCCAGATGGCTTTTAAATGTTGTAATTGTTCCAGGCTCCGGCATCTCCTCTAGCAGCTCATTCCATATATGCACCACCCTCTGGATGAAAAATTTACCCCTTAGGCCCCTTTTAAATATTTCTCCTCTCATCTTAAACCGATACCCTCTAGTTTTGGACTCCCCCACCCCAGGGAAAAGACCTTGGCTGTTCACCCTATCCATGCCCCTCATGATTTTATAAACTTTAATAAGGTCACCCCTCACCTCTGACTCGAGGGAAAATAGCCACAACCTATTCAGCCTCTCCCTATAGATCAAACCCTCCTTGGCAACATCCTTGTAAATTTTTTCTGAACCTTTTCAGGTTTCACAACATCTTTCCTATAGCAGGGAGACCAGAATTGCATGCAGTATTCCAAAAGTGACCTAACCAATTTTCTATATAGCTGTAACATGACCTCCCAACTCCTGTACTCAATACAATGACCAATAAAGGCAAATGTACCAAACGCCTTCTTCATCACCACGTCTACCTGTGCCTCCACTTCCAAGGAACTATGAACCTGCATCCCAATGTCTCTATGTTTGGCAACACTCCCCAGGACCTTACCGTTAAGTGTAAAGGTCCTGCCCTGATTTGCCCTACCAAAATGCAGCGCGTCACATTTATCTAAATTAAATTCCAACTGTCACTCCTTGGTGCATTTGCCCATCTGATCAAGGTCCTGTTGTACTCTGAGGTAACTTTCTTTGCTGTCCACTATACTTCCAATTTTGGTGTCATCTACAAACTTACTAACCATGCCTCCTGTATTCACATTAAAATCATTTATGTAAGTGCTCATCCAGATACCTTTTAAAGGATGTGAGGCCATTCACCTCTACCACCCTCCCAGGCAATGCATTTCAGACCATCACCACCTTCTGGGTAAAAAAGGTTTTCCTCACACACACCCCAAACCTCCTGTCCCTCACCTTGAACCTGTGTCCCTTTGTGACTGACGCTTTAACTAGGGGAAAAGCTGCTCCTGATCCACTCTCTTCGTAAACGTATACACCTCAATCAGATCGCCCCTCAGTTTCCTCTTCTCCACTGAAAACAAACCAAGCCTATCCAACCTTTCCTATTAACTTAAATTTTCCATCCCATGGTGAATCTCCTGTGCACCCCTCCAGGGCAATCACATTTTTCCTGTATTGTGGTGACCAGAACTGCATATCGTACTCTATGGTCTCACCTAAGTTCTATATAAGTTCTTCAATATGACTTCACTGCTTTTGTAATCTATGCCTCAATTGATAAAGGCAAGTGTCCTCTATATCTTCTTCACCACCCTACTAAAATGCCCTTCTGCCTTCAGAAAGCTATGGACAAACATTCCAATGTCCCTTTATTCCACAGAAATTCCCAGAGTCATGCCATCCATTGAATACTTCCTTGTCCAGGACTAATACATGGCTTTAAAGTTAGAATTGGGACCTACTGGAGAAAAATAGGAAATATTTCTACACATAGAGGGTATTGAAAGTTTGAATTCTGTCCTGCAAATGGTAAATGATGATAGATCCATTGTTAAAGTTAAATCTGAGATTGATACATTTTGCTAACTAAAAGTATTGAGTGATACAGGGCTAAGGCAGGCAGAAGAAGTTAGGGGGCAAAATAGATCTCCTACTAATTGGCAGAATAAGCTCAAGGAACTAAATGGCTGACTTGTTCCTATGTTCCTCAATGAAAACATTCACTAGCCCAGGAAGACTGACGCAAAATGTATGACCCCAACTGAGATTGATAACTCAACTTAGACCAGAGAGTGAAACCTTCTTGTCTGTACTCTTCCATACCAAGCAAGGAAACAAACACTAGATAATTCTATGCAAAGTTTAGTATGTTTGCCATCTGCTAGTGTACTGTGTGTTACTGATACATGGTGTTCACACAGAAGGATTATAAAATATAATTCCTTGAAATATATTGACAAATAAATTGCCCTTAATTTGTCAGGAAATTTTCCGACTGGTATGTGTTTATAGAATTATGAATCAACATGTTGTATATGTATTATACCTAGGAATAACAAACAGCCAGCAGTAATACCCATCTGTCAGGATGTGGAATAGCAGCTTAGAATTGGTTGTGGTTAGGCAGATAACAAATGCTTGTTTATACTTACAACTTCATACTTCTATGGAAGCTACACACTGAGTCAGTAGATGGACCAATATGAAGTTCAAATATCATAAGTTCTCAGACATAAAAAACTCACACATAAAATGCATTCCCACTTAATATGTACTTTTCCAGTATAAGTAGAAATAATGCATGGACAACATGGACTGATAGACAACAGATGCCTACCTGGGTTTTTCAGCATCCTGTTTCCTTAATTAAAGTCATGTTTGTTACACATAATGGGCAGAATTTTGTGCTCCTCTTGGAACAGGAAGAAAGATGGGCACAGGAACTTAATTGGGCTGAAGGCCAAAATTCAGTATCCTGATGGCTGGATGAACTTTTGTAATTAAGTTCTCTAAATTATAAAGGCAAGTCGATCTTCCCAACAGCAGGAGTTGAAAAGCCGATTTGTATGCATTTCTGTGCATTAAAAGGCCACTTCATCAGAATTAAGTGCCTCTTCCCAATTAAGTTCTCCCCAACTGAAAGCTTCATGTTCAGGATTTTGCAGTAAGCAGTTAATGATTTGTCCTTCTGGCCATGCATTATTACAGCTAATTATTTTGATAGAGTTCAGATGTCAGCACTCCAAGCTGGAGTGTGCAACGAGTGGAACAAAGGATGCTTGAGAGAGAGGGTCACTACAACACAGTGGTGCACAGTCTGGGGAAAAGTGGGACAATGTCCAGGGAATGGTGAGACACTGTCCAAGAAAGGATAATCATCTACAAGGACGGCATCAGCCATCAAGGAAATGGGAATGGAAATGAATCAAGGCTAAGGGAATGACAAGATGGTGTGGGTGAAAGATAATAGGGAGAATTTGGTGAATGGCAGAGGGGAGAATCAAAAATGTTGAAACTCACAAGAAAAATAAAATCATACCATCCTTCGAGAAAGTATCTTTAATCACAATGGTTGGAGAAAAGGCCTGATGCAAAGTGAGAAGAGTCTGCCTTTGGATGGGCAGAGTTAATGCACAGAAATTTTGGATAAGTCAGAGGCATCCTGGTAATGGTCAATAAAGTAGATGGAGAACCACGCTCAACTGAGTTCTCCTTCCCATGGTCCAATGCCCAAAACCAGCATTACTACAACATACATGGGTCATATTCCAGTAATATCACAATAATATCTGGAGACACAGTACATTTTGGGATGATTGGTACCTCGTAAAGTAGATAAAAACATGAAGAAAGGATAAGAGTTTTAAGCTTTCAATTGGGGACAGTTTCCCTGGTCAATGCTCATTATATTGGTCGGGTGGCCTGTCTATGATGGCAAGGCATGGCTAGCACAATGGAAACAAGAGGATGCAGTAGGGGAGCTCAGTACTGTACGAGGGAGAGCAAATCGACATGTTTCCATTACCTCAGCATGCAGTTTCTCCATGCACATGAATGTATTGCCATAAGCCCATAGGATAGCCTTCACCAAGATGGCCATGGGAGTGAGAAAGATGCCAGGGAGGACAGATGCCAGGGCTTGACCAAGGATTAACACAGGAGGTGCTCTGAGATGTCCCAGGAGGTGGGTTCATACAGGTACCACTTATTGAATAAGGAATTTCAACCACTAGGACAGGGAGGCAATGTCATGCTGATTGCCTTGAAGGTCACCTTAGTCACAAACCTTTTTTTCTGATAGCTTGTTTTGAGGATATCCCAGCCTAAATCTCACAAATGTATTCAGGAGGCCACAGATGCTCTATTCCAAAGATCACATGAACTTATGATGTTCCATTGAGATCCAGAGAGCCTGGCAGTCAGGGAATTGGGATTTGGTATAATCACAGGATCCCCACTCTAAACTGTACACATGTTGCAATTAGAACTCCCTAGGATCATCTAGCTGTTTTGATCAACAGGAAACATTTCTAGTACATTAATTTGCAGTTAATGTGTGATCACGCCAGACAAATCCTCGAGGTGTGTGCACACAACCCAGTGCCTACCACCTTGCAAACTCACAAATGACACAAGTCTTTAATGCATTGTGTTAATTGCATGACTGGCTGTTGGCTGACAAGTGGTACCCCAGAGACCTGGATGATGACACTAGTTAAGAATTAAGATTGCTTCTGAGGAGAAATCCCACACATGCCTTCACAAAAGCCAGCACTGAGCAGAAAATAAGCCTGCTGAAAATGAGATTCAGATATTTGGATGGCTCAGGCAAAACACTGCAATGTTCTGCAGAAACAGTGTCCGACATCGTCGTAGTGTACCGTACCCTGCACAACCTCACTCAAAAAAGGAGGGATGTCCTTATAATGGAAGATGGAGAACTGAGATGTCACCCCCAATGGTTACACAGGACTGGATGTTACAGATGGAATCAGAAGAAATTAGGGCAATGGTGAATGAGACAGATAGGCCCATGCCAACCTTATAGCTAATAGATCCAGGCCAAATGAACTACTGTTACTTATGTTTTATAGTTTGTTTTTTTAAATTGGCTCACTGGAAGCCAGTTTCCAATTTGGGACATACGTCATTGAGTTATTTCAGTTACATCAGTTTTTGTTTCCTTAAATAAAGTGTCCTGTTTTATATTAGCACTGCTGACAGTGTATCCCTTGCACGCACTAATCAGTATAAAAAGATCTCGCCTTTGCACCAAAAGCCCATGCCAATATCTACATTACATTGCCCTGGGTCTTGAAAACAGGCAAATTTATGGGCTTTGGCTCAAGCAAGCCCATGTCCATGCTACCTTGAAAGTCTCATGCTGTCTTACATCAGTTTGGATGCCTGCTGCAATTTGCTGAGAACTTTGTAAGGCAAAACTAGGAACACACGTGATCGGAAAGAGGAGCAAGAGTAGGTCAATTGCACCCTTGAACATATTTTCCTTGGTCATGGATGATCCAACTCATCACCTTATTCCCTTACTATACCTATAGCACTGTATCTTTCTGTTCTAGAAATCTCACATTACATTAATTGAGCATACTCAGTGACTGAGGACTAGACTATGGACAAGAAACTGCTGCACACTTATAACCACGCCCATCTCTCAAGAAAATGATACTATCTACATCCTGTCATTTTTTTTTGGCTCTTATCATGAAACTGATTCCCCAGTTTTGGAGGCCCCAGACAGGAGAAAGATCCTTCCTGCAGAGCCCTCTCAGATTTCTTTACACTGCAGGCCCAATCTCCTTACTCTAACTTCATTAGACAACCTCAATGTCCCTGAAACCAGTCTCATGAGCCCTAGCCACAATCCATCCGAGGGAGGTCTGCCCTTCTCCAGTAGAACCACATGAGGCAAACACATGACTGATGATGCCAAACAATAAATAATCTCTTGATAGAGGGCCATCATCACATTCTGGTGTGGAAAGATGCTCAATGTCTTCTAATCCGCCAATCATATCAACACTTACCTGTTCAATGAAACTACAACAAATATCTAAGGAGTATAAGTGAAAATATATTTATGATAGTTGAAACAATATACATTGATTGAACTCCTGAACTACCCATTTGCTCTTCATCATTCTTTACCTATGACTGCAGCTAAGTTTTATCTTATTCATTCACTGGATGAGGGCATCGCTGGCTAGGCAGCATTTATTGCCCTTTCCTGTTTGCCCAGAGGGCAGTTAAAGAGTCAACCACATTACTGTGGGTCTGGAGTCACATGTAGGCCAGACCTGATAAGGATAGCAGTTTCCTTCCCTAAAGGACATGAGTGAACCAGGTGGGTTTTTCCCGACAATCGACAATGGATTCACGGTCATCATTAGATTCTTAATTCCATATTTTAAAAAAAATTTAATTCAAATTCTACCATCTACCATGGTGGGATTTGAACCCAGGTCTCCAGAATGTTATCTGCATTACAATCCAGCAATAATACCACTGGGCCATCGCCTATTTGGGTGCAGCCCTGTTATCCACAGCTGAGGTGGTAGTAGCCTACAAACTTCTATATTGTTGACTATGACGACATTGACGGGCATCCTCATGCGTCCTGGGGTCTGCCAAGCATCTTCTGCACAAGTGCAGGTGTACCCTCCTCAGTGTGACCTTCCATAGGTGATGAGGTCACTGGCAGAGGGAAGGTTGGGTAACAAGTCCCCTTTGGAGTTAACTGAAATAAAGACCCTGGTGTCCCTGGCTGGCACCACTCCAGCCTATATGTGCCCAATGGCATCTCCCTAGCACCTTGAGGTGAAGTGCTGTCTGCAGGAAGGTCAAGTACCTTATCCACTTCTCCCCTGCATTTGATGCACAGCACAAATAGCTATAGCAATGGATAGCAGAACCAAGTGCATATCTGCAAGTCACTATGTATTTTGTTGGAGCTGGGTCTCCAAAGCAGCCACCACTGTTTTCATGGAGGCAGCCAAGCACTTACATATCAGAGCCATGACCTCAGATAGAGGATAGATGGCCTTTTCCATCTTTTATTCACCATGCTACTGCTTGACTTTCCCCAACCTATCACTGCATCACCAATGGATCTCATGACTGCATCCAGAAGCTCATCACCTACATGAGACTTAGCAGCAGCTTGGTCTTCAGATATTCTCTGAGTGTTAGTGTCGTTTTCTGTTGTTTTCCCTGCAGGCTATGCTCACCAGATTGTATCCCAGAGCCTAAGCTAGGTAGCACACCAATAGAAGTCAATGAATCTGTGCATGCGGAGGGTGCAGATGAATGAATTGCTGTGCTTCCTCTGAGAGTTAGGAGACATCATCCTTAGAAATGTTGGAGCTGGAACTTAAGTAGGAACTCAGGATGGATGTATGGTGAGGCTGTGCGTTCTTCTTTTCTTTTGTTGTCCTCTAGTACCTGGAGTGGAGAGAAAAATAATTAGCTGTTGAGTATGCAAAATCCCTTATCAAAACAATGTCTCATTCTGTTAGCACTTCTGACAAGAGCAGACTGATGGCATCTTCATGAACTTCCTAGAGATTTATCTCTACATCTACACAGACCAGATCGTAATCCTCCCCTGCCAGCTCTGTGACTTCTTCCTTGAAAGAAATTATCTGGCAGACTGGCACCTTTCCAGTGGCTTGGGACCACTCCCTTCAGTTATGAATAGTCTTCTTCTGCAGACAAAGAGAAAGATTAAGTTTCATGCCAATGTGCGCATAAGCAATTCCGGAGTATGTATAATCATCACAGCTTCTGGGCCCTCCCACCAAGAGATTAGCAGCTGGACTCTTCTGCAACTGATACAACATTGACAGCATGACATGGCTGTCACACATACCGTGCACTTAATTCATGTACTGCTGAGGCTTGCATGTGATCCTCCTCTATGACATGCCTCTGTACTGGCACAGTTAGATTGTGTGAAGCTCCCATGCGTGAAGCTCCTATGGTGCAACTTATTGCAGAGCATAAGAAATCATCTAGCCCATTCCTGTACAGCAGCCAGGTTTGTCTCTTGGCCCCAGAGGTGCTAACCCCCACTGCTACCTTCATCCAGGTCAGCATGGTCTGATGGAAGTGTGCAATAAAGGGTTAATTATACCATTAATCTCATAGTAGCTACAAAGCATGTGCAAAAGGAGCTGACATAGCTACATCAGATCATGTGGAACTGGAGATTAATTTTGTAAGATTCCAACAGATGTCCTCTCTTCACATACCTTGTAAGTAGTCATTTTTAATAAAGCCTATTTAGATTCAATCAGGTGAGTCTGGACCTTATCATACTATAGGAGGGCTCTTGCTGCCAAACCCAGGTTACAGGGTTGTCTTTTGTGAACACCCTTGAGAACTTGCAGCAAGGCACTGCTGAACTTTGGAGTCACTCACTGTCTTCTCTGAGACACCTCTGGGAGACTTGCACATTCAGGTACATCGATCCTTAAAATATCACAAAAAAGTATAGAAAATAATCAAGAAGGCTAATGGAATTCTGGCATTTATATCTGGAGGTCAAGGATGCAGAGGCTATGTTTCAGTTATACAAAACCCTGGTTAGACCCCACTTGGAGTACTGAGAGCAGACCTGGGCATCAGACAGTAAGAAGGATACATTGGCTTTGGAGGGAGTACAACAGAAGTTTAGAAGAATAATACCTGCACTGCAGAGGTTAACATATAAGGAGATATTATACAGATAGGCCCATTTTTTTCTAGAATTTAGAAAGTTAAGGGATAACCTCATCAAAATCTTCAGGTATTAACAGGAAAAGACAGGGTAGATAAAGACAAGCTATTTCCACTGGTTGGGGATTCTAGAACTAGGGAGCAGAGTCTGCAAATTATGATCAGACCATTCAGAAGAGACTTTAGGAAGCACTTCTACACACAAAGGGTGGTAGGTGATTGGAACTCTCTTCATAAACAGCAGTGGATGCTAGATCAGTTGTTAATTTTAAATATGAGACAGATAATTTTTTGTTAAGCAGAGGTATGAAGGGATATGGTCAAAGGCAAATATATGGACTTGGGCTACAGATCAGGCATGATCTCATTGAATGGTGGAACAGGCTCAGGAGGCTGAATGGCCTACTCCTGTTCGTATTGTGGAGGTGGTTGGGGCTGATGAGGCTTCCTGGATTGCAGTAAGTGAATGGTTGCTCAAATGTCTTTCTGATATTGTACCTGGACCTTGAATTCTAGAAGGTACCAGTAGGGCAAGGTGGGGGATGGGTGGTCAGGGGAGGGGTGCGGGTGCGTTGGGGAGAGTAGGGGAATGGGTTGGGCAACAACCTCCTGTCTGGTTGCATCAAGCTTTACCGTTCTCCTCTGACATGCATAGTGTAAGCTGTCTTGTCCTGAATGAAAGTGACTCCTGCCTCCACATCCAATGCCAGACTTATACTGTATAACTGAAAATTCCACCCAATGCGTGGGAAATTGCCGGCTTTGTTGAGGTGGGTTGAACTGCCGATTGCCTCAGGTGTGCATGGACATTGGATAAGTGTGCGTCAGAAGGCTGTCAGAAAGCCCAACCAGCTGATGCAATGCCAGACTATGTCATTTTCACCAGGTAGGTCCCAGGCATCATATTAACTTGTCAAGTTTCAAACAGTGCATGCTCAACAGCAAGGTAGAGCCTACACCCATGATCCTTCAAGGGGAAGATATCCAAATTGTAGATGAAGTAATTATTAAGAACTTCTGCTAATTCAACATGACTGGAAGTGCTCTGGAATGCAATTGAAAGTGCAGTGGTAAGTTGATGGATTTGCTAGAGAATGTTGTTGCATCCTTACAGTATGAACAGAGGTTTGGGTCACCTGTTACTCAAAGGTTAGAACAGGGATGGGGACAGTACAGACAGTGCCGCTGGGACTGTAGCACAAAAGGGATGTGGAGCAAACTGCTCGGTGCCCTCTGCCAATTTGAATCTGAATCTGAACTCCATGTTCATTAATGGCGATAAGGGGTTGTTTCTTATCCAGTCAAATGTCTCAACATGATGTGTCCTTGTTAACATTCTGCCATGCACCATCCCATTAAGATCCCCATATGATTCTTGGCAGCTGAATTCATTCATGACCTCACCCTGTGGTGAAACACGAAATGAACCATCTTCTCCCTCTAGCCTAGCTACTGCAATCTCATGCAGCAGCTTTCTCCCAATAGCATTGCTGGATGAAAGTTGAGAAGGTGCACAGGACAGAAAGATGCCACCATT
>NC_063339.1:70049310-70117035 GCF_021869965.1 Rhincodon typus | reverse complement strand
TGTTTATTTCTTCTGGGAATTCCAACTTCAGAAAAAATTTTTTTTCTGAAGAAGGGTCTAGGCCCGAAACGTCAGCTTTCCTGCTCCTCTGATGCTGCTTGGCCTGCTGTGTTCATCCAGCTCTACACCTTGTTATCTCATGTTGTGAGAGGAAACAGCTTATATTTTCCCACTATCACCTTCAGGCCACAATGTGGTGAAGAGGACATTGGATGAGAATTTGGATAGGAATGGTGTTGTGGGCAAGTGGCTGTTGGTTGTGGGCAGGTGGACCTTCTGCTTGGCCCTAGATTTGCATATTTGCACGCCTATGTCCCGACAAGTTGTTCAGCTGAGAAACTTAGTCTTTCGACTTAGTCAAAAGAGGACAGAAGACCCATGATGTGGTATATCTGTTGTATTAACAACTGCACAGAATGCAGGGGACATTTATAGTTGGGTAACTGCATGCCTCCCATTGCTGGCACTCCCTCAGGATAAAAATGCCTTTGTCTGTTTCTTTGCTTGCAAAATGTAGAAATGGAACATGATGTTTTAGTTTCTAGGCACTGAGATTGTCACTAAGCATTCACATGAATATATTTATGCCATGTATTTCTGGCATGATTCAACTAAGACATAGCATTCTTGTTTTAATATCTATAGAATTATGTCCCAGGATACCACACAAACTTTGGATCTTCACTGCATCAAATCCATAAAAATTTTATCGTCCAGCTTTTTTTCCTCATTCCTTTGGACTTCTGTCAGCCATGTAATGTTCCCTGGTCGGTCATGCCTGTGCGATACTGTTCCCAGAGCTCTGTTTGTTTTACTTTATAAAGAAAGAACTTGCAGCTATATAGAACATTTGCACCCTAGGGACAACTCAAAAACAGTTGACTGTCAATTAAATATTTTTGAAGTGTTGCCACTGTTGTAGCATTGGAAAAAAATTACACATTACGAGGTCCCATGGACATTAATGTGTTAAATGATGGAATAATCTGTTTCAATTAGGTTGGTTGACGAAAGTATTAACTGAGTCATCAGGGTAACACCCCTGTTCTTTTCCAAAATAATGCTACAGGGCTGTACTTTGCATTTCCAAATCTGGCATGCTGACCCCAAGTTAATGAAAATTTTGTTGTAATGATATTGGGTTCTCAACCCAACTCCATCATAAAGACTCCAAGACGAGGGAAAGCGCTTGTGCGTTGAGATCAACAAACCACCAGGCAATTTGAAATCATGAATTGGTAAGCTATCGCTTGTTAACAAACCAATCATCCTCGATTATTTCAATTGGCAGCTAAGACGAGGTGACACAAGGGCAATAGAAAAGGCCCAACATTAAGGCCATGATTGAATGTACCAATAGGTTCTGCTGGGGAAGGTGGCTGCAACTGGATGAATTTTGATCAAATTTAAACATTTTTATTTTGTGTCTTCAACGGTTCTGAGATCAGGGGCCTTTACAATTCTGGCTGTGATGGTGGCTTTAACTTTCTACTACATGATGTTATCTGGCCCACAGCGTTGATTCTCAGAATTCACAAGTTATGTATTTACACATATTCAAAGTGTGAATCACTTTTCCATTTTGAATATAGCTGCAATAAAAATCCTTCACTATGCTGATTTCAAAACAAAACTCAAAATAGCAAGAGCTGACTACATTAAAGTATTTAAAAACAGACGTAAGAAACCGGCCTTCATAATTACTGCAATGTTGGGAGAGAGCAAGGGAAAGGGTTTCTGGTTGAGAAGCAGCTTCCTGTGCACCTATCATTGGCCTCCTTCATGCCAGGTGGCCACTTACCAGATATTTAATAATTGGTTGGATGCGTGGACACAGTGAGGCTAGGGGAGAGCCCACCTCAGAGCTTCCATCCAGCCTCCTTCAGCCTGCTGAAAAACATAACATACAGCCCAGAGTATTTCTTAAACTGACCTGAGCAGGCAGCCAGGGCTTTAGTTTAACACCTCATCTGGCCATGCAAATAGTTCTCAAAGTGTGAGCGTAAGACTGAAGTTTGATCAGACCCTGTTTAATTCAATAGTTAGAATGCTACAACAGCAAGAGGCTGACACTACTGAGCACTACTCAAGACTGCAATAATGAAGTCTTACAACAATCCCATACCAATTTTCCTTCACTCTCTCCCAAAGGGAAGTTCTTCTGCCAAAACGCTGTTGTGAAACCAGGTAAAGCAATTCAAAAAAGCCCGTTCAGCCTTTGGAAGTGCAGGAAAAGGAGTCAGAAATGTGCCCAAGTGATTAAAATCAGAACCTATCTTGAGCCTTTCACACATCCAGGGCAGGAAGAAATTCCTGCTCCAAGCTGTTGAACACAAAGCTGGAGCTGCGCCACACCAATCAGTTTGAAAACGAGAGACCGAGACAAGCTAGAATTAATGCTTACCAGATGAAATCTTCAACCCATTTGGAATATACTTCCAACTTTGAACAGGTTCCTTTGGAATTGATTATTTTGGAGGAGTGGCTTTGGTGACTCTCCTGGGGTCTCAGCAGAACTCAGATCAAAATTTTACTGACATGAGTTCTGCTAAGTATTGCTGAAAACATATTGGGTGGAATTACTAGGATACCTTGGTGAAGGAATTTCTTGTCATGGCATAAATGGGGCTGAGTCCTGACTGCTGTGAGATACTAGGGCAACAGTCGTGCTTGTGCCATGTCTTTATTGATCTGATTGTAAGATGGCTGCCTGTAGTGAGTACCTCATGGCCGAGGGTCAAATGCTTACAGCAAACTAAGAAGGATATTTGTGTTTTCAAATTGATTAGCAGTAACTTGTGGGGTGCCACAGGGAGTGGTGCTGGGACCCCAGCTATTCACAATATATATTAATGATTAGGATGACGGAACAAAATGTAACATCTCCAAGTTTGCAGATGATACCAAGTTGGGTGGGAGGGTGAACTGTGACGAGGATGCAGAGATCCTTCAGCATGATCTCGACAGGTTGGGTGAGTGGGCAAATCAATGACAGATGCAGTATAAGTTGGATAAATGTGAAGTTATTCACTTTGAAGCAAAAACAAGAAGGCAGATTACTACCTGAATGGCTGTAAATTGGGAGAGGGGAGTGAGCAGTGGGACCTGGGTGTCCTCGAGCACCAGTCGTTGAAGGTAAGCATGCATGTGCAGCAGGCAGTAAAGAAGGCAAATGGTATGTTGTCCTTCTTTGCAACAGGTTTCGAGTACAGGAGCAGGGATGTTTTGTTGCAGTTATTTCGGGCCTTGGTGAGGCCACACCTGGAATATTGTGTGCAGTTTTGGTTTTCTTTTCTGAGGAAGGATGCTCTTGCTCTCGAAGGAGTGCAGCGAAAGTTTACCAGGCTGATTCCAGAATTGGCGGGACTGACATATGAGGAGAGACTGACTAGGTTAGGATTTCTTCCGCTGAAGTTCAGATGAATGAGGGGGATCTCATTGAGACTTATAAAATTCTAACAGGACTGGACAGGGTAGATGCAAGGAGGATGTTACCAATGGTGGGTGTGTCCAGAACCAGGGGCCACAGCCTGAGGATTGGGGGTAGACCATTTAGGAGAAGATGAGGAGACATTTCTTCACCCAAAGAGTGGTGAGTCTGTAGAATTCATTAGCACAGGAAGTAGTTGATGCCAAAATATTGAATGGATTCAAGAGGCGGCTAGATAAAGCACTTGGGACCAACGGGATCAAAGGTTATGGGGAGAAAGCAGGGTTAGGTTATTGTGATGGACGATCAGCCGTGATTGTGATGAGTAGCGTGGCAGGCTTGAAGGGCTGAATGGCCTCCTCCTGCTTCTATCTTCTACGTATGTTTCTGTGTATGGTTGTAGCTCTAGCAAAACATCCTCCTTTTCAGGATGAACAAAAAAAAACCAAATTTGCATACATTATCTTCCATGACAATGTTACCTAACTTACGCACCATGTCTCTCATGCATTAATAACTGTTAGTCCCACTTTTGTTAATTTATTTACACATATGGCACACATAATCTTTTCAGTGTTTGGGTCCTGCGATGGTATATATGCGGTTGTTGAATTTTTCCTTCAACATCTGCTGGAGGAAATGAACTACTCCAAAGTTATGTGTCACAATCTTCTCAGCTGACTCTTTTGATTTACACTGTTTCCACTAGTTGCTTTAGCTGTGTTCAGCAAGACAAGATTGTCTTAATCTGACCCTTTCTCGCTTAATCTGTTTATTTGTTTATTTGTCGTAGCGGCTGGCAAAATGCTGCAAGTAGTTTGTGACATGTCTACAGTTATTAATTTGCTGAATGTATTGGCTTTAGTTTAGACTCTGGAATTCCACACCTTCAGTCTTGTCATTCAGTCTTGCTGTCAGGTTAATTTGTTTTCTTGGATTGAGTACTATTACATCACAGCCTCAAATTTACCTTCAGGGATTTCATTTTTGGATTGTTATCTGGTGTAACTTTACACAGGTCCACAAAGCACATAATGTCATTGGAAACACTGGTGTGTATCTAGCATTTCATATTGTTGTCGGGGCTCTTGTGGTGCAATGGCACCGAACCTACCTCTGGTCCAGGAGGCCTAGCTTCAAGTCCCACCTGTGTCATAACATCTTTGAACATTATGAGTACAAGACATCTTCAATTCATACTTTCATTCTGCTGTCTTCATCACAATAAGTACAAACCATTATCCACTGTCAGCTTTCTTTAAAGCATGAGATAACAAGGTGTAGAACTGGATGAACACAGCAGGCCAAGCAGCATCAGAGGAGCAGGAAGGCTGATGTTTCAGGCCTTGACCCTTTGCCCAAATCTTCTTCTGTCAGCTTTCTAGTACCTACACTTGATTTGACAGAATCAGCATCAAGCATCTCTGCATAAATAATCTCCACCGACTTGCTTGTCTTCTTCAAATCTAAACGTGTGCTTGTAAGATTGTTTATCTTCTGAGTTAAAAGAGTGTTTTCTCTAGGCTGTGATACTTTGCAAAAAGGCCATCCCCTATTCCCAATTCCTTCGCCTCCGCCACATCTGCTCCTGAGATGACACATTCCACTCCCGGACATCCCAGATGTCCTCGTTTTTCAAGGACTGCAACTTCCCCTCCACAGTGGTCGAAAACGTCCTCAACCGTGTCGCTCGCATTTCCCGCAACTCATCCCTCACACCCCCTCCCCGCAACAACCAAAACAGAATCCCCCTCATCCTCACATACCACCCCACCAACCTCCGGATCCAACGCATCATCCTCTGACACTTCCGCCATCTGCAATCCGACCCCACCACCAAGGACATTTTTCCCTCCCTACCCTTATCTGCCTTCTGGAGAGACCACTCTCTCCGTTACTCCCTTGTCCACTCCACACTCCCCTCCAGCCCACCACCCCCGGCACTTTTCCCTGCAACCGCAGGAAGTGCTACACCAGCCCCTACACCTCCCCCCTCATGCCCATCCCAGGTCCCAAGAAGACCTTCTACATCAAGCAGATGTTCACCTGCACATCTGCTAATGTGGTATACTGTATCCGCTGTTCCCGATGTGGCCTCCTCTACATCGGGGAAACCAAGCGGAGGCTGGGAGATCGCTTTGTGGAACACCTACTCTCGGTTCGCGACAAACAACTGCACCTCCCAGTCGTGATCCACTTCAACTCCCCCTCCCACTCCTTGGACGACATGTCCATCCTGGGCCTCCTCCAGTGCCACAACGAAGGTTGCAGGAACAGCACCTCATATTTCACTTGGGAACGCTGCAGCCCAATGGTATTAATGTGGACTTCACAAGCTTCAAAATCTCCCCGCCCCTGACCGCATCCCAAGACCAGCCCAGCTTGTCCCCGCCTCCCTAACCTGTCCGTACTTCCTCCCACCTATCCACTCCTCCCACCTCAAGCCCCACCCCCATCTCCTACCTACCAGCCTCACCCTGCCTCCTTGACCTGTCCGTCCTCCCTGGACTGACCTATCCCCTCCCTAACTCCCCATCTACACTCACCTTTACTGGCTCCATCCCCGCCTCTTTGACCTATCTGTCTCCTCTCCACCTATCTGCTCCTCTATCAATCTTCTATCCACCTACCCCTCTCTCCCTATTTATTTCAGAATCCTCTTCCCCTCCCCCATTTCTGAAGAAGGGTCCAGACCCAAAACGTCAGCCTTCCTGCTCCTCTGATGCTGCTTGGCCTGCTGTGTTCATCCAGCTCCACACCTTGTTATCTGTGATACTGTGTGTTGTTTTAGGGAATGACCTGCACAGTACTTTTATCTTGTCGTTGGGCTTGATCTTTCTACAGCTGCTTCTGTGGATGCTTATTTCTTTTCTCCACATTGTTGCACTTGAAAGATCTGAGTGCTTAACAAAGTATGTCACAGGTTTGGGCTGCCTCTCCATCTTGTGGTTCCCACCCTCCCTTACGGCTCTCAGACATTCTCACCAGTGCTGCCTGTGCAAGATCCTGTGAATCTACCGAGAAAACAGAAGCACCAAAACCAGCGTCCTTGACCAGACCATCATCTGAAGCATCGAGGCACTGATCACCGTTGATTGGCTGTGACGGGCTGGGCACGTTGTCTACATGTCCAACACGAGACTCCCCAAGCAGGTGCTCTACTCCCAGCTCCAAAACGGTAGGCAAGCCCCAGGTGGACAGAGGACACTCTTCAGTGATAACCTTAAGGCCCCACTGGCGAAATGTGGCATTCCCACAGACACCTGGGAATCAATGGCCCAAGACCATCTAAAGTGGAGGAGGAGCACCCGGAAAGGCGTGGAGCTCTTTGAGACTTGCCATCAGGAAAAACTGGAAGCCAGGCGAAAACAGCGTAAGGACCATGCTGCCACACCAACTCCCCAACTATCTTCTACCTGCGGAAGCCACATCGAACTGTAAAGTTACCTATGGACTCAGCCTAAGAATGGGAGAGAGTCTTCCCTGTCTGCGAGGGACTGCCAATGATGACGATGGACAACTTCATCTGTTCTCCGATGTATATGCTATATTGAGATCCAACCTTGGAGCTTGTGCCTATGTTATAACTTCTTCAAGAGTCAAAATCTCTTCTCAAATTGTGCTACCTTAATAGGATCTCTGAGATGTAAGATCTTTATTGAGATCTTCTTTCAGGTGCCTGAATTGACAGGATCCCGTGAGCACGTTAATTCAGTCGCATACTAATCAGTGGATTTTTTTTTTACCCTGATTCCTAATATTAAACACACAGGGCTGAATCTTATTTCTTTTGCAAAGTACAAGTTGGCCAACTTGTTTGGAGAATTTTTTGCTGCAAGATCTAATTTTCTCGCCATATCTTTCCACACTTGCATCATTAAATACCTACCCCACATCCAAGTCCCACCCCATCTGACCATATGCTGTTTCTGGAACAACTCACTACTGCCAGGATATCCTGGAATTAATTCCTTTGCATTTATGCCAGTCGTGCACCCAGTTCCTGACAATTGCCCCAAACATGGCAGGTAGGGTGAAACTTGGGATAACAAGGTGCAGAGCTGGATGAACACAGCAGGCCAAGCAGCATCAGAGGAGCAGGAAGGCTGATGTTTCAGGCGTAGACCCTTCATCAGAAACTTGGCATTTGTTTTGTGGACAGAAAACTGGAGGTACTGGCAACTGGGTTGGTAGATAATGCCACTGTCATTTCTCTGATACCTCACTCTCACAGTATCACTGCTACTGTATCCACCTCCCATCAAGCAGATGTTCTACCACTCTCACTGTTAGCTGCAACAGCTACCCTCACTCTGTGTCACTCACTCCAACAACCAGATACCACTTACCCTGCATTCCCTCTGCACTACCTACTCACTCACTTGGGACGCCTCCCCACATGCACCCAAAAGTAACAGCTGTGTTACCCACTTTCATCTCCCTTCATACCGACCTCTCTCTAATTCTCAGAATAAGGCCCAGTAGGGCAGAAAGAGTCAAGGTGTGTAGGGTGGGCTGCCTGACATTCACCGTCCCTTATATAGAAAGCAGCCTGCCATGTACTATTCTGAGAGACAGCCTGACTATGTCCAAGCCTCCTAAAATGCCCTTGACTTACTATGCCAGGGCCCACCTGAACATAGGCTATCTCTCTTGACTTGACTGAATCCTGCTGACAACAGTGACAAGCTTCCTGCCTTTATGTCTGCACTGAATAATACGGCAGGAAAGAAGTAATGCAAGTCGGGTAGCTCTAGATGACTGGGGAAACTGCATAAAGGCAAAGCAAGGTAGCAGTCCTGTAATCATCCAGGCGGGTCCAGAGTCAGTGAGTGTGATGACATTGAGCGAAGAGCCTGAAGATGCAGCCTGGTCCATGAGCTGGGTGTCCCCCCCGAGCATACAATTTTCTTACGGGAGCATTAACAATGACAGTTACTGATGCAACTAAAATGCAGTATTGATGCAGAAGCATCTTGTAAGGGCATTGGAGCTTTGTCATAAGGATTCTTAGACATTTACATATGTTGGATGCCAATGTCTGTGGATGTAGACTGTGTGTGGCTGGCATCTGTGGAATGTGCCCTGAGATGATGGTGCCAGGTGTCCAACATGGAGGTCTTTTGAAGCAAGTAGAAAGCACAAGTCTGCAAATAACTTTTCCATGTCATGATCTATTAATGTCTACCTCTCTTGGCGTGTCTTGTGAGATAGGAATCTGAATATTACTGCAGTGAGTTGGGCCATTAACAAGGTTTGTAACAAGTAATAATCCTCTTAATTGGGAATTCAGCATTGCCTAGTGAGAATCTGGTCACACTGCTTAAGAAAAGCATAAAAGATGTTGTGAGATACTAATGATGTCAAGGTAGACCCCTTGCGCGATTCTGCTACAAACTTTACCATGGCCATGGTTGCTCATATAGAGTCACAGAGTCATACAGCACAGAAACGGAACCTTCAGTCCAACCAGTTCATGCCGAACATAATACCAAACTAAATTGGTCACACCTACCTGCCTCTGGCCTTTATCCATCCAAAGCTTTCCTATTCATGTACTTATCCAAATGTCTTTTAAACATTGTAATTGTGCCCAAATCCACTTCTTCCTCAGGAAATTCATTCCACATGCGAACCACATTCTGTGTAAAACAAATTGCCCCTCATGTCTTCTTTAAATCTGTCTCCTCTCACCTTAAAAATGTGCCCCCTAGTCTTTAAATCCCCCATCCTAGGGAAAAGACAACAATCATCAACACCATCGATAGCCCTCAATATTGTATAAACTTCTATCAGGTACTCTATAAGATTCTGTCCACACTGTTCATAAGTTGCATTCAGCTTCAATGCTTTCCAAGATGCAGCCTGTTTTTTTCTGTTATTCTTTGCTGAAAATTGACATGGAATAGACTATGTTACAGTCTATACTCAGTGATAAAACTGTAGCTGCTCATAGCTGCTCTGGTGTGTGAATCAAATCTGTTGCAATTTTATAAGTTTGCCATTATGATTGGAAAAACCGCCATGCAGCTCTGCTTGATAATACCTTTCATTTCAACCGGGACTGGTCTCACCCAGTGCTTTCAGCAGCAGCCTTTTTATTTGTTCCTTTTCTGTGGCTTTTAGCTGTTTCCAGCAGATCTAAATATTCCTATATTCCTCTTATTAAAGATGTGTTTTCATTCATCTCTTCAGTACTCAGTCTCAACTCCACTCTGACACCACGTTAAAAGGTCAGAGGAAATCAATCATGCTTGTTTGGTTTTTTGGGTTTTAAGGAGTCCCTCATGGCAGAGGTCATTATGACAATGACAAGTTCAATGCAAGATGCTGAGTTTTGCTTCTTGCCAGATTTGCCTGACCTATTTTAATGCCTCTATCAAAATCAATGGGCCAATTATCATGTCTTTTATGCATAAAAGACCTTTGCTGACTGATTTTCACTTTTTTTGTCAGTTAATTCATCAGTGAGTCATCCAACATATCACTTATAACAGATTCACTAGCTGCAAGATCATGTAACCTTAATCAGAAATGCTGGCTATCTACTGTACATTTATTACTGTCGTACAATTTTCATTTATTGTAGTTTATTGCTTGCAAAAGCATTGGTAAGTTTAAGATTTTAACACTTTAAATTCTGAAAACCATCAAACTACTGATACATCTATTATTGGTACCTCATGATAATCCAACAGGGAAAGATAGATAGCCGATCAACTGTGTTTAGTTTTTATTAATTGATTACATAATTAAAATAAAGAAATAACAATAAATATTTCCATAATAGGATGGGGAAAATAGCTTGGGTTCCTGTTCATTATCCATTGAATCCTAGTGGAAAGTGTGCGAGATTGGATTTGGCATGATTTGAAATGACAGCGATGCCCTCAAGAGTTACAGGCGACAAAACTCATGCCCTAGGTTTTTGGACGTTATGCACGTAAGTTTTTCTCTCCAAAATACTTTTTAACTCTCACTGACACTTCCCATGTGGGCCCTGCTATCGAGGACGTTATCCGGCACGTAGGGAGTAACTTCCAAAGATTTTCTGAAGAAGGGTCTAGACCCGAAACGTCGGATTTCCTGCTCCTCTGATGCTGCTTGGCCTGCTGTGTTCATTCAGCTCTACACCTTGTTATCTCAACTTCCAAAGTGTGTTATCTCATCCTGTTAAGCAAACACTATTACCTACATATTGCAATATCAGTTTGGAGTATCAAGGATGTGAGTGCCTGCACGTACACTGCTCCCGAGGCTGCTTGCTCTTATCAGTCACTAAGTAGGGATCTTCAGCTCCCTGTGTACTGTGACAATTTATTGGACACTGAGTCCCTGACGATGGGAGACACTATTATCTTTGTGGGACATTAAAATTCAAACATTGTATCAGACATTTGCATTTCAGCAATGAAGTCCTCACTGTTTCAGTGAAGAAGGTTATCTCAGAGGACAATGGGACCATGACCAGATGGGCCAATGGGCCAAGGAGTTGCAGATGGAGTTTAATTTCGATAAATGCGAATCAGGGCACTTAATGGTAGGGCCCAGGGGAGTGTTGCTGAACAAAGAGACTAGGGGTGATTGGACTTGGGGTGCAGGTGCATAGTTCCTTGAAAGTTGAATCACAGTTAGAAGCAGATAGACAGGGTGGTGAAAAAGGCATTTGGCAATCTTGCCTTCATTAGTCAGTGCATTGAGTACGGGAGTTGGGATGTTATGTTGTGGCTGTACAGGACTTTGATTCGGCCATTCTTAGAATACTGCATTCAATTCTGACCCCCTGTATTGGAATGATGTTGTTAAATTTGAAAGGGTTCAGAAAATATTTACAAGGATGTTGCTCAGCCTGGAGGGTTTGAGTTATAAGGAGAGGCTAAATAGGCTGGGGATATTTTCCCCTGTAGTGTCGGAGGCTGAGAGGTGACCTTGTAGATGCTTATAAAATCATGTTAGGCATGGACAGGATGAATAGCTAAGGTCTTTTCCCCAGGGTAGGGGAGTCCAAAACTGGATGACATAGGTTTAAGGTGAGAAGGGAATGATTTAAAAGGGAGCTAACGTAATTTTTTTCATGCAGAGGATGGTGCATGTATCGAATGACCTGCCAGAGGAGGTGTTGGAGGCTGGTACAGTTACAACATTTAAAAAGCATCTAAATGGCTACATGAACAAGATCGGTCAAGAAAGATATGCCAAATGCTGGCAAATGGGATTATCTTAATTTAGGATATCTCGTCAGTGTGGACGAGTAGGACCGAAGAGTCTGTTTCTGTGCTGCACATCTCTATGACTCTATGGTACATTGTAATATTCAAGTCTACAGGCCAAGTGCTGGTAAATGTATTTCTATTTACATGGTTTCTCACATCATCGAGGTACTGTAGGTTAAAGATAGTTAAATATAATTCAATCCTTAATGGGGTTTAATTTCGATAAATGCGAGGTGTTGCATTTTGGTGATGCGAATCAGGGCACTTAATGGTAGGGCCCTGGGGAGCGCTGCTGAACAAAGATACTAGGGGTGATTGGACTTGGGGTGCAGAAAGTTGAATCACAGGTAGAAGCAGATAGAAAGGGTGGTGAAAGAGGCACCTTAAGGATGCAGAGTTAAGGCACAGTTTCTCAAAGATTGCTGGCTTCTCCACAGTACAGATTATCCCACCAACTTTGATCTGACTTTATGTCAACCCTGAGATGTATTTTAACAAGATGAAATCCCCATTGCTCAGTGTATATTTGGTGTACAATTATCCACAGTTTATCATGCTGGTCAATATTTGATATTGTAGCATCAGTCTGCTGTTCCAGCTGCATTTGACAAACCAGTGAGGGGTTCCTAGGTATATTCTTTGATGACATGATTCATGACTCCAGTGCACAAACCATGCACAAGTGTGCAGAATAGGAAAGCCATACACCCATAAGAAATGTGCTAGAACAGAATAAGAGGACTAAAACAATCCTCCTAGTGCCTGAACCACTCTGGAGGAGTCCTACATACCTAACAGTGTGTGTTTCAAGCTGAGTGGTGGTCTGCTCCATGTTGCCCACCCTTGCCATTATGAGACAGCAGCTTCTAACATCACGTGTATGGCAACCAGCTAGGAAAGAGTAGAAGAGGAGGAAGAAAAGAAGAGGCAACAAACACACTCCTTTATGGCAGACGGTTGAACTTGACTCATTTGGATGGAATATCAGTATCACCACCACTTTCTCTGGAGTAGATAGAGATAGGCTATAAGAGCTGGCCTAGCCACATCCCATGGATAAATTTTGAAAACAGTATCATCAACCCCAATTCTTCTTAGTCTCAAATAGTCTGAAGAACCTGGAGGATAGACCACAGATAAATTTCAGCAGAAGAAGTTTAGGCAGCAAATGTAGTTTATTACATTAACACTTAGGGAGGTTAACTATTAGAGAAGACACGTGTGCATCCATCTGGAGACTGTGGCAGAGTCCACCCGATTCTCCACCCAGTGGCTGTGATATTATTAGACTGGGCAGAGCTGAGCATATATCAAACATAAATTCTTTCACGACCGTTACTCAATACAATAAATACCCTGTTCAACAACAGTGGCACACCTTACCTCCTCTCTATTCCTGAGCATCACAGCATCCTCTTCACCACAAAACAAAAACAAAAGGCAACACAAAATAAGCCGATTAAAGAAAAAGTTCAATGCACAAGAGTGATATGAAATCCTCACAGTTTCAGTGAAGAAGGTTATCTCAGAGGACAATGGGACCATGATCAGATGGGCCAATGGGCCGAGGAGTTGCAGATGGAGTTTAATTTCGATAAATGCGAGGTGTTGCATTTTGGTAATGCGAATCAGGGCACTTAATGGTAGGGGCCTAGGGAGTATTGTCGAACAAAGAGACCTAGGGGTGATTGGACTTGGGGTGCAGGTGCATAGTTCCTTGAAAATTGAATCGCCCGTAGAAGCGGGTAGACAGGGCAGTGAAAATCAACATATCATTCTTATGCATTATTTTATTAAGGCCTGTCTCCCCCTTTTCTCCATCTGAATGCTGTTTCACAATTGCTGGCCCAGTGGCAGCAGTATGGCTGGTGGAAGGCTGCTAAATTTCAATGGTGGAAGGAACACATGGCCCTGCAGCATGACCATGAACAGCTTTAGCCCTAGAAGGTTTGATTTCAGACTGAACCATCTTGGCGTGGATGGCAGCCATTTGTGTTGGCTGCTAGGCAACAGCTCACGATAGGGAGGACACAGTGCCAGGGGTCTGGCTTCAATTCCACCCTCGGGCAGCTGGCTGTGTGGAGTTTGCACATTCTCCCCGTGTCTGTGTGGGTGTCCTCCGGGTGCTCCGGTTTCCTCCCACAGTCCAAAGATGTGCAGGCTAGGCAGATTGGCCATGCTAAATTGCCCATAGAGTTCAGAGGTGTGTAGATTAGGTCAGTTATAGGGGCTTGGGTCTGGGTGGGATGCTGTGTGGGTCAGTGTGGATTTGTCAGGCTGAAGGGCCTGTTTCCTCACTGTAGGGATTCTATGAAAAAAACCACCCGAAGTCTGTCAATGAAAATGCTTTCATCCTAATAGAAGCAAACAACTAGATGCTCCGTGCAATCACAGCTATTCTTCATGCCGGTGCTTGAGCAACCTTATAATCAGTTCTAAAAGGCTGTGTGTACTGAGTGTCGGAAATCATGGTGTCGGCAAGCTAAGTTTATATGACAACAGTCTCCACCTCTATGGCAGCAAGCTGATGCAAGTCTTGAACTTCAACTTTGGGAGGCTTCTGATTGTATTGACACTGTGCACAATTGGAATGGAAGCTGAGACAACAGCCATGAGGCAGCAATAAAGTTGGGCCCATAAATGTGATCATGAAATTGATCACCAATTCCGTGCTGGAAAAGGTGATCTCCGAACTCTGTTTATTGAACTGTGCCAATTTGGTGCTGGGCTTCTCCATGCTCCTTGATTATAACAGCCAGGTCTCTCAATGCATCAAACATTTCATTGCTTGTCTGGCTTTTCTGTATCCTGCCACATCAAAGTCCTCATCTGTGCCTTCTATAGCAGAAGTTGACTGCAACCATACCCCTCAGTGGAATTGGTTAAAATCCATCACCCCGCCTCATCTTTTATAGTCCTAACCTCAATACTAATCATGGCCTCAGTTGTGACCAATCCAAGCATGGTAGCAACATCCCTTGCATGGTTATGAGGACAGACAGCATGATGTGTCCCCCACCAGTTAGGTTCTGCTGCCAATGGTTGTGTAAGACAGAGAGAGAGAGAGAAACTTGTGTCAATGAATGGCGCTCTGGGTTTGAGTATTACAAGTGCCATACTTGAATAGTGGAGGTGTGGCAAGAAAAAAGCTAGGTGTGTGAAGCTTGCAGCAATATTAAATATAGAAGGATCAGGAGACTCTATAAATATTATATATGAGTTGTTCTTAATCGATAATGGTGGTAGGTGAATGAACAGGATAGGTGAATGGAGCAGCATGTGATGCTAGCAGTTTAAATACACACACTGACCTTGGTCATAAATATGAAGCCATTAAGCTTATTGTTGCATTGCATTCAGGGCATTGAGGCTAGAGTGCTTGCATTATCTGCGAAAGTTATCTGCTTCCACTTCTGAGTCTCTATCCTGAGGGCCTCCTATTGTCTTCCAGTGGGTAAAGGACCTTCCTCCTCCTGCCCACTATTTGCACCAAGTCAACCAACGTTGTGTCAGATAACCTTGGAGATTGCTGTCTATCTTCATGTACTGTTTTCACAATTATTCCTGCTCAAGAACTCTTCTGGAACCCAGTTCCTGCGGCAGCCAGAATGCACCTTGCCTTTAAGAAGTGCAGATTGTCTTTACATAGTGCAGGTTACCTTTAAGTGTGCTAGCGTCACACAGGCATGGATACCTGTTAAGGTGTGCACTCACTGAGTAGCATGTTTAGTGCTGGGCTTCCTGCAAGCATCATTCAAACTGGCAGACAATACAACTTAACTGGATTGGAAGGAATGAACATAGATTAATCACACCGGGCAATCCCCATAGTTGTTTTTGAGCCTCACACAACTTCCTTCCCCCATCACCTTTTATCTTGGGGGTAAAATATATGTCAATCTCTTTTCACCTGTGACTTGGCTAAAATGATCATGTTTACATCTATGAATATTTCATGATATTTTATTCACATCTCGTATTAAAATTGTAGTTATGCCATTATGATTGAAATATGAAATCATATTCTCCCTGTCTAAATATCATCACATTTCGCTCTCAACATTTTTAAATTAAAAATCAGGATTGCATTTATTCTTCAGTAATATATACAATATTGTCAAACCATATTTAGAAGACTAAACATTAAAAAAAAGCAGTTGAGAGACTTGGAGTTCTTTCCACCTACGCACCTTATGTCTCTTGAAATGAATCATCCCAGCACAGTATTATGCCGAGAACTGCTGTTAGTGGAATGCTGTAGCCTTGTGGAAATACTACTGAGAAAGGGCCTATTCTGGCTCTTAAAAACTATGAACCATTATCTTCTCTGCTGGGTCACATTCACACTTTCCCTCCATTGATTTTAAATAACATAATTGTTTTCAATTTGCATCTAGTACTGAAGAAAATTCATCATTCAATTTAATGTACATGCGTAATGTCTAATGCATTTATTCAAATTGCTATCTCTCTTCTTGGTGATTCCTCCCCACATTAGCAAACTACATCTATTCTTGGTGTGTACAGTGCAAGTAAGATTTCCTCAAGCTTCAGATTCAGCCAACCAATTGCTTGAAATCACATAATAAATAAATGGTTATTTATGGGAACTTGCTGTGCGTCCATTGGCTGTCATCTTTTCAACATTATAATAGATTAAAAATGCTTCAATGGCTGTAAAACACTTTAAGACAGCCACTGATGGTACTGATCAAATGCAGTTTATTTTTTTTCTTTTTTAGTTAAAGCCCCAGTGCTCACTACCTTTCTCTCCCCCAAGGATTTATATTCTCTTTGATTTACTCCAGTGCACTGCCCTCTATATTTTTCTGATCCTAATTTTGTACTCTGCATCTTGTTCCTCCCTTATCTTTATCACCTTCATCTTCCCACTCCACTGCCTCCTTTCTCAATTTCCTCCTTGGTATTTTTTCTATCCTTGTGAAGATTGAACTTTGGTGCTCTGATATCAATATGTGGACATGCACCAAAGTAGAAACAGAACCTATACATAATGTATATGAAGTTGCCATCGGTATAGAAGAAAGAATATTAAAAGATGGCATAATTAATATGGTACACTGCTTAAGATGTCAATTTAATAGGAAATCAAATGAAACGAAAATGAATACTGCAAATTTTCAATCACTGTCTGGAATCCTACATGCATTTATTCCTTTGAGGCACAACACGGAAGTATCTACTTACTTGACAGAGGAAACAAAACATTTTGTTAACATGGATACATGAAATAACCTATTTTTTATGCATTATTTATGCTTGTCTCTTGTTTCTACCATGGGCCACTAATCTCCTCATTTCATTTTGTTCAAAAGAACTAAATTCAAGTAGGGAAGTGAAAGTGACTGTTCTTGACATCAAGGCAGCAATGGACTAAGTGCTGCATCAAGGAGCCCTGGAAAAATGAATGTTGATAACAATCAGAGGGAAAGCTTTCCTCTAGTTGGAGTCCTATCTAGTACAAAGAAGGAAGATTGTGATTGTTGGAGGTTAGTCATTTCAATTCCAGGGCATCACTGCAGGAGTTCCTGAGGGTAAAATCAATAGGCCAACCACCTAGCCAGCTGCTTCATCAATTATTTTCCATCCCTGCTAGGTTTAGAAGTAGGGAACATGAAGGGGGTTTGTACTTGTAGTTTTTCTTTAGTAGAGCTATTGTGGTGCAGTGGTAGTGGTGTGTTCCTATGTCTGGACTGGAAGGCTTGGGTTCAAGTCCTACCTGCTCCAGAAGTGTGTCACAGAAGTGTGTCATAACACATCTAAACAGGTTTATTAAAAATATCTAGATGTCAGGATACTTGCACAATGTTGATTCCCATTTGATACTTTTCAGATGCTGAAGCAGTCTACATCTATCTGCACTGAGATTTGGACAAAATTTAAGCTTAGGTTGATAAATGCAAGATTATAACATCTGTGCCGCATCTGCCATGACCATTTCCAACAACAGAGAACCTAAACATTGTTATTCAGTGGCCAAATCTCCACTATCATTGACAAGGAACTGAGCTGATCTACCGTATAAATACTGCAACAGTGACCACAACAACACATCAGAGACATGGAACCTGAGGCCTGTAACTCATTTCCTGATTCCTAAAAGCCTTTCCAATATCTACAAAGTGAAAGTCAGTAGTGTGGTGGAATAGTTTCCCCTTTCCTCTAGGAACACAGTTCCAACAACACTTGAGAAGGTCAGCACTACCTGGGAGAAAATTGTCTGCTTCTTTGGCAATTCATTCACCACAATTACAAAATGGCAAACGTGCATAACATATACAAGATATAGGGTAGAAACACTCCAAAATTCCTTCAACAACACCTTTGAAACCTGCGAACTCTGCTATCTAGAAGACAAGGGCAGCAGATGCATAGGAACATCACCCGCTGCAAGTTCCCCTCCAATCCATCCACCATCCTGCCTGGGCACTATATAACCATTCCTTCACTGTGGATCAAAATCCTGAGACTCCTTTCCTCACAGCACTGTAGATGTATCTACACCGTATGGATGACAGTGGCTCGAAAAGGTAGTTCACCATCATCTTGTCAAGTGTAATTGAGAATGGACAACAAATGCTGCTTTTGCTAGTGATGTCTATATCGCATGAAAGAATACAAAAAACATTTTTCCATGTCTTTCAATTTAATTTCCATTTCTTAGGAGAAATGTGACTGTGACACATACCTCCACAGTTTTCACCTTTACTTACCTCAGCACTATTAGATGCTTCCCATCCATTTCTGGAGACTTATCAATTTGAAACATAGCCCAGTTTTTTGCATCTTCACTTTATTAATTTTTAGCCCATACAGTATCTCAGCTTTTCCCTGTGTCAAATTTGATTCTTGCATTATTGTCTTCCTTGCTAAAGAACAATATAAAGTACTCATTAGCATCCTACAAACATGCAAGCATAGGAGCTGAAACAGACCATTCAGATGTTGGAGCATGTTTAGCCATTCAATAAGATCACTGCTGATCTGTTTGGTTAGAATTCCACATTCCTACACAGCCCTGATAACTACTGATTTCCTTGGTTAACAATAATCTATGTCTGCATTAAAAATATTTAATGACCAATAGTCTATCTGCTTTGGACTTTAAAATCCTATCGAAGCTTAGCCCTATTCAAACAAATGGCTTCAAATATTGACAGTGGCTTAAAACAACTTGCTAGTGACCTGCCGTAATCACATTGAAGATTCATTTATATAGCTGTACTTCAGCCAGTTTCTCAAGTAATAGATTCAGGTGTAAGAACATGCAAATAAAAGGATCTTGCTTTTAATATGTTTGAATGAGGCCAAATTTTATTTCTGGCAGCCGCCAGTGGCACATATTGACACCTATACAAATATGGCAGCTTTCATTTTCCAGGTCTCGCTCCGACATGAGACAGATTACTGAACATTTATAAATTGTAGTGATTGGAATGAGGTTGGCCAGGTGGATCCATGGAGTATGAGATCTCTGATTGGGCCTGTTAACCTGGGCCAATCAGGGAGCCCTGGCCAACAGGAGTCTCAGAAAATGTCCTCACTCGAGGGACTGGCTCTGAGTTAGCATGTACTTTGCTCATGTAAATAACGGGTGACAGAATACCAGCCTTCGTTCAGTTGTTTCATAAGTAAAATGCTGAATTTGCAATTTTATAAACAACGTTATGTAAAGGAGCATTTCTCAACATCACTTCTAAATTTACCTTCTACTATCTAAAATCAATGTCTTTTGGACATAGTCTCAGCATTTAGCTCAAAGTATTAATATCCAGGTTTAAATTTTCATACAAAATCACCCTTTGGACAGGATAAAAAGTCAAGTTTCTCTCGTCTTTGTTCATAACTCAGATCCCTTGGTCCAGAAATGGCTTTGTGGGTGTTTTCTCCAGCATTTCAATGCCTTCCTTGTTTCTTGGCAACCAGAACTGTATAAAAATACTGTCGTTAATAAGGGCTCTGTACATTTGATCGCAACTTCCTTGACCCGTATTCTATTGCTGTTGCAATGTAATTAATATTCTGTTGATTTTCACAATTAATACTCTACATTTGGTGGAAAATTTCTATGTTGATGTGAGATTATTAGCCCTCTTTCAGTTTCAACATTAATTATTCCAAAACCAGTTGTTAAGTGCATGTGTTGCTTATTCTGTTATACAGTGTTTCTCATTTGTCTATGTTAAATCTCATTTGCCATTGTTCTGCTTGCTTACACATTCTATCCGATTCATGCAGTGATGTATCAGCTACCATCACTGCCCATCCCAATGTGATACCAAAATGTTGAAACACTTCATACTGAGTTTCTGAACTCAGGTCCTCAGGTTAGAAATGGTAGAGATCCCAGTACTGGTATCTGACTCAAAACTTGACTCCACTTGTTACAACCGTCGAATCAATCCTTATTATTTTCTGCCCACAACCCAGTTATTATGCGTACCCAGGACTAACACTGAAACACTAGCACTTTGATTTTATATGACAGCTACTTGTGATCAAATTTTTTTAAAGGAATGATTCAAAAGTATTTGTTCTCTTGAGATTTGTTATTGGATGGGGTTGTGGATGAAGTCAGTTTGTTGTACTGAAAGGATATTATTAGCAGGAAATACGGAAGTGGGTAATATCTGGGAGATGATTTAATAGAGATCCCTAAAATTATGAAGGGCCTTGATTGAATAGACATAGAGGAAATCTTTCCATTTATGGAAAATCACGGCCATATTGACTCCAATAATTTCAACAGGAAATTGAACAACTTCTTAAACTTCTTAAAAATGTATTTGGTATGTGGATCAAATTGAATAGTCTAGATGCTTTAAGGGGAAGATGGATCAACACATAAAGCAGAAAGGAACAGAATGTATGCTGATGGGGTTTAGATTAAGCTGGATTCTTGTGTAGCATAGGTGCTGGCATAGATGCATTGGGCCGCATCACCTATTTTCGTGCAATAAATTCTGTGCAGTTTATTTCTATGCAATATATTTTAAGCTCTGAGACTAAATCTGGGATTATGATCAACCTGATAGAAGGGAAGACTTCTTTGTCTAATGACTGCAGAGTTCCAAAGTCAAATACATTTTCAGCAAAATGGTGCAGTTCCAGAAGCTTCTTTAAAGCACATCAGTGAAACTAAGTACAAGAGAAATCAAACAGGAGTCTAGTATTGTAACCTGAAACATCACGCTGGCTCACTAGTTAAGTCATGCAATTGAAGACAGATAAGTAGAACTTAATCTTGAATGCAATCACACATTACGTTACCTGGGAGTTTTCACTTTTGGCAATGGTTCAAAAGCAGAAAAGTGTTTCCTTCACTATGTTGAAAACTAAACGCCATGTAAAGTTTAAAAACATCAACAGTAAGTGTATAAATAGGTTTTCAATCATGCTATGCGAGATGAGTAACAAATGTGTAATGGGTTCACATGAACTTCTTTTGTCCATTTTTTGAACAAAGGCATTGACATATTGAAAGTTATCATGTTAGAAATTGAACGGTGTCCAATTCAGAGAATGATCCTACTATTATTCACATGTACACAGCTAATCTCTCATTAATGGTAGGATCATAGAAAAATTGTGTCCCTGGCCTCAATTATTGATTACCAGGAAGTTGTAGGTGTGACACAGATTCAGAGAAGACCTATTACACACTTGCTCCACGTGATCTTACAATTAGTTATTAAAAACAATCCTTAGAACTCAAAAGTGCTCTGTTTGAGGATCAATGGTTTGGCAGCCATATATTTGAGAATACTTACCACAGCAAGAACAAAATATAATTATCATTTAATACTGAAAACGAGGAACCTAAATGGCCAACATACCTGTGACAGTGCTTTGAAAGACCTACCCAATTATTGCCAAAACATTCAGTATTTTTCTATTGCTCTGCAATTTATTTCAATGTCTGGAATTTATCCAAATATTTATTTTGAATGTTAATCTTCAATCTATTGCGTGAGTAATATCATGTAACATTGCATCACTTCCTGTGATGATGTATGCTGTGGCTCAATAACTTATCACACAATCAGACCTAATCCCTTATAATGCATTTCTCAACTTTGATTCAACCCTTCATATTACATTTCACCCCAAATTTCTGACTTCAATTTCTTTTTTTACAGGAACAACTGCTTTGATGATTTCACTTATCTGTTCAAATGTGCCCTTTGGAGGAGTTTGGGAATTAAAATCCTCTATGTGGTCTCTTCGAACTCAGCTGGGTATGAAGAGAACTGACAGAGGACTCCAGTTCAGCACAAATGCAGAATCTCTGGTCTGCCTGAAAATGATTTTGGAGATATTCTGGATGCAAACTGTAACACAGGGTAAGGGATGGCCTAATGGTATTATCACTAGACTATGAATCAAGAAACCCAGTTAATGTTCCAGGGACTTGGGTTTGAATCCCACCACGGCAGATTAAAAGAAAAGTCTGGAATTAAGAATCTACTGATCACCGTGAATCCATTGCCGATTGTTGGAAAAACACATTTGGTTCACTAATGTCCTTCAGGGAAGGAAATCTGCCACCCTCACCTGGTCTGGCCTACATGTGACTCCACACCCACAGCAATGTGTTTGATTCTCAACTGCCCTCTGAAATGGCCCAGCAAGCCACTCAGTTGTACCAATCACTACAAAGTCTCAACAAAATGAAAATGGCATCAACCTAGGCACCAGAAAAGACAACGGCAAAAACAGCTCTGTCAACCTCCTCACTAACATCTGTGGGTTAGTGCCAAAATTGGGAGAGCTGTCTCACAGACTAGCTTGACATAGTCATACTCACAGAATCATATCTTACAATGTCCCAGACACCACCAACACCATCCCAGGATATGTCCTGTCTCAATGGCAAGATAGACCCAGCAGAGGGGGTGGCACAGTGATATACAGTCAGGACGGTGTTGATCTAGGAGTCCTCAAAGTTGACTCCAGACCCCATGAAATCTCATGGCTTCAGGTTAAACGTGGGCAAGGAAACCTGCTGCTGATTACCACGTACCGTCCTCCCTCAACTGATAAATCAGTACTCCTCCATGTTGAACAACATTTAGAGGAAGCACTGAGGCTGGCATGGGCACAAAATGTACTCTTGGTGGGGGGTGGATTTGAATGTATGCCACCAAGAGTTGTTCAGCAGCAGTACTACTGATCGAACTGATTGGGCCCTAAAGACCATAGCTGCTAGATGACTGCACAGTCCTTGTTCAGATGATGTCCCACCTTCAAATTGAGAATAACCTCCATTGTTTTGTGTTGCACTATCACCGTGCTACATGGGACAGACTTCGAACAGATCTAGCAACTCCAAACGAGGCATCCATGAGGCGCTGTGGGCCACCAACAGCAGCAGAATTGTACTCCAGCACAACCTGTAACCTCATGGCCCGGCATATCCCCCACCCAACCATTACCTTCAAGCCAGGGATCAACCCTGGTTCAATGAAGAGTGCAGGACGGCATGCCAGGAGCAACACCAGGCATACCTGAAGAGGAGGTATCAACCTGGTGAAGGAACCAAACAGGACTACTTGCATGCCAAACAGTGAAAGCAGCAAGTGATAGACAGAGCTAAGCGATGCCACAACCAACGGATCAGATTGAAGCTCTGCAATCCTGCCACATCCAGTCGTGAATGGTGGTGGACAATTAAACAATTCACTAGAGGAGAAGGTTCCACAAATATCCCCATCCTCAATGATGGAAGAGACCAGCACATCAGTGTAAAAGATAAGGCTGAAGCATTCGCAGCAATCTTTGGCCAGAAGTGCCGAGCGGATGATCCATCTTGGCCTCCACCAGTGGTCCCAGCATGACAGATACCAGTCTTCAGCCAATTCAATTCACCCCACATGAAATCAAGAAATGTTTGGAGATACTGGATACTGCAAAGGCTACAGGCCCTGACAACATTCTGACAATAGTACTGAAGAACAAAAACAAAGTTGCTGGAGAAGTTCAGCAGGTCTGGCAGCATCTGTGAAGGAAAAAACAGAGTTAATGCTTCGGGTCTGGTGACCCTTCCTTAGAACATAGTGCTGAAGACTTGTGCTCCAGAACTTGCAGCTCCCCTAGCCAAGCTGTTACAGTACAGTTACAACACTGGTATCTACCCAACAATGTGGAAAATTGCCCAAGTATGTCCTGTACACAAAAAGCAGGACAAATCCAACCTGGCCAATGACCGCCCCATCAGTCTACTCTCAATCATCAGTAGATGGAAGGTGTCATCAACAGTGCTATCATGCAGCACCTGCTCAGCAATAACCTGCTCAGTGATGCCCAGTTTGGGTTCCGCCAGGGCCACTCAGCTCCTGACCTCATTACAGCCTTAGTTCAAACATGGACAAATGGACAGCTGAATTCCAGAGGTAAGGTGAGAGTGACAGTGCTTGATGTCAAGGTTGCATTTGACCAAACGTGGCATCAAGGAGCCCTAGCAAAACTGGAATCAATGGCTATCAGGGGGCAAACTCTCCAGTGGTTGGAGACATAACTGGCACATAAAAAGATCATCATGGTTTTTGGAGGTCAATCACCTCAGTTCCAGGACATCTCTGCAGGAGTTCCCCAGGGTAGTGTCCTCGGCCCAACCATCTTCAGCTGCTTCATCAATGACCTTCCCTCCATCATAGGGTCAGAAGTGGGGATGTTTGGTGATGGTTGCACAATGTTCATCATTCGTGACTCCTTAGGTACTGAAACAGTCCATGTTCAAATGCAACAAGAACTGGACAATATCCAGGCTTGGGCTGATAAGTGGCAAGTAACATTTGTGGCACACAAGCCAAGCTGTGACCATCACCAATAAGAGACAATCTAACCACCACCTTTTGACATTCAATGGTTTGGCCAGCATTTATTGCCTATCCCTAGTTGCCTTTGAGAAGGAGGTGGTGAGCTGTTTCTTAAACCACTGCAGTATGTGTCTGTGGGCAGACCCACAATGCATTTAGGGAGGGAAGTCCATGTGACAGTGAAGGATTGGCGATATATTTCCAAGTTAGGATGGTCAGTCGCTTGGAGGGGAGCTTACATGGCAGTGTTTTCATGTATCTACTCCCAGTGTCCTTCAAGATGGTAGTGGTTGTGTGTTTGGAAGGAGCTGTCTATGGATCTTTGGCAAATTTCTGCAGTGCATCTTACAGTTAGCACACATGATGCTACTGAGCATCATGGTGGAGTGTTTAAATGTTGTTGGCTGTGGTGCCAATGAAACAAACTGCTTTGCTCTGGATGGTGTCAAGCTTTTTGAGTGTTGTTCGAACTGCACTCATCCAGGCAAGGGAGTATTCCATCACAATCCTGACTTGTATCTTGTAGATGGTGGAGAGACTTTGGAGAGTCATTTTGATGCATACCTTTTATGCCTCCTTGTTTTTGTATGGTCCCATTTTCACTTTTCAACCTGACATACTCTGCTGAGTCTGACATTTTTGAAACATGATTCTCACTGTCACTGAATCATCAATTGGTTTTGTTCCTTGTCATCAGCTTGCCTGTTCAATTATAGAGATAACAAGGTGTAGAGCTGGATGAACACAGCAGGCCAAGCAGCATCAGAGGAGCAGGAAGGCTGACGTTTCGGGCCTAGACCCTTCTTCAGGAAAAAAACACCTGTTCAGTTGTTACCTTTGTTAAAGTTAAGTCATTTCTCAACTGCATATGGTCAGCCAACGTTTCTTCTGAGACACCAATAACAATTCTGTCTCTGATTAGTTTGTCTTTTAAGGCACACTAAACACACAGCTTTCTTCAAATCTGTACAAATCATTAATCAAACCATAAATATTTTCTCTTTCTTGTTGGGTGCATTTATTAAATGTAGCCCATTTGACAATAGTTTTTTTTTGCAGATTTTGCAGAGGTAGACATCGAGTACTTTCATTACTTTCTCTTACTTTGTGAATTCCTTGCCTGAGTAGGTTATTGTATGTACAACCACCAATGTTTGCAGTAGCATACTGACCTATGATCAGCTTTGTAATGAGATCTGACAAAGTGTGTTATCTGTAAATTTTTGGTGCCAATCCAGCCACACCTCTGCCTGATTGGTCTAGTGAACTGTTTGAAGTTCCCCAGCAATGGCAGAAACATTTCTATGCCTATTCTTTTACTCACTGCCACTATCTAATATGCTTTGTCTTGTTAAGGAATATTAATAGAGTCAGCTGAGGGAAGGAAAACATTTATTTTATTGAAGAAGCATATCTAACTGTGATTCCATCTTACAGGGGCTTCATCTTGCCACGAGGCAGCAAATAAATGTTATGTGATAATGTATCTCATTCTGTCATGATGCATATACTGAGTATCATTCATGTATCACAAAGTCAGACTCAACCCCTGATACTACAATTATTGAATCACTCCTCTCAGGCATTGCATTCTAAATCATTGCACTAAATTTGTTTTCACTTATACTGCCTTTGTTTGATTGTCAATCACCTTAATTCTGTGTTCTTTGTTTTCTGTTTACTTTGTTTACTACTCCTAAGATATAAAACCTATTGCTCTTGGACTTCTCGACTTTGTGTTGCCTTGATGTTATGTGAATATTCATCACTGATCAACAAGTTGATGATCTATCCAGCAAGCATCAGTTGAGTGGATCAAATAATACAGACAGCGCATTGATCTTTGACCTGACCAACGAAATAATCCAGAAGGTGCCAATGATTTGATCAAGGATGCCTCACTGTGGTTTTGTACTTGTTCTTCAGGTAGAACATTGTTGTAATGAGATCATGCTGAGTATTTTTTATCAGTGGGTGACCGCCATTGGCTTTTCCCAATGGTTCCATCGCAGACATCAGATCGCAGCCAACCCTGGCAAATTGAATCCCCTAATCTTTTCTTCCTTTGGGATGGCAATGAGGACTTCATCAATTTCAGAACAGAACTTTTCCTTTACATCTTCATTGGAACCAAGGGCATAAGCACTGATGATGATCCCTGAGCTATAGCTAAATTGTCATGAATCTGTCATTTATACAATTGGAGAATTGGCATTTAACATTTGATGTCAAAACCAGCTCCATGGACACAAGGGATAGTCAGAGCACATAAGTCTCTCCACCACATCAACTTGGTAATCCATAGAGAGCATTACTTTTTATCTTAGAATGCCTATATTTATAAAGCTAAGGATCCTGTATCCTTTTTAACACCTTTCTCAATGTGTCCTGAGTATTCAGTCCTGCATATGTCCACGTCAAAGTCGGTCTTGCTGCTCCCCGCTTTAAAATTGCACTGCCTAGTTTCTATAGCTTCTACCAACTTTTCCTACCAAAATGAATCACTTCATAATACCTTACATAAAATTTTATCTGTCATGTGTCTGCCTATTTCACATATTGTAACCACATGGTGAGAAACACAGGAGCAGCATAAACACTGTAATTTTCCAGAAAGATTTGTGTAGGCCAATATAAATAGATGTTGCTTCGTGTTTCATGCAGAATTTCTTTTTTTTTCACTGAATGGAATTGTTATGATACGATTAACGACCACAAAAGGATTAGTTAAACAAAGGTAGCCAAAGAACCACACCAATTATGTTGCCCCATTGGGAAATTAAACATGAAGAATTGTAATTGGATCGAGTCTAAACCTATGGCATGATCATTTCTTTTGGCAGGATAACTTTTTAAACAAAGTTTTAAGTTCTTACAATATTAAATAGAAACAGCTGAGATTTAGTATGAAAATCTACACTGATGGAATATTTTCAGAACCTTCTGTTTCTCACAATCGTTCCATATCCAAATGTTTATTATCTTGTCATAAATTATGGTGGCACAATTATATTATTGTAGCTACTCCTTGGATATCAGGTATTAGTATGTAGAAGCATTTTGCTGTGGTCAGTAATCACCTGCATATTTGTGCAGAGATATCATTTCCTGTGATGTCTGCTTCCAGTTTAAGAGTACAGTCTCAATGGTCATATGAGGCTGAATCTTACATTATTCAAGTGTCAGCTTTGACGAGTCTCATGGAAGGTTTGTCATCACGAGGCCTAGTGAGATCTCGTGCCTTTTTTTTAACCAAATTTACATCACAGACCTATGAAGCCTCTCTCACCCCTTTCTGGCACCAGTCTACCACCTGTCATACACAGAATAATTCACCACTGCCAAGACATCCTGGAATAGACCAGCATCCCTGGCACTTGAGTCATCTTTAAAAGGCCGTTGCATGCTTGAACAAGGATTATCAGTCTGGAGCTGCCCTGCACAGTTCCTGAAATTTGTCCCAGTCATGGCAGACAAGTGGAAATTGGCATCTTGCTTTGCAGGCAAGGACCTGCAGATCCTGGCGGATGGCGTGGTGCAGATATGGGACGTCCTTTTCCCCATGACTAGCAGTGGGCACCACATCATGCCAGCCTGTTCTGGGGTTGCCGCCTGGGTCAGTGTAGTCTCAACCATCTTCTGGAATGCACAGCAATGCAAGAAGAAGGTCAATAGCTGTCTCCACTCTGCCAGCGTTTACCAACTCTGATACCTCACACCTACTCTATCTGTGCCATCTCACCCATCTTGCACAAGCTCATGCTCTACGCTCTCACAATTGTCTGCAACATCTTCTTGCATTTGCTCTCTCCCACCCCAATCCCTGAAAACATTAACTCTGCATGGCTTCAGCACCGCTGACACGTTTACTCAGGACACGTCCTCACTTGCACTGTGCCACTTACTTGCGTCTCTTTTATTTCCTGTCACTCTCTTATTCCAAGAGCAAAGCAGCTCAAACTAGGGCAGAAGAGGTCAAAATGGTAGGTGGGCTGCTGGACATTCAGCTCCTCGGTCTTATGCGAATAGGACCCTGAATCTAAGCAGCCGGAGTGGCTGGCTAACCAAGGGTTAAATATCCTTCACGTACTGTGTCCTTGCTGCAATATTACAATTATAGTTGCTGGTGCACCCCAGCTGCAGGACTGAAGTGCAGAAGTGATCATTGTGTGAGTCTGAGATGTGCTATGAAGCTTCTTAGAGGCTAGCACGTCAGACGCCAATGTCCATGGATATGGAGTACATATGGCTGTTGCCCATGTAGCATGCCCTGAGATGTTGGCAACAAACATGGAGGTCCTTTGGAGCAAGCAACACCGTGTATTCACTGTGGCTTCCATATCAAGATTCTCAGTGTCTAATTTTCTCAAAGTGATGTACATTAATGAGGTGCAATGTGCAGATAATTAGATAAGTCTTAATCCTTCCTAATAGTGCCTTGTTGCTACCTAGCAAGAAACTCACCTCAACACCAAAACTTAGTTAAAAGATGCAGTGAATTTTTCCCAATATTGAGATAGGCCTTGATGGACATCTCTCATGATTCTGTTACCTTTCTCTCCAAAGCTAGCATCATTCAGGCCCTACGAGATTCCATCCATTGATTCTTTCTGCATATTTCAGAGGTTTGTCAGGAGCTACAAGATCTTCTCTTTGTTCACTGAATCTTGGTTTGGATCTTCCATATCACTTTATTCTAAAACACCTTATTCCAAATATGGACAAGAAAAAGCTGCATTCCAGAAGTCAGGTGCAAGTGACTGCCCTTGATATCAAGACAGCATCTGACTGAATGTGGCATCATGGAGCCCTAGCAAAGTTTGAGGAAGTAAATGGAAATCAAGGGAAAATGCCCTTTACTGGTTGTACTCAGTACAAGCACAAAGGAAGATGGTTTGGGTTATTATTATTGTTATTATTATTATTAATTATTATTATTAACCAATCATTTTAGCCTCAGTACATCATAACAAGGATTCCTCAAAGTACTGTTCGAGCCCCAACCACCTTCAGCTGCATTATCAATGCATTTCCCTACATTATAAAGGCAAAACTTGGGATGTTCTCTGATGATTGCACGATATTGAGTTTCATTCACAACTTTTCAGATAATGAACCAACCTACACATACAACCAGAAATTCTCGACAAGTTTCAGGTTTGAGTTGAACAAGTGCTAAGTAATCGTCATGCCACATAAGTGCAAGATAATATCCATCTCCAATAAAACAGAATCTAATGATTTCCCATTGGATTCAAAAGGACTACCATTACTGGATAGCCTGCCATCAATATCTTGGGGTTATCATTAACCAGAAATTAACCTCGCTCCTTCTTCAGATGTCAGTGAGAGAGGTAGTATCAGACAGAGAATTTATAAGTAAAAGATCAAAGCGTCACACCATTGATGAGGATGTACTAAACAAACCAAAGATGCTGTTAAATCTTTAATCAGTTAGAAGGTTTTAATTGATTAACATGTTTATATAAATCCCTAAATTCCTTTAAAGTCACTGTCCTGAGAGAAGTAAAGGTTTTATCAGTGTAAAGAAGAGGTGAATTTAAGGTCAGACAATGCTTATTAGGTGTGAGGCCGATTTAAGAATCTGTTTGTATTTTAGTTTGGAGTCAAACTTGTTTTATTTCTAAAGTAGGAATTTATAAAACAACATATTGACTGACTATAAATTGTGTGCTTTTTGAACAAAATAGAATGTATTTGCAAATACAAATTCACCCCATTGATTTACACGTGTGTGAGGGGGATTTAACAGCATCTTAGGTTTGTTTAAAACATCCTTATCAGTGGTGTGAACCTTTGATCTTTTACTTAAAAATTCAGTGTCTGATACTACCTCTCTCACTAACACCTGAAGAAGGAGTGAGGCTCCAAAAGCTTGTATTTTCAAATAAACCTGTTGGACTATAACCTGATGTCATATGATTTCAGACCTTGTCCACCCCAGTCCATCACCGGTACCTCCACATCATGGTTATATGGCACATATAGGTGTAGATTGTTGCAAATGCTTCAGCCGTATTCTTTGCGTGATTTTGCTGGGCTCCATCACGATTAAAGTTCAGGATATTTCTGAAGACAGTGAGTTGTTGATTGTCCATCACCATTCACAATGGGATTTGGAAGGACTGCAGAGCTTAGATCTGATCTATTGATTGTGGGATCGCTTAGACCTGTCTATAACTTGCTGCTTATGCTGTTTGGCATGCAAATAATCCTCCATTGTACCTTCACCAGGTTCACACCTCACTTTGAGGTATGCCTGGTACTGCCTCTATGGCATACAAACGTATCAATCGAGAGCAACTGTAAACTGGTTGTACCCTCCATTTTACTTGCCCTTTTAACTTTAAACATTTTTGTTAAATGAAGAATCTAATTCAGTTTTAAAAATTTTCAATAAAACCTCCTCCAACGTTTTCAAGGGAACCGTATTAGACAGATAAATGAACTCAGAGAGAAAAAGTTCTCATCTCCATCTTAAACTGGAAATCATTTTTAAACTACATTCCTAGTTCTAGTCTCTTCCATAAAGGGAAACATCCTCACAGCATCCAGCCTTTCAAGCCCCTTCAGAATATAATATGCTTCACTAAGATTATCTCACTTTCTTCTAAACTTCATTGGTTACAAGGCCAACCTCGTCAAAATATCCCCACTTTTCTCATAAGTTAACTTCTTCACCCCAGTTATCAGTCAAGTTGTCAAATTTCTTCTCATGCACTGTCACTCACAAAACACAGGACTGTAGCCCCTAAATAAAAACCAAAAGAACTGTGGATGCTGTAAATCAGGAACAAAAACAAAGTTGCTGGAAAAGCTCAGCAGGTCTGGCAGCATTTGTGAAGGAAAAAAACAGAGTTAACATTGTTTTTGTTGTTGTTGTGTGGACTGTAACCCCTATTTGATCCCAGTATTCAGTCAAAACTCAAATTCCTCCCATAGCATCCAATTCGCACACACAGCTAGGTCTCTCTACCTGCAAAGTGATATATGACCGGATAATCTGTCTTTGTGATCTTGACTGAGGAATAAATATTGTGCAGGACATTAAGTGAATGCCAATTTTCTTCTACAAATATTGCTCAAAAGAACCTTTTAGACGCATCTGAAATGACAGACTCATTTTTCTGTCTTATCTAAAAGAAGTCATCTTTGCCAGAGCAAGCCTGTCTGTCTCAGGACAACACTCAAGTCTGAGCCAACTTACAGTTTGCTGGGATTCAGGGAGCCAAAGTTTACATGCTGTTACTACAAAGCTGCTAAATATCTTTTGTGGATACGGATTGCTAAACAGGTTTCAGTTGATATGACTGACCAATTTTTCAAAGAGTTGTTAATTTTAATTTCTTCATATGAAGAGTTTACAAAAGAACTTAGCATTATAGATATTTTCTCATCAGTCTGATAAAGGTGCTATTATACACACTGGAGTAAGTGGGACTCAAATGTGGGCCACCTAGGTTAGATCTAAGGTCACTATCGCTGTGCTACAAGAGCCCCTGCCAAATAAGTGGCTTGCTATGCTGGTTCAGATGGCAATTAGGAGTCAACCCCATTGCTGTGAAATTACATGTAAGCTAGATCAGGTAAGGACAGGACCTAAAGGACATCAGTGAACCAGATGGGTTTCAAATCCAGGTTTTCACAACATTACATATCTCTCCAGATTAATAGTCTAGCAATAGGCCATCACATGCCATCCCCTCCTCCATCTCCCCTGCATTAAAGGTTGCATTATAAGGGGATAGGTTTGAAGTACATCAGTCAGTCATGTAAAGCAGCAGCTGATTGTTTATTGACATTGTAATGAACCATAGCACAAGAAGAGTTAAAATAGTTCTCTGCTTTTCTAACTGTTACTGCCAAAGTATTTAACATTTTTTTAAAAAAAAATTCTGCTTGGCCTAGCAATATGTGTGCAACCTTACTTTACCTTTGTAAAATTACATTTCAACACAATAGCTTCCAAATGAATTCACCCAGAGAGAGGACTGAGGATAACACATGCAGTAAATGAAAACCCATATCCATTAAGAGGGCAGCATGCCAGGGATGGTAGGATGGCAGGCCATTCAGGGATAAGGGCTTGCTATATTTGAAGAGGCAGCAATGCTCTGGCTTATGTACTGATAATCATCAGCTGTGCTCACACTCAGACTCTGCCAACTTAGTTCTGTGCCTTTGCTAGCAACATTTGGCTGGACTGAAAGCCACAGTTGAACCAAGTCAAATCAATCCAACATTTGCGTATTTTCGATCAAGTTCTGCTTAGCAATTACTCAAACAAAAATTAAAACTACATTGGCTTGATATATTGGCATTTTCTAAACCTATTTTCTGGAAGAATTTAGGATTTGGAGTTTGGTTAACATCTGTTACTATGACATTCGCACACAAAATATGACATTGGAGTGCCCAGTGAATACATGAGACAAAACTAAACGTGTTAGCCTATTTTAGAATTGGAATTAAATCCTACTAGACCTAAATTAACATGTCATCTTATTCCACCTTCATTTTCCATCTGACCATCCATTGTATATAAACACATTTTACAGAGGTACTTGGAAACCATCTACTTCCAAAAGAAGAACATGTAGAAACACAATTGCGTACCAAGAAATCAGTCAAGGGAAAAAAAACCCTCAAGATTTTCTGAATATTTTAAAACATCAGTGTCCTTTTAATATGTATCAGCTGAATTATTTTTGCTCAAATACCATCCTTCCCATTGCTGGGTGAGTAATTGCAAGACACTGACATGCTGTAATCCCGTAAATCCTGCATTGCAGATCCCACTACCTCCGAGGACTGTGCCTAAAGAGCTACAAGCCAGGAATTAACTCATTCAAGCATGTGAAGACCCACAGCAGAAACTTGCGATCCTGAGTAAACACAATCCTCAAATCAAGGGATAGACAAAGTGACAATCTCACAAGAGTTGTTTCATGCAGGATATTTCAGATGAAGCAGACTTAAAGAAACTAAAAATCTGCAGTTTCACAGTGCACTGCTTTCGCCCAATGGAATCATAGAATCCCTACAGTGTGGAAGCAGGCCATTTGGCCCATCAAGTCCATACATATCCTCTGAAGAGTATCCGACCCAGACACTCCCCGCCTCCCCAACACCCTATCCCTATAACCCTGCATCTCCCATGGCTAATTCACCTAGCCTACGCATCCCTGGACAATTTCGGGCAATTTAGCATGGCTAATCCACCTCGGCTGTACATCTTGGGACTGTGGGAGGAAACCGGAGCACCGAGAGGAAATCCACGCAGCCACAGGGAGATTACGAAAACTCCACACAGGCAGTTGCTCAAGGGTAGAATCAAACCCGGGTCCCTTGCTGTGAGGAAGCAGTGCTAACCAGTGGGAGTGATAAATTTGGAAATCAGCCTCTCTATTTCGTTACCAAATTATTAATTAATACAATGAGGCTCCAACAGGATTCATGCAGGACTATACCAGTCACATCTTGCATACTATTAGTCCACCTTTACATTATTTATAATCTCTGCCTCCTGAATTTCTGCCTATTTCCTAAACAAGCCAATGATTTTGTGTTTTCAAATAAACCTGTTGGACATAACCTGGTGGCGTGTGATTTCATACCTTGTGCCATATAGATAATACATCTCAGCCTACTCCAAAGATCCCCAGCATACCAGTCTTCAACAATTTGATTCACTCAATGTGAATCAAGAAATAGCTACAGGCACTGGATATTACAAAAAGTGAAGGGGCATCAGCTTCCAGGGGTGAAAGGGAGGGTCAGATCTGAAATTGGGTAATGGGGTGGGGGTGTTAGGCATGGAGTGGGTGAAGGGAGCAAGGGAGTTCAGTCTGGAACAGAGGATAGGGGGAACATGTCCAGACCAGATGAAATGGTTTGAGAGCCAAGCATATCAGATCAGGATCAGGGGGTTATAAGTGCTCGGGGGGGGGGGATGTATTTGGGAGATGTGTGAGGTAAGTATGGGATTAATTAAATTGTCATTCAGGATTTAGACCACGTATTTAACAGTCTAACTTTACATGAGTAAATATTTACTTAATTTCATCAGGACTCTCCCAAATCTCTGATTGTAAATGGACAAATTTGGAAGGCACTAGGTGTGGAGGAATTGTCCAGCAGAATCTTCAGAACCATAAGAATCTGAAGCAGTTCTTTTGGAGTCTCTTATGATGGGGTTTCCACAGGGTCTCCCTACACAACTCTCAAATACGCTGGAATAATGACTATCCCACTATCAGACAATCTGGGTTTATGTTAGAAGTATTTTTATTGGTTGCTGCAGGCTACCCACAAAGCCACTGAGACCAGACACAGGACCTATGACTATGGCAAGCCAGCAAGTACAATTGCAGTTCTCCAAACAGGAATGATGACACAACCAGATTTAACATTCCGTCAGTTTGCTGAAAAAACAATACAGTTTGTCGAAGCTTCTGTCTTGCACACATCCAGACATTTTGCAATTATATCAGTTCAGGGGGATAACCAACATAACTGCTGATTCATTGAAAATGGACTCTGCTTACCAGGGGTATTGTCATGGAGAATGCACACTGCTGATGCCAGTTAACTGCCAGGCTTTATTTAAATTTTAAATCAGGCATTGCTCAGCTAGGAAGCATTACAGAGGACTCAGTAGTGTTAATACAGGTACAAATATAAGAAACAAGAAAAAAAATTAGAAATCTAAAATCTAAAACACAGAACATGCTGAAAGTAAACAACAGGTTCATCAAAAACCCTTGGTGGGGGTTAAACTAGTATGGTGGGGTGATGGGAAGTGGAGCAGCAGATCAGGATATGAGGAGAAGTTAGAGATTAATAGGATGAACAAGCAGGGCCAATTGAATGAACAAGGCAGGACTATAAAAAGCGCATTTAGTAAGCCAGGAAGAAGAAATAATGAGATTCTGAACAACTGGATAAAGTGTACAGCCAAAATTAGAGTTCTTTATGCAAATGCACAGAGTGCAAGGAACAAATTAAATGAGCTGCAAATGCCAATTCAAATTGTAAACTGTGATACATTAGCCATTATGGAGACGTGGCTGCAGGATAGTCAGGACTGGGAACTAAACATACCAGGTTTTAATGTTTACAGAATGGATAGAGACAATGGCAGAGGAGGTGGAGTAGCATTACTGATTAGAAACAGAATCACTTCTATGGTGAGGGAGGATGTAATGAGGGGAAAGCATCCAACAGGGACCTTATGGATAGAATTGAGGAACTGTAGAGGAATTGTAATGATTAGAACCAGGGCCAGATGGATTTCATTGACTATCAGATCCTTGACTGGGACTGTTCGCCTGGGCCAATCAGGGAGCCCTGACTGACAGTTGTAAATAGGAGATTCAGAAGGTCTCCTTAGTCTAAGGACTGGCATGGAGCTGGCTAGTCAGAACCCATGTACTGTGCATATGTAAATAAAGGGTGAATTGGTGACGTGATACTGGCCTCTGCGCAGTTATTTCAGAACTAAAACCACAATAGATATATATATATATATATATAGACTACCTGGTAGCAGCTCAGAAGATTGTACAATTAGGCAACTATGTAGCAAAGTCAGAGGGGTATTAACAGGCAATTTTAATCTTAACATAGACTGGGAGAGATAGATAAGCAACTGCCAGAAAGACTGTGAATTTCTAGAGTGTATCCAGAATAGTTTCCTATAGCAATATGTCTTGGATGCGACATGGGGACAAGCAATATTGGATCTAATAATGAGCAATGAATCTAAAAGTTTGTGAGTATTTGTTAAATAGTGATCATAACATGATTATGTTTCATGCAGCATTTGTAAGTGACAAGCAAAGATTGGATACTAGAATTTTGCATGTAAGAGAGGAAGACTTTAATGGGGTGACGCAGAGACTGTCCACAGTAAACTGGGAAAGTCTGCCAATATTAAAAACAAATGAAGAACAATGAAAGGTGTTCAAAGAAATATTTAATGCTATTCAGAAGCAACTCGTACCCATGAGAAGGAAAAACTCCATCTGACAAAAAAAAGTGATGGACATCTAAGGAGGTAAGGGATAGCATAGAATTAAAAGGGCTTATAAAAACACGAAGAGCAGTACAGATCCCACAGAATTGGATAAATACAAAGACCAACAAAGGGCCACAAAACAGCTTAAAAGAATGGCTAAAAAGGATAATGAAAGGAAAATTGCAAGGGACATAAAAGACAATAAAAGAGTCTTATAGTTATATAAAGGGAAAGTGACTTGTTAAGAATACTATTGGCTCACTGAAAGCTGACAGTAAGGATATTGTCAATGACCATGGGGAAATGGCAGTCATGCTGAATGATTATTTTGCTTCTTTATTCACAGCAGGAAAGGAGAATAGTTTGCAGGAAGTCCCAAAGGAATTAACAGAGGATCAGGGACAGAGCCTACATAAAGTTAGCTTTAGTAAATCATCAATGATGGGAAAATTAGTGGAACTAAATAGTGGCAAATCCCCAGGACCTGATGGTTTCCATCCATGGAAGCTAAAGGAGATGGGAGAGCACACGGCCTATTCTCTAACCATAACATTTTAGAGTTGTCTGGATTCAGGAGTTGTACCTATGGATTGGCAACTTACTCATGTCACATTGCTCTTTAAGTGGAGAGAGAAACCAAAGAATTACAGTGCAGTTAGTTGATATCTGTGGTGGTAAATTGTTGGAGTCTATAATCAAGGATAGGGTAACTGATCACATCGAAATTCCAGTTAATCAAGGAGAATTGGCCTGGATTTATAAAGGGTAGGTCATGTCTGACAAACCTTATTGCCTTTTTTTGAAGGGGTGACAAAGATGGTTGACAGAAGTAAGTCAATGGATAACAAGGTGTAGAGCTGGATGAACACAGTAGGCCAAGCAGCATCAGAGGAGCAGGAAAGCTGACGTTTCGGGTCTGGACCCTTCAGTAGGTCAATGGATGTTGTTTGTATAGCCTTCTGGAAGGCTTTTAATAAATTTCTACATGAGATCGTTAGCTAAGTTGGAAGCCTACAGAATGGAGGACAAATTACTGACATGGATAGGAAATTGGTTGAATGGCAGCAAACACAGTTGGAATAATCGGTAAGTACTCTAATTGGCAGGATGTGACTAGTGGTGTCCCACTGGGATATGTGCTATGGCTCAACTATTCACAATATTCATTAATGACCTTGTTAATGACATAAAATGTCAAATATCCAAATTTGCCAATGGCACAAAATTGGATAGCACTCTAGATGGTGTTGATGACACCATAAAATTACAACAGGTTATTGATAGATTAGATGAATAGACAAAGCTGTGGCAGATAGATTTTACTATAAGCAAGTGTGAGGTAATCCATTTCACCTGAAAAGGGATAGATCGGAATTTTTTTTAGAAGGCACAAAGTTAAATATAGTGAACGTCCAATGAGATGTGGGGGTCAGGTGCATAGCTCTTTAAAATACCACAAACGCAGAAAATTGTCAAGAAGGCTAATGGAATGTTGGCCTTCATATCTAAAGGACTGGAGTATAATGATGCAGACATTATGCTGCATATATATAAATCCTAGATAGATCCCACTTGTATTGTGAACAGATCTGGCCACCACACATCAGGAAGGATGTTTTGACCATGGAAGGAGTTCAACGCAGGGTGATATCTGGACTTCAGCGGTTATGAGGAGATATTAGACAAATTAGGCCTTTATTCTCTAGAAATTCATAGTATAAGTGATGATCTAATTGAGATTTTCGGGATATTAATGGGGAAAGACAGAATAGATAAAGATAATTCACTCAGAGGTAGTAAGAGCTGCTGATGCTGGAGTCAGAGATAATACAGTGTGGAGCTGGAGAAACTCAGCAGGCCAGGCAGCATCAGAGGAGCAGGAAAGCTGATGTTTTGGGTCAGGACCCTTCTTCAGAAATGGGGGAGGGGGAAGGGGGCTCTGAAATAAATAGAGAGAGGAGGGGTAGGGCTAGGGAAGGTAGGTGGGGTGGTGATAGGTGAGTGCAGGCAGACAGTGGTGGGGATTTGTCAGTGAGGTGGGAGGATCAGATAGGTGGGAGAGAAGACGGACCAGGTCAAGGAGGCGGGGGTGAGAAGGAGGATTGGTCATAGGATGAGGCAGGGGGTGGGAGATTTTGAAGCTCGCAAAGTCCACATTGAGACCATTGGGTTGTAGGCTCCCAAGGCGGAATATGAGGTGCTGCTCCTCCAGTTTCCCAACCCGAAACGTCAGCTTTCCTGCTCCTCTGATGCTCCCTGCCTGCTGTGTTCCTCCAGTTCCATACTGTGTTATCTATAGATAAAGATCAACTATTTCCACTGGTTGAAGATTCCAGAACTGGGGATATAGTTTAAATAGTGGGGCCAAGTTATTGAGGAAAGATGTTAGAAAGCACTTCTACATTCAAAGTGTAGTGGAGGTTTGGAATTCTCTTCCTCATATAATAGTTGATGCTAATTCAATTATTAAACTTAAATCTGAGACAGACAATTTTTTATTAAGCAGGGGTGTCAAGGCAGACCACAGATCCGCCATGGTGTTATTGAATGGTGGAGCAGGCTCGAGGAGCTGAATGGCTTTCTGCTGCTCCTATGTTCCTAAAAATTCATAAAGATTATTGTTTCATGGATATGCTACTATGAATCAAGCACAAAAAAGGTGAGTAAACACCTTTGGGAGAATGAATAATTTTAAAACAGAAGATGCAGCAAAAGATATCATTATCATTGAGTAGTTAATGGGTTTAATGATGTGCTAAATTCTGACTACTGCTTGGCAGCACACTAAATACAACACAACCAATCTGCCATCATCACTCCCACTCCCCGCTCCCCAAAAAAAGTACCTTTCGTAATATTGTGCATTTGAGAGCAAATTAAACCCAGCAATTGACAGAACCCAGTCAACCAGATTTTTAAACTGTCCTTTTTTTATTGTAAATTCCTAAAATTGGAAGATTACCATCATGCAATTCAAAAAAACTGATATGTGTGTGTTAAATGATCCGGTCTAATCAGCTGTCACAAGGCATGAAGAAAAATCAATGAGTGACTATGTGAAAGAAATCCATGAGTTGATGGAGGAGATGATCAAAATAAGACTAATTTGTTTAGATATTCTGTAAAATTCAAATCTCCATCATTTCTAGCAAAAAAATTCTTCATGATCTTCAAAAATAATAGGTGTTTTTTGAGTTACACTGTAAACTTTGCCACTATTTGGCTACCCATGAAGTGTTTAATTTCAATTTTAGTGCATAAGTGCCCTTGTCAATAGTTATCTATCAGTCAGGATCATTCACGGAGGCTATCTGCGCATTGTTTGTTGTGTGTATGGTGTAGGAGGAAGGGATTTAGATTCCTTGGGCATTGGGACTAACTCTCATACAGGTTAGAGGACAAGTTACACCTTAGCAGATCCAGGACTAATGTTCTTGTTTGGATGTTTGCTAGTGCTAGGCTTTACGTTACTTTGTCAGGGAGATGGCAACCGAAGAGGGTATTCAGATAGAATCAAAATAAAACTAGCTATGGAAAGTCGAACTAAAGTGGAAAGTAGCAGAAGCAAATCCCAAATGCTTGTGAGTTTCCACCTGAAGGATTGCTTTCCTAAAGAAGGATATACTGGCACTGGAGGGAGAACAGTGAACGTTCACCAGACTGATTTCTGGAATGAAGGGACTGTTTTATGATGAGAAATTGAGGTAATTGGGCCTGTGCTTTTTGGAGTTGAGGATAATGAAAGGAAAGTTCATACACACTTGCGCCATTCTTAAAGGGATAGACAGAGTAGATGCAGAAAGGGTGTTTTCCCTTGTTCTGAGGTCTGGAACCATGGGACATGACCTCAGAATAAAAGGCTATCCATTAAGGACTGTGTTGAGGAGGAACTTGAAATCTTTGCAGTTCTCTATACCAGAAATTTGTGGTAACTCAGTCATAACTAAATTCAAGACAGAGATTGATAGATTTCGATTTACTAATGACATTGAAGTATTTGTGGATAGTGCAGGAATGTGGCATAGAGGCATAAGTTCAGCCATGATCTGGAATGGCAGAACAGGGTTGAGGGGCTGAATGCCCTGCCCCTGTTCCTAAGTTCCAAATTGGCAGTGAATCTACCTGTACTACATCAACGAACACACTTCAAAGAAGTATTTCGTTGCCCGCAAAGTACTTTGGGACTTCCTGAGATTGTGAAAGGCAAGTTGTTCTCTGGATGGCTCATGCAGAAAGGAATTTTGCCTTAATCATCATTAACCCATTACCAGTTAAACCACCCAGGAGGAAACTTTGGCTAACATGTTAACCAGTTCAAATCCATGGAAGTTGCACCTTTATACAGAAAGCAAATTGAGATATTTCTTACAAACTGTTCCAAGCATACAAATACCTAAGATCAGTTTGATTCAAGCTGATGGATATGAAGCTTATCTGCCAATGCACTCCCGAAAATAAACCTATACTTTATTCATATTACAGCTATCAAAGTACATTTCTGAAGCATATCAATGACCTTAGTTATTGCAAATAACAAAGTACATGGCAAAAGAAAACAGTAACTGATCAACGGACTACCTTCAAAGAAGAGATGCCCAGGCACAGTCAAGGTACATTCCTTTGCAAGGCAATCCACAACCTCATGAATGAAACAAGAGGGAGAAATTATGCTGAGGGAAAAGTGTGTTCGTGACAAAAGTAGCCGATACAATTGAAAACCAGGCCTAATAGAGGGTGAAAAATTAAATTAAGGGAAGCAAATAGCCTCCTTCTGCGCTGTGGCATTTCTGTGATCCTGAGAAATAAAAAAAAATCAATTGACAAATTCAGTAAAAGTTCTTAAAAAATGAGGTGACCCACATTCACCAAAGTCACGCTGTGTTTAAAAAGGAGATGAAGACACTAATGAGAGAAAATACGCTTAGGACTTTTTAAAAATGTAAATCTGACACATGCGCTCTGCAGAATTCTGATAGCATTCTTTCTGGGTTTATGAGTGAGTTGTTGACCTGCCATGCAAGGAACAATTTTACCAAGATTAGAAGGATTACAAGTCCATTGAGTGTGTTGCATAGGAGAGAGATCAGCAGAATGTTTGAAATGCTGTCAGTAAAATATTTCCTTAGCTCATCGTTTAAAATGCAGAAGGGACTTTATTCCCTGATATTCACTTAAACATTTCACAAAACACATTCAGTTGCAGATGCCGACAGATTTTCCTCTCCTATCTAACAGCATCTGTGGGTTCAGGACGTTACTCTGGGCTGAATTTACTCCATATGCAAACTTGATTGTCTACAGCAGCACTACTGGCTGTCATCTATGAGGTACGCTATCCAAAACCGGAACAGGAAAGTCACTAGCCCCAAGAATTTTGCTTGACCTGTAAAAAAAGGCTTTGGTGTAGAACTTGCTGTTGTTCTGGTACACTTTTTTGTCAGTGTAGCTTTGATTCAGTTACATTACCAGATAGGAAATAAAGTAGAACACCACATGATAGTCCAGAGTTGATCTGTAATGTGTATTTATCCAAGTGAGAATCATTACCAAGTGCTCTGGAAGATTGCACCTGTGCTACTAACTCTTCAGATTAAGGATCCCTGATTTCAGCGGTTGGTGTGCTTGTGTTGAGAAAAAGATAAGGAAACATGACAGCCAGCTGTGTCAATCAGCTTCTTCTGCCTTAGCGAAGTCAAACACAGTCTAAGATTTCTTCCAGATGCCTTCCCAATAATTGCCTGCCCAGTCACATAATAAGTAGATGCCATCAAAGGACATTGGAATATTCTTTTCCTGGGCAAAAAAAAAGGGAATGAACATCTGTGACACTGGCACTCCACCACATTTGTGAAGCCTTAGGAACACTTGGGTCTCCCTTCAGTGGCAATCCCAGAGATACTCAGCTAATGCAAAGGGTGAAGAAAGAACTTGCATTTATATACCAACTTGTACGATCTCAGGATCCACATGTTCCACAGTCTGTGCTGGGGTGGCACGGTGGCTCAGTCGTTTGCACTGCTGCCTCAAGCACCAGGGACCCAGGTTTAACTGCAGGTGACTGTCTGTGTGGAGTTTGCACATTCTGCTTGTGTCTGTGTGGGTACCCTCCCAGTGCTCTGGTTTCCTCCCACAGTCCAAAGATATTCAGGCTAGGCAGATTGGACATTCTAAATTACCTGTGGTGTTCAGGGATGTGCAGGCAAGGTGGATTAGCCATGGGATATGCAGGGTTATGTGGAAAGGGTAGTGGATAGATCTGGGTGGAATGTTGTTCAGAGGAACAGTATGGACTTCATGGGCTAAATGATCTGATTCCATACTGTAGAGATTCTATGAATTAAATACTTTTGGAATGTCATCACTTCTGTTATTGATGCTGCCAATTTTTAAAAAAAGCAAGGTTTCACTTGATTCCATGTTTCTATGACATGGAAAAAGCATCATATATGTATTCTAGCTGTCGCTGCCTTATTGTGGGATATGCGGAACAATATTTGTTCCAGTGCAACTTGTGTGTTCATCTTTGTTAGGACCCTGAATTAATTGTGCAATGATATCACTAAGCTGCGCTTCACTGGGCATAAACAGTATAGAGTGGGTAGAATTAAAGGGGAAGAGAGAAACACAGGGAGAACTAGGCAGAAAGCTAAAGTCTAGCTATGTATATATTAGAACTATCTGAAGAGAAGCACACAGAGTAGACAGAAAGCATTAACTGGAAGAGTTCATGCGATCGTCTTTCAATAACATAAATATACATATATCTATGTATACCATGTATTTTATTCAGTCTCATAATGTAACAAGTATTGTTGTCAAGAAGACCAAACGTGAAGACAGTTGATCAGTCTATCTTGAAACTAAACTCTTATCTCAGCATAAAACCACACGACAAATGAATCCTAAATACTCTACTGGTCTATTCATGACTGTGTCATTGTATTTCTTGATTTAACTTGAAATTGGAAGGTTTAACAACCTTGCTTTCAATTCCTGTTCTTCTCTCATTTTCACAAGGTTCACCTTTCACCCTTCCTGACCTTTTCTAATTCCATTTCTGGGGTTAACCTGTCGACCAACATAGAACGTAGAACAGTACAGCTCAGGAACAGGCCCTTCAGCCCACCATATCTGTGCCGACCATGTTCTCATTCTACACTGATTCCATCTGCCTGCATATGGTTCATATCCCTTTACTCCCTGCCTGTTCATGTGTCTGTCTAATAGCCTCTTAAACTTTGCTATCATATCTGCTTCTACCACCTCCCCTGGCAGCACGTTCCTGGCACCATCTGCATAAAAAAAAATTGCCTTGAACATCTGCTTTAAACATTCCCCCTTTCTCACTTGAAACCTACGCCCCATCGTATTTAATATTTTCCCCAGGAAAAAGACTCTGACTATCCACTCTATTCATGCTTCTCATCATTTTATATGCTTCTATCAGGTCACTCCTCATTCTTCGATGCTCTAGCGAAAACAATCCAAGTTTATCCAATCTCTCCTTATAGCAAATACACTCCAGTCCAGATAACATCCTGGTAAAACTCTTTTGCCACCCTCTCCAAAGCCTTCACATCCTTCCTATAGTGGGCGACCAGAATTGCGCGCAATACTCCAAGTGTGGCCTAAGAAAACTTTACACAGCTGCAGCGTGACTTTCCAACTTTTATACTCAGTGCCCTGACCGATGAAGGCATTTCTTTAACACCTTATCCACCTGTGTTGCCACTTTCAGAGAACTATAGGCTTGCATCCCAAGATCTCTCTGTTTATCAATGCCTCTAACAGTCCTGCATACTGTATTGTTTCTCTTGCATTTGACCTCACTAAATGCAGCACCTCACACTCATCTGGATTCAACTTCACCTGCTATTTCTACGGCCAATTTTCCAAACGATCTTTATCCTGCCGTATCCTTTGACAACCTTGCTCATAATCCACAACTCCACCAATTTTCATGTCGTCCGCAAACTTATGAATCAGACCACCTACATTTTCATCCAAATCATTTATATAAGTTACAAACAATAGAAATCCCAGCACAAATTCTTGCAGAACACCACTGGCTACAGACCTCCAGTCAGAAAACCAGCCCTCCACAACAACACTTTGTCTTCTATGACAAAGCCAATTATGTATCCAACTTAACAACTCACTGCGGATCCTATGTGACTCAATCTTCTGGACCAGCCTACCATGAGGGACCTTGTCAAAAGCTTCAGTAAAGTCCATGTAGACAATATCTATGGCCTTACCATCATCAATCATCTTCGTCACTTCCTCAATAAACTCAAACAAATTTGTGATACAAGATTGCCCCCACACAAAGCCATGCTGACTATCCCTAAAAAGTTCATTCCTTTCTTCTCTAAGTGTGAGTAAATCCTGTCCCTCAGAATTTTCCCAACACTGATCTGAGACTCACTGGCCTATAATTTCCTGGATTATCCCTGTTTCCATTCTTTATCAAAGGAACAACATTGGCTATCTCCTGGAACCTCACCATCTGCTGTACATCTATGATAAGTCTGGAGGCTCCTATAACTAATTTCATTTCACTACTTCCTATGTTGTTTTTTACATGGACCCAGTTCCATTTTCTGATTTTTTCTGTTTCTGTTATAGCTCTTTTTCCAATATTAAATTCCTAATTAGATACAAATGTTTTCTGTTTTACCTTCTTCAAGGATTGTTCTCCATTATGTAAACAGCGGTCTGACCTGTGCCCGCCCCATTTCCTGTACTTCCATGTGAAGCCTTGCCCCTTGCCCAGAAACATGATGGAGTTAGAATGATAGGAGATACGTGGCCAATTTTCCACATTGACAGGTAGATGCCAGTGTTGTAACTGTATTGAAAAGTTTATCTAGAGGTGCAGCTAGTTGTGGAGCACAAGTCTTCAGTGATATGACTGAAATCTTGTCAGGGCCCATTGTCTTTGCAGTACCCAATGCCTTCAGCTGTTTCTTGATATCATATGAAGTGAATTGAATTGAAAGCTGGCATCTGTGATTTTAGGAACGTGGGAGGAGGCTGAGATGGATCATCCACTTGACACTTCTGGCTGAAGATTGCTGCGAATGCTTCAGCCTTATTTTACACTGATGTGCTGGGCTCCACCATCGTTGAAGATGGGAATATTTATATATTGGCCACCAACATTCACTGCTGGATGTGGCAGGTCTGCAGTGCTTAGATCTGTTCAATTGATTGTCAATTGCATGCTATTTCTGCTGTTTGACTTGCAGGAAGTTGTCTGTAGTAGCTTCATTAGGCTTACACTACATTTTTAGGGATCCCTGGTGCTTCTCTGACATGCCCTTCTGCACTGGTCACTGAACCAACAGTGATTCCTGTGGCTTTTTAGTAATCGTAGATTGGGGTATATGCTGGCACATGAAGTTACAGAATGTGGCTGAAGATGATTCTGCTAACGACGATAGCTTGTTGATGGCCACAGCATGTCTTGAGTGCTCAGTTTTTGAGTTTTTAGATCTATTCAAAAGCTATTCCATTTAACAAGGTTATGATGCCACACATCATGAAGGGTACCCTCAATGTGAGGGTAGGAAGTTTTACTGTACTGTGACTTTAAGGTGGTCATTCCAACTAATACAGCCAGGGACTGAAACAGAACCTAACTAATGCTATTCTTGTATTTCCTTAAGAGTGGAAGATGATGGGCTGATATTATTGAAGATTAAAGGAGTTGAAAGACAAAAATTATTTCATCTGGTGAGCATGTCCCTCCATGAAAGATATTCCTCTACCATTTCCACCATTTCAGGTGACGATGCCCTGTAATATACCTTCTCCTCCATTCCCCTTTCAGCATTCCAAAACCTCGGGCCACACCTCAACCAATTGGTCAGACCACTTGGGGAAGCCCCTGTGCTGAGCTGCTGCAATGTAATGTTTATTTGGAATGTTTTTTATATCTGACTGTAATATCAATCCCTTGACTATGTAATATTTCTAACTTATTCTTTAAACCCTGTAAAGTAATGCAACTACTCTTCCTTTTATTCTTCTTTTGTATCTAAGATTTGTACCTTGGTACTTGTACCTAAGGTGGCACCATAAGAGGAGACATTATAAAAATTTTCACTGTTCTCCTGCACTGGGTTACAAATGGCAATGAAGGATATTCTATTCTATTCATGAATCCAATCCGCTAATAACACCTCAAAAAGATCAGATACAGTCTGCATGATCACTTTGCAGAGCACCTCCATTCAATCCTCAAATGTGACCCTGAGTTTCCAGTTCCTTATTCTCTTAATACTTTGCCCCTTCCCACAATGCCCTTGGCCTCCTCATTATCCTCCACTTCCTAAAAATAAAACACAGATGTTTTAATTTTGCTTTCATGCAGTTCCTAAAGAAAGACTTAAAAGTGACTTTCAGAGTCTTAGGACATTCCAAAGTACAACACAGCTGATGGAACAATTATTGAAGTATAGCCTTTATGGTAATATTGCAAATGCATCAGCCAATCTGTGTACGGCAAGTCCCACAAATAGCCGTTAGATAATGATCAAATAATTTATTTTTGATTCATATCAGTTCAGGATAAATATTGAGTTATTGGGAAGAAGCTCTCTGCTGTAGTGATTGTAACGAAGTCAGCCAGAGGGACCACATAGAATATGAATTCCCTGATTGGGGCTGTTAACCTGGACCAATCAGGGAGCTGTGGCTGACAGATATAAACAGGAGTGTCAGAGGTTCTGTTTACTCTGAGAGCTAGCTCTGAGGGAGCTGGATGTTAAGGACCCTTCATGTATAAATAAAGGGTGACTTGGCGACAGGATATCGGGCCCTGTGGACTTAGTTCAGTGACGATGAGAGAAAAGCATGGTTTTTAGATGTGAATAAAGGAGGTACGGTTAGTATGTTTACAGATGACACCAAAATGGATGGTGAAGAAGGTTACCTCAGAGTATAATAGGACCTTGAGGCATGCCAGATGGAGTTTAACCTAGATAAGTGTGAGGTGCTACATTTTGGTAGGACAAATCAGGGCAGAACCTATACCCTCAATGGTAAGGTTTTGGGGAATGTTGCTGAACAAAGAGACCTTGGAGTGTAGGTTCATAATTCCTTGAAAGTGGAGTTGGAGGTAGATAGGATAGTGAAGAAGGCATTTGGTATGTTTACCTTTATTGGTGAGTGTATTGAGTATGGGAGTTGGGAGGTGATGTTGTGGCTGTACAGGACATTGGTTAGGATGCTTTTGAAATACTCTATTTAATTCTGGTTTTCCTGCTATAGCAAAGATGTTGTAAAACCCCTGAAAGGGTTCAGAAAATATTGACCAGGATGTTGCCAGGGTTGGAGGGTTTGAGCTATAGGGAGACAGGTTTATAAAATCATGACGGGCATGAATAGGGTAAACAGACAAGGTCTTTTCCCCAGGGTGGGGGAGTCCAAAACAAGTTGGCATAGGTTTAAGGTAAGAGCGAAAAGATTTAAAAAGGACTCAAGGGGCAACTTTTTCATGCAGGGTGCATGTATCGAATGGACTGCCAGAAGAGGTGGTGGAGGCTGGTATGATTACAACATTTTAAAGGCTTCTGGATGGGTATGCAAATAGGGAGGGTTTGGTTGAGTATGGGCCAAATACTGGCAAATGAGATTAGCTAATTTAGAATATCTGGTTGACATGGACAAGTTGGATCGAAGAGTCTGTTTCAGTCCTGTACATCTTTATGACTTTGTGACTGTCTTGAAGAAATTTGCTCGCAATATTGTCTTTAAGTTGGGGTAAACATTACTGGCTTCATGCCAGTATTTGGGAAGCTTGACTCATTCAATCCTGCTGTTGAACACTGGGTCCAGTATGTGGAAAGAATGCGTTACTTTTTATGGGCAAATGACGCCAAGGCAGATGAAAAGCAATGAGTAATTCTCCTGACAGTTTGTGGACCTGCAGCTTTTTCAGTCATTTGGAGCCTAACTTTCCCTAATGCACCAGATACTAAAACCTATCAAGAATTGATGAATTTAGTTAGCCTCCTCCAATTCTGAGATGCTATTGGTTTTACTCGGCCATTCGAGAGCCGGGGAATCTGCATCAGGATGTTTGATGAGGTTAAGATGACTGGCAGGGGCATGCGACTTTGGTTTAACCCTAATGAGATGCTGAGAGACCATTTGGTACGTGGGATTGAAGATGTAACTGTGCAAAAGCCCCTACTAGTTAAACCCCATCTGGTCTTCAAATAGGCACTGCTACTGGTTTTATCATTGTAAAATTCGGCAAATGAAGTATATAAGTCATAGGGCATTCCAATGGAAGTGGACACCCTCGCAAGTCCAAATGAGCTTGGGGAGCTCCACTTGTATGAAAGTAATTGCATAGCCTCACTCAGGACATATCCTGAAAAGAGGGATTCTAGGTCAGTCCACAGCAAAATCTCAACACAAAGTCAAGCCTCAGCCAAATGGTTAACATTTTTTTCAGCGTCTGAGCCAGCAAGCCATTGCAGTTGCTGTGGATTCCAGTCAGCTAAAGAGTCAAATGGAGTCAGGGAACTCATAGGCTGGTATCCAGGAGAGTGCACACCCTGAAAAGTTCTCCTATATCTGGTTTGGAACAGTCAAGATGTTCAAATTCGAACCGATTAAAATAAAAGCCTGGTTAAATGGTCACCCAGATCTAAAGGAGGTCGATACCAGTACGGCTGTTTCAGTGATTGTAGAACCAGTCTTTAACGAAATTTGCACTGGACTCTAACCCTTAAATTTGCGCAAGACCTTGGCTAGCCTGAGAACTTATACCGGGCAGCCTTTACTGGTTAAGGGTACAACTTCGGTTCCAGTCTCTTTTGAGAAGCAGCTGATTCAGTTACCACTGATTGTAGTAAAAGGCTTGGGCCTAAGCTTGATGGGGCAGAATTGGTTGAGAAAGATTCATCTAAATCGGCTCAACGTTTTTCGATTAGAAAATGGCTGCCTGAATGAAGTTCTAATTAAATACCCAGAAGTTTTTCAGGAAGGTCGAGGGTCTATCAAAGGAGCCAAGCCTGCCTTGCATGTTGACCAGGAAGCAATTTGATGATAACTGCATGGCCTGCCTAATGTTGTTTGCCTTTTGGGCAAAAGTAAAGGCAGAAATCAGGAGGCTGGAAAGCGAAGGAATCATCAAACCGGTCCAGTTTGAGGAATGGGCAGCACTGCTCGTACCGATTGTGAAGTCCAATGGGTCGGTTCACCTTTGTGGGAATTTTAAACAAACAGTAAACCCCTTTTTGCAAATACCCAAACCCTTGCGTAGAGGATTTATATGCAAAACTGGCAGGAGGGCTGTCCTTCACAAAACTGGACATGAGCCATGTATACTTGCAGTTGTGATTAGATGAGGATTCCTAGAAGTGTGCTCCAATTAATACCCATAAGAGTTTGCATTGATATATGAGACTGCCATTTGGGGTATCATCAGCCTATGCAATTTTTCAGAGGACAATGGAGAACTGTTTACAAAGTCTAACCCAGGTCGCAAGATAACTTGCTAATTACCAATAAGGAACACTTAGAGAACCTGGACATAATCCTTAGATGTTTCTCCCAGGCAGGTGTATGCCTTAGAAGGAAAAAATGTATGTTCCAGGCATCCCAAGTGACCTACTTGGGCTACAAAGTCGATAAGACTGGGTTACATGCATTAGAAGACAAAGTGAGGGCAATCAAAGGTGACCTGACTCCCACTTCTGTACCAGAGTTTTGGTCTTTCCTTGGCCTGGGGAACTATCACAGAAAGTTCATACATAACCTGATGTCCATCCTGGAACCTTTGCATCAACTCTTAATAAAGGAAATGTCTACATAGCCAACCATAGCCTTCAGGGAAGTGAAGAAACAGCTATCATCATCTAAAGTACATTGTAATCCCAAGCGAGATCTGATATTGACATGCGTTGCCTTCCCACACCGCATTGTGGTCGGATGAGCTCATAGGTGGCCCAATGGAGAGGAATACCCAATAGCGTATGCATCCAGGACTTGGTCAAATGCAAACTGTAAATTTGCTCAGATAGAGAAGGAAGGTTTGGTGGTCTTATTTAGAATCAGGAAGTTCCACCAATACCTTTACGGATGTAAATTTGTAGTAATAACAGACCACAAACCCCTGCTAGGCCTACTTAAAGAGGACAAGGCAGTGCTACTCATAGCTTCAGGCCGAAATCAGTGGTGGGCTCTAATACTTGTTATAATTACAAGTTGGAACACAGTCCGGGAGGCCAAGTAGCAAATGCAGATGTATTGAGCTGCCTCCCACCAGCAGATACATCACCAGTGGTACCACCATTGGAAGAGTCCGTAATGGTTTTAAATTTACTTGACACACTTTCAGCCACAGCTGACAATATCAGACTTTGGAAGCAGAAAGATCCGGTCTTGGTAAAACTAAAACAGTTGGTGGTGATGGGGAAAACCAAATGGCTGCCACAACTAGAACAGAAAATTTTTTGGAGCCGGATAGACCAGACCATCACAGACGACGGCATTTTATTATGGGGATCAAGAGTGATTGTCCTGAGCTAAGGTCACCACCAGACAAAATGAAGATGTTGGCGAGAAGTTATGTCTGATGGCCAGAATTGGATTTAGACAGAGCTGCGTTGGTGGGCAATTCGTAGAGTATCAACAAGGACAAAAATTACCACCAGTAACTCCCCCACATTCTTTGGGATGGCTGGGTAAAGCCTGGGCTTAGTTACATGTCGGCTATGCAGTCCTTTCATGAGTTCAATGTTCTTCGTCAATGTGGACGCCTACTCAAAATGGCTGGACTCGCATAGAGTTCATTCATCAAATACAAGGATGGCAATAGAAAACTGTGTGATCTTTTGCAATACATTGAGTCCCAGAAGTATTTGTCATAGATAATGGGGCCATCGTTTACCAGCAGAGAATTCAAGTATTTCCTAAGTTGACAGTTCTATACTATCCGTCATCTAATGGTCTGGCAGAAATAACAGTCTAAACTTTGAAGGTTGGCTTAAAGAAGCAGCTTACAGCTTCACTAGATACCAAATTGTCCCGGTTCCGATTTGATTGTAGGATAACCCTTCGTGCAACTACAGGGATAGCTCCAGAAGAGTTGCTAATGGGGAGGAGACTCCGCACCAGGTTAAATCTGATCTTCCTGGATCTGGCGGGGGGAAGGTAAAATGGCATCAGGAATGACAATGCTGGAAACAAGACTCCACTAAGTGAGGGAGACTGTTTACTTCAGGGGATGAAGTTTAGTGTAGGAGCATAGGAATGGTCCTGCATAGGTAAGAGGCATGAACAATGCGAGAACAGGTCCAGTGCTGTATAAAATTCGGGTAGGTATGATGGTCCTGAACAAGCACGTGGATGATATGAAAGCTGCAAACTTGCAAACGGTGCGGGAGCAAAATGTGCCTGGCTCCTCGACAGCCTTTCCAACTGTTCTGGAACCTGAACGTCCTCCCTCTCCATCAAGCTTTGAAGTTACCTCAGAACCTGAGATGGCTGCATAAAGAGAGAATGAATTTATTCCGAGATGCTCTGGATGCAGGAGGCGAGCCGCTGTGCGTTACACGCCGCCCGTATGAAAGGCAGAGTTGGAGGAACCTGACCCAGTGCTAAAATGCCCCAGGAGAAGCTACAAAAATAAAAACCGGCCTACATCCTTGGACTCAGGAGGGCGGGATGTCGTGATTGTATGAGTATGAGTTCCCCGATTGAGGCTGTTAATTTGTTCCAATCATACGATATAACAACAGAAGTGTCAGACATCCTGCTCACCCTGAGATCTAGCTCTGAGGGAGCTGGATCAGTGTCATGTGTAAATAAAGGGTGACTTGGTGACGGGATACCAGCCTCTATGGAGTTATTTCATCTGCTATTCTTTACTCTGAGAATTTTCACATCCATCTGAGATAGCAGAATCTCATTAGAAGGACGGTACAGCCTAGATGTCATATGCATGTCTTCGGAATGATACCTGAACTGTCAGCCTTCTGACTCAGACACTAGAATTCACCTACTGAGCCAAAGTTGACACATGAATTCTCACCCGAGTCTCTTCGACACAACTCCCACACATAATACAATGTACAGCTGGCCTCTTTAACTCTGCTCGCGTTCACCTCCTAGCTCCTAGCTTGAATTCTGCACTGTCGGCTAAGAAATGAGAATGAATAGCTAGTATTGATTTGCTCTTTAATTTTCCCTCCAACTTGTAGAAAATATTGTTTCCTTTGCTCTGCACGTCAACCCAAACATAAGTGGGTTGTAAAATCTGTGGTTAATAGCTGGAAATGTTAAATCTGCTACTTTGTATCACAATGGAATACTATATCATTACACTGTACCATTGACTGCTTTACGCAAAATAAGCATGTAAAATAATTCAATGTCAAGTCATAATTAAATAATGCTGATCACACATCATTTCTTTCAAAAAGTGAATGTATTTAAGGTTTGTAATATGAACTAAAATGATGTTGACAGCATAACAATAAATGAGGAGTATGCATTGCCAAATTGTGCAGCTTCCCCTTTGTCATTTAATCTTGGACTCTGATTCCAATAAAACCAATAACTATGGAGATGTAACCAGCCTAAAATTACAGTGTGCTGAGTCTGGCAAAGCCTTTGAAATAGTTGAAAAATGTCAGCTTGGATTTTTCGTCACAATGGAGTGGCTGTCTCAAATTACGAAAATGGCAGATCAGCCTGGAAATCAGTGGTTTTGCCCTGGGCACAGCACTTCCTATTTTTGTGGGCAGAAATGGGTCACTTCTGGATTCAAACATGTGTCGTTCACAGAGGCATCTGGCCATTTAAATCATCAGCTAGTATCAGCCATACGATTTTTGTTGACCAAGGGCATGAAACCCAAACAGTCTAGAGTAGACCAAATAAGAGCAGGACTGAATTTTGTGCATTTCTTTGGATAACCAGGATATCCCTGAGGAGAGGTAATGTATCCCTTTCAATGTGATTCCTGGGCACCTTTGGTGGTGGTCAGGTGATGTTTGGGGAAAGGTTAGCTGCTTCTTTTTCAGCAGGTAACGTGCTCTTTGGCATGTTTGAAAGTAAACACAATTGCGCATCAAATGCGCAAACACATTATTTGTAAAGCTCATTGGAAATGTTGACAGACCTATCAATGTCAACTGGCAAAAGTGTCAAAAATATCTGTCAAGAAGATTGGTCAAAAATCTCAATAGGACTTGTTAAGTGGAGCTGTTAGAAGTGTCAAGATGGCTTGTCGAAAGCATCTTTCAAGGCAAACTATCAAGTTTTGAAAGTCTTTAAACATTTCTAAAAGTGTCTGAAGTGTTAAAAAATTATTTCGTCTTATTTCGCTCTGTTGACATAAGCCTGAGGGTTTTGATCACTGCTGCATGACCGATTTCACAATCAGCCATTAGTGTAGTAAAGCACTTGCCATTTGACAAATTGACGACCAGGAACTTGGACCAAAAATTAATTTAAGTGCTTGTGTTATAAGGGATTATGTGCTTGAATGAAACATTTATTTAATACTGACTACGTTTTTTGTTTTGGGGGGCCAGGAGGAGGCCAGAAAATGATTTGGAAATGAGTACAAGGATTCTGAATTTGTTTGATCTTGAATTCTGTTGCTAGAAAGGGGCGAAATGGATGTTGAACAGAACAGGAGTAAAGAATGAGCAAAGCCTAATGCAAAACAATATTTAGGCAGTGAAGATTTAGACAAATATAGAGCTCCAGAGGTGGTAGTGAAGGGCATTGAAGGAAGTGAATCCAGAAGCAAAAAAAAATGAGAGTTTCAGCAGCAGCACACAAACTCCAAAATTGAATAAATTTACATGAATTTGAAGATTATAAAAAAGTTTTCTCAAGTGGTGTAGTATTCTATGATGGCGGCAGCCTGTATAATGCAGCATCATTTTGCAACAAGCATGATTACCCTTGTGGTTAATTATATCATGGCAAACGTGTTTGTCATAAATCAACCTACTGCTTGAATTCCCTAAAGATTCTGTGATTCACCATTCTATCCTTCACCATTAAAGCAGGTGAATCTGTAACTCTGCTCGAGCTCCGCATGGCTTAAAGGGAGCTTCACTTCTTCAGCGGACCATTTGATATATTGGCTTTCTTTCAATGAGGTATTAAAGAAAAACGTATCCAAAGACTCTATTGTAATAGAAACCTCCTGCAAAATGAATTGCCTCAGGTGTTAAGTCAAAATATGAAAAAGCTCGATGTCACCCGCGTTCATAAAGATATGACATGTTATTTCTGCTTGCATGCCCTGGAACAAATATCCAATTGAGAAATTCTTTAATTTGATATTTGTGAATGTAGTCAGATGTCATCAGACAGGACACAGCCTTCACCATAATCAAAATCAAATATACTTGTCACACCTTTAGGCTTTTCAAAATAATTACTCTGTTGTCAATAACCCTGTGGTATATCTTACCTGTGTTAGCATTGACACTGTGATGGTGAAGCATCAGCCTAAGGGTTTCCTGGCAGATCAAGATGAAGGATTATGGCAGGATTTGTTGTCAGGGTTAAATAAAAGTTCATCTGCGTGTGTGGGTGTACAGAACAAGGAACTGTTTGATCCCTCTTGTGTGACTACTTTTGACAAAAGGAGTGAAGAAAAAACTGACACAAATTGACAGTGAATCTCTCCCTGACTTGAATATGTCACTGAACACAAGGCCACAATCAAAAAGAGGGGAATGGAAATAAGGATTCACCGACTGGCTTCAGAAGTGAAACAAATTGTTCAGTATTGCAGAGGGTGATGTTAGGGGTTAGAGGAGTTAGCTTGGGGGAGCTGGTGATAGTGCCAACAAGCACTATCAGCTTGAATTTGTGGGGTCACTTAAACATGATTCTGGGTCTGATAACTCAGCGGGGATGGAGGAAGCTCCCTCACACCCCTTTAAACAAAGTTTATCGAGATGACAAAATTATCAATGAAACTCCTGCTATTGGAATCCGTACCCATGAAAAGAAATTTTACCAATGCCTAATTCTTGCACAAATTATTATCTGTCCTGATTGCCTTTACATGCTCTCAGGATGTGGTAACCAGGGATGCACAGCATTCATTCCCACCCTTCGCTTCATTGAATTGAAATAACTTTATTGTCACATGTACTCAAATGAGTACAGTGAAAAGTTTACAAGTTGCCACTTACAGTGCCACCTTAGGGTCAAGCTATCTTGGTACAGATTCTCCAGTACAAGTTCTGAGGAAAAAAGACAGAAAAATAAAGAAATAAAAAGTCCAGCATTATAGATCACAGGAATGAATTACAAAATAGAGAAAATTACGAAATAGAGAGAGAGAGATGATTTCCTGTGGTGTAGATGAAGTTTGGCCTTGATGAGTATGCTTGATCAGTTAACAGGCAGAAAACAGGAAGTAGGAATAATTAGGTCATTCTCGAGTTGGCAAACTGTGATCAGTGGAATACCGTAAGGATCAATGCTTTAGCCCTACCTGTTCACGGTCTGTATAAATAATTTGGATGTGGGCACCAATTGTAACATTTTCATATTTGCCTATTTCACAAAACTTGCTGTGAATGTGAGTTGTGAGGAAGATGTAAAGAGGTTTCAAGGAGATTTAGACAGACTGGGTGCGTGAACAAGAGTGTGGCAGATAGAATATAGTGTGGATAAGTGTGAAATTAACCATAATTAATGATAAGATGAAAGGAGGTGCACAGCATTTCTTAAATGTTGATTAAATTAGGAAGTGTTTCCTTGTTCATAAGTCACTGAAAGCTACCTTGCTGGTGCAGCAAGCAATTCAGAAGATAAACAGCATGTTGGCCTTTATCACAAGGGGGTTTCAGCACAGGAACAAAGTGCTCCTCCTTCAATTGCATAGAACATTTGTGAATCACACCTGGAGTTTTGTGTGCAGCTCTGGTCGGCTTACCAAAGAAAGGATGGGGGAATGCAATGGACATTCACCAGACTGATTCCTGGCATAGTGGGATTAACCTATGATGAGGTACTGAAGAGATTAATCTGCATTCTCTGGCATTTAGAACAATGACAGGCAATCTAGTAGAAACTTATAAATTCTTAAAAGGGTAGACAGAATAGATTCAGAAGTGATTTCTTTCCCCTTGGCTATGGGGTCTAGAATCAGGGAGCACAATCTCTGAATACAAGGCAAGCTATTTAGGACTGAAATGAGGAGGAACGTCTTCACTCAAAACACTGAGTCTTTGGAATTCCCTATCCTGGAGGGATGTGGAAGCTCATTAAATAAGTTCAAGGCAGGGATTAACCAATGGATTTCTATTGACAAATGAAATAATGCAGAATGTGGCATTGAGGTAGATGTTTATTCATGGTCTAGAATGGCAGAGCAGGTTTGAGGGGCTGAATGGCCTGCTGCTGTCTCAAGTTCCTATGGCCATAATTCTACCATATGCAGACCACGAAAATGACCTCAATTTCAAGATCCTACCCAAATTCATGCCCCACTGGCTATTTTACAAGTGAGTTTTGCCCCGAACCAACAATCATCTGATGGATTTCAAATCTTTGCATCTTTAATACTGTGTTCAAGTGCCTTCATGGCCTTGTCTTCCCTATCCTTGCAAACCCTGCCAGCTCTAAACTATGCCCACCTCCTCAAACTTTCCTTATCTCTCCCTTTGGCATCACGCAAGAGATACAGAAAATATCCTTTGTTCTGGGCAACTTTTGAAAAAAAAGCACACTTATGATTGCTCATGTATTTTGTTCCTCCTTAAGTTCCACTGTCTTTTCACTAAGTAGCTACACACTGAACAATCACAATACTCACTGTGATCACAATAGTTTCATAAGCTGTAACTATTCACCGTAGAGTTTCCTACAATGTATTGGATTACTTCCAAGTTACAATGCATTTTTTTTTATTTGTTCATGGGATATAGGCATCTCCGACTAGGTCAACACTTATTGCTCATCCGTCATTGCCCCATTATTCTGAGTGGCCTCCTCTGGCCATTTCAGAGGACAGTTAAGAGTTAATCACTTTGCTGTGGGTCTGGAGTCACATGTAGGCCAGACGAGGTCAGGATAGCAGATCTCCTTCCCTAAAGGACATTAGTAAACCAGATGGATTTTTACAACATCACCAACGGTTACATGGCTGTCATTAGGCTAGCTAATAGTTCCAGATTGATATTGAATTCTAATTTCACCCTATTCTATAAATGACTAGTCCAGTGACATTACCATCAAGCCCCTACATCTCCCCTACCTCACTTCAACTGAAGTCATAGCTTTTCGTTACATCCACAACATTATAATGTAATCCATTGCATATATTTTTTTTAGAAGGCTCAAACCCCATAGTGAGGATGTAACTGGTCTGCATGTTGTAACCAACTATAACTGAATTCTCTCACAATAGAAAAATAAATAAAACAGAAGTAGTACAAAGGATTGAGAAAAAAATTTAAACTAGCGAGACACATTGCAAATTCAATTTAACATTAATAAAGTATGGAGATACTTTATGGACATAAGAAATTGAATAATTAGGATATAAGTAATGTGAATGAAATTACACACGGGAATAGACACTAATAGTAACCACGTCAATGCCAATATCCAGAGAAATCCGTGAAGAAATGATGGATTATAAAGACGGCAGAGCAGTCAATAGACATTACACTTCAATGCTCGTGTCAGAGAAAACAATAATAAGTATTAGCACTATTCTGATCTTTGTCAGAATCACTATTTCTGACCCAGAGCAGACAGAAAGTTAACTATTGACTTTAGTATGATCCTCCTGGTTGGTTCGCTCGCCGAGCTGGTTCGTTTGTTTGCAGACATTAGTACGATTTTCTTTCAAGCCCATCTTCTGATGTAGGATCCTTTCTAATAGTTGCAGTACAGCAATTCTCCCAGACAGCCACAGTGACAGACTTTGTAGAAAACACACCTTTTTCATGACAGTGGCTACCATATTACATAAGTAAAAGTAGTCAAATGTCTGAGAGTCTACAGAGACAAGGTAAGTGTGTAAAGTAATTGGATAAGGTGTAGTGTTGTGCGTGGTTGAATGAAGGTGTAGGATGACTGTGTGGATGAGACGACAGGTGGTGGGCAGGAGAGGCAGTAGGTGATACGTCATTAAAGCAATAGGCTGGCAGAAGGATCCGTGAGGGGTAGAGTGGCAGGTTAGTGATGGGGTAGGTTGAGTTTCAGGGTAGTTAGGGGTATGGGGGCTCTTAGGTTAAGGGAACAGAAGTGTCTGTAAGAGGGTGAGTAGGTTGTTCAGGTTGTGGGGATCAAGTAAGGAAGTGGTTGGAAGAGCTGGGATGGCCAGAGATTTGGGGAGGCGTGCAATTGGTTCAGTTATATTGTTACCCCTGAGTTGCAGCCTGTACTAATTGTCTAACATTTCCTGGGTACTGATTCAGAGCTCTGTGAAGTCTCCAACTTTAGTTTAATGTTGGAGACCTTCTAAGAGGGTTCTGGTTGGCGGTAATTTCCCATTGTAAGCTTAAACTTTGCAAATATTCCCTCAAAGACAATGTATCAGGATGTCTGGATGGTCTGACGTACATCCTTTGAGGTATGTCTGGTTTCTGACTCTTTGGAGTCTGGAAGACCTGGACCGTTATGTTCTGATTTCTTTACCTGACCACAAAATGGTGCACTTTGAGTACAGTTTTAAGTGCCTGTTGTGAAGAAATTTAAATTTGATTTTCATTTTTGTCTCTGCAGCATAGATTCACATAGAAAGATGCATGGAAATGCAGAAATAATGGGACAATATGATTAGGTTTGGATTGCTTGAGCAGAAACGTGATGGACGTCTGGCCTTCTTTTGCAGTCTAAGTGTCTCTATTTTTTTACAATATTTACAATAAAGAAAGTACAGAGCAGACCACAAAGTCTGAACCCATAAAGAATAGTTGTTCCTGAGCCTAATGGTCAGCCAATGGAAGACCTCAATGAATGGCCCAGATAAAGAGAATATTTCTTAGTCTATACCAATCAAGTCAGGTTAGGGGCTATAAATAGAGTTTAGCAAAAATCAATTTGCAAGAAGTATTCAAAAAACGTCTCATTCAAACAATGATAAATCATTGAATCTTAAAAACAAATGAAGCATAATAAATTTGGAAATAGGAGCAGAATTGTAATATTTAAAAAAAAGCTATTCAGCAATGAACTGGAAACTTCACTAATTTTTAATGATGACATGAGGATAGATTTTTCTCTCATTATTATTCAGTGTGACCAGACAGCAGGCAGACAATTTTTAAAAAAAGAACTTGCTTTTGTCTTCTTACACGAGGTCCATTTGATGAGACAGTCATGGCTAACATGGCTAACCCTTCTGCTTGGAACATATATATATAAATCACTGTCTTATGATCGAAAGGAGAGTCTCCTTGGAAAATATTTTCATTTATTTTTAGAAATGGATGTTGCTGCTTGACCCCATAGAAGCTTTACTATCAGTCCCTCACCTGTCATCTCCTTTTAAGGTGTCCCTGCTTGCTCAGACTCACAGAGTAAAAGTACTCAGGGATTCAGTTCCTCTGCTTCCTTTTAAGCTACTGATTTTCCTGAGGACTGAGTAAAATGACTAACAGCGTTTGGAAAGTGCAAAGTGTTGTTATATAAGTTGTGTAATTTATCTAATTTTTAATGTCATTTGTTTCGAATTTTTGAATTTTGAACTGGTGACATTTGTTTTTTCTGTATGACTGAAGGCGTTTAATGATTAAAAGTTCTAAGTATTCCTAAAGTTATGGTAATTTATTTTTAAAACATTTCGTAAGAGAGAGAGTTCCTGGAGTGTGAAATAACTCCACAGAAGCTGGTATCCCATCACCAAGCCACCCTTTATTTCCATGTGGGGCGTTGTTGACACTGATCCGGCTCCCTCAGAGCCAGCTCTCAGAGTGAACAGGATGTCTGACACTCCTGTTCTTATCTGTCAGCCAGGGGTCCCTGATTGGACCAGATTAACAGCCCCAATCAGGGAACTCATATTCTATAGGGTCCACCTGGCTGACCTCATTACAGTCATGATATCCCTCCCCCTCTGAGTCTGAGGACATAGTTCTGTTTATTTTTTTTGTATCTCCTCCTGGGGCATTTCAGTACTGTGTCAGGTTCTTCTGAATCTGCTTTTGATATGGGTGGTGTGTTATGCACAGTAGCTTGACTCTTGCGCATGGAGCATTTCAGAAGAAATTCATTCTCCTCTTCAGGCAGCAAAGGTGACATCTGCCATGTCCATATCAGATTCCAAAGTATCTTGAACACTTGACAGTGAGGGAGAACCCACAGTTGGAAAGGCTGTCAAAGAGGCGGGTACACTTTGCTTCCTCACCGTTTGTGGGTTTGCAGCTTTCATATGATCTACATGCTTGTTCAGGACTGAACAGTTACCCGAACATTATATGTCACTAGATCTGACCTCGCAACGACCATGCCTCTTACCCATACAGAACCATTCCCATGGTTCCTACAACAAACTTCGTTCCCTGAAGTAAACTGTCCCTCTCGCTTAGATGAGTCTTGCGTCCAGCATTGGCATTCCTGATTCCATTACACCTTCCATCCCCCAAGTCTGGAAAGATCAGAATTAACCTGGTATGGATTCTCTCCCCAGAAGCAACTTGTTGCATTTTCTTAAAAAAAAAATTCATGGTATGAGGGCATTGCTGGCTAGGCCAGCATTTATTGCCCAACGGGAATTAAGAGTCAACTACATTGCTGTGGGTCTGGAGTCACATGCAGGCCAGGTAAGGATGGCAGTTTCCCTCCCTAAAGGGCATTAGTGAATCAAGTGGACTTTTCCAACAATGGATTCATGATCATCAGTAGATTCTTAATTTTCAATTTTTATTGAATTCACAATCCGCATCTGCCATGGTAGGATTTAAACTCGTCTCTCCAGAATATTACCTTTTTCTCTGAATTAGCAGTGCAGTGATAACACCACTAGGCCATAGCCTCCCTGCTGGTGAGGGGTTGGTACTATAAACAAATAGGAACTGGGACAGTTTGGTACCTAGTGAAGCTGTAAGCTGTTTCTTTCAGCCAGCCTTCAAAGGTTGGACTGCTCTTTCAGCCAGACCGCTGCATGTTTGATGATATGGAGCTGTCCTGACATTTTGAATATCATTTCCACTTCTGGAAATTCTCACATTTCCTGCTGGTAAACAATGGCCCGTTATCTGTGACAAGCATTTCCTGGAGTCCATGTATTGCAAAAGGTGCGTGCAGTTTTTCTATCATCGTCCCCGTGATTGACGAATGAACACAATGCATGTCCCTCTACACTTAATGTACATCCACAATGAGTAAGAACATTGAGTCCATGAAAGGGTCTGCATCACCAACATGTAACTGAGTCCAGGGTTCACCCAGCCATTCCCTTGACTGTGGGGGATCTGTTGGCAGTAACTTAGTGCTGGGCTGTAATGCTAAGTGCATATAATTACAAGTTGGAATACCACCCAGGAGGACAAGTAGCAAATGCAGATGCATTGAGCTGCCTCCGACTGGCAGACACACCACCAGTGGTACAGACACTGGAAGAGTCCGTAATAGTTTTAAATTTTCTGGGCACACTTCCAGTCACAGCTGACAATATCAGACTTTGGACAGAGAAAGGTCAGGTCCTGCCAAAACCAAATAAATCCACAAAGGCTGATACCCCGTCATCAACTCAGGCTTTATTTACATATGGAAAGCCCTTGACACTGATCCAGCTCCCTCAGAACCAGGTCTCAAGCGAACAAGATGTCTGACACCCCTGTTCTTATTTGTCAGCCAGGGCTCCCTGACTTTTTAGAATTCATTTTGCAGGATGTGGGTGTCACTGGCTGGCCAGCATTTACTGCCCGTCCCTAGTTGCCCTTGAGAAGGTGGTGGTGAGCTGCCTTCTTGAACTGCTGTAGACCACCTGCCATGGGTTGACCCACAATGCCCTTAGGGAGGGAATTCCAGGAATTTGTCTCAGCGACAGTGAAGGAACAGCGAAATATTTCCAAGTCAGAACAGTGAGTGGCTTGGAGGGGAACTTAAAGGTGGTGGTGTTCCCATATATGTGCTGCCTTTGTCCTTCTGGGTGGAAGTGGTCGTGGGTTCAGAAGGTGCTGTCTGAGGATCTTTGGTGAATTTGTGCAGTTCATCTTGTAGATAGCACACACTGCTGCTACTGAGCGTCGGTGATGGGCAGAGTGGATGCTTGTGGATGTAATGCTAATCAAACAGGTTGCTTTGTCCTTGATGGTGTCAAGCTTCTTGAGTGTTATTGGGGCTGCACTCATCCAGGCAAGTGGGGAGTATTCCATCACACTCCTGACCTGTGCCTTGTAGATGGTAAACAGGCATTGAGGAGTCCGGAAGTGAATTACTCACTGCAATATTCCTAGCCTCTGACCACTCTTGTAGCCATTGCATTTATATGGTGAGTCCACTTGAGTTTCTGATTGGTTGATAACACCCAGGCTGGTGCTAGTGGGGGATTCAGAGATGGTAACACCATTGAATGTCAAGGGGCAGTGGTTAGATCGTCTCTTGTTGGTGATGGTCATAGCGTGGCATTTGTGTGGCATGAATGTCACTTGTCAGCCCAAGCCTGGATATTGTCCAGATCCTATTGCATGTGAATATGGACTGCTTCAGTGTCTGAAGAGTCGGGAATGGTGCTGAACGTTGTGCAATTATCAGCAAACATCCCCACTTCTGACCTTAAGATGGAGGGAAGGTCATTGACGAAGCAGCTGAAGATGGTTGGGCCGAGGTTCCCTGAGGAACTCCTGCAGAGATGTCCTGGAGCTGAGATGACTGACCTCCAACAACTACAATCATCTTCCTAAGTGTCAGGCATGATTCTAACCAGTAGAGAGTTTGCCCCCTGATACCCATTGATTCTAGTTTTGCCAGGGCTCCTTGATGCCACACTCATTCGAATGCAGCCTCAATGTCAAGGGCTGTCACTCTCACCTCACCTCTGGAATTCAGCTCTTTTGTCCATGTTTGAACCAAGGCTGTAATGAGGTCAGGAGCTGAGTGGCCCTGGCGGAACCCAAACTGGACGTCACTGAGCAGGTTATTGCTGAGAAGGTGCTGCTTGATAGCACTGTTGATAACACCTTCCATCGCTTTACTGATGATCGAGAGTAGACTGATGGAGTGGTAATCAGCCGGGTTGGATTTGTCCTGCTTTTCATACAGGAAGTACTTGGGAAATTTTCCACATTGTCGAGCAGATACCAGTGTTGCAACCATTCTGGAACAGCTTGGCTAGGGGAGCAGCACGTTCTGGAGCACAAGTCTTTAGTAATATTGCCAGAATGTTGTCAGGACCCATAGCCTTTGCAGTATCCAGTGTTTTCAACCATTTCTTGGTATCATTTTGGAATGAATTGTTTGACTAAAGACTGGTATCTGTAGTGTTGGGGATGACTGGAGGAGACCGACCGAATTGAATCATCCACTTGGCACTTCTGGCTGAAGATTGTTACAAAACTTTCAGCCTTATCTTTTGCACTAATGTGATGGGCTCTTCCATCATTGAGGATGGGGATATTTTTGGAGTCTCCTCCTCCAGTGAGTTGTTTAATTGTCCACCACATTCACGACTGGATGTGGCAGGACTGCAGAGCTTGGATCTGATCCATTGGTTGTGGGATCGCTTAGCTCTGTCTATCATTTGCTGCTTCTGTTGACCAGATAAACAGCCCCAATCAAGGAACTCATATTCTGTGAGGTCCACCAGGCTGACTTCATTACAATCACTACAGATTATATTGCGAAAGTTTACAACTGAACAAAATGAACGGTGCACTGTGCTAAATTTTCAGATTGAAGATTTAGAATTATTTTGTAAGAAAAAATGTTTTTAGTTTCAGTTTGGGTTGGTTTGTAGGAGCCTTGGCTGAATCTGGGTATGTGAACACTTGCTCCTAAGAATGGGAGGCATTTTGAAAACTGATAAAGAAGAGGTTACTTCAGTATAGAGAGTTTATTTTAAAAGTTACAGACCCAAGGTGTTTGATTAAAACCCTGATGGTGTTATTTGAAGGCAAGAAAATCTAAGTTCAGTTGTAGGAAGACCCCTGGAAGAGGCTGTCAAATTCTCAAGATGGGAAATTAAATGTTATAGAGGTGAAATAGAAGGAAATTCTGTTTGGCGTGAATACTGTACAAGATTAATTGGATTATGTTTATAATTTTACAGTTAAATTTTTAAGTTTGTGTTATATGCAAATAGTTTAGTTTATTTTATTTTATCTTCATTTCTTTTGTATAAACAGCTTCTGATTTATTGTTTAACCCAAATCTACAGTGTTGCATGTTTATGTTTCAGTGAAAGATCACCTTGATGAAATTTTAAACAAATGATTAATCAAGTCAGATTAAAGCCTGGCTCTGATTTAGCCTGTAGTGAGACCAGCTGGAATCATATTAGCATGTTAAAATCTATAACAATGCCATAACCAAAGAAGTTCCCATACCTAACAGACCAAGGAGTAGGAGCAATGAGCCATAGAATGAGGATGGTCTTATATGCAGATGATGAGGCTGATGGGAGGACAAATTGATTTGGTGATCTTGCCTCATTACACAAAACTTCTGAAAAAAGATATGCAATGTTGAAGATTTTCATCTTACACTCATCAGGGCAATTCATAAGTAATGCCAATGTTAAGGGAAAAGAATATCCACATTGAATGAGGGGAATGTGATGATTATCTGACAAACAGATTCTGACTGTGGCAGGAAACCCGTGCACCTAGAGGAAACCCACAGGCACGGGGAGAACATGCAAACTCCACACCGATAGTCGCACAAGGTTGGAATCGAACCTAGGTCCCTGGTGCTGTGAGGGGGTGGGGGCAACAATGCTAAGCACTAAGTCACCATGTCGCCCCTTCCCTGTATGATCAGGAAACCTTAGAACCTCCACTGCACCCTGCACATGAGGCCATAATTGAAGTATCACCCTGTGTTCAAGGCCGACCAATGCACACTTACCTACGTGTTTAGCACCTCACAATCCAGGCAATCTACTATCCAGCCCTTTGATCCAGATCCTCCCCAGCCACCATTTCTCACATCTTCAATATGCCTAGTTTCTTTCAAACACTTGTGAGCGTACTCCCTGCACCAACAGGTCCATCCAGCCTGTCAGTCAGGCTGCATGCCTGTGGTTGAGGACCCACAGATAAAGTCTGAAGCAGCCCTGCAATGAAATTATGCAGGACGGTTAGAAAACCTGTTCAGCCAGACTCCCGCACCTCACAATAATCTCCCACCACCTCAACCACATGGATCTCACCTCCAGGCTAGATTCCAGTTATCAGATTAAGATTGGCCAGTTTCATTGCCAATCTGAGTCAGTGCATTGTGAATGGTGAGCAGTTTTAAACTGAGTTTATGCTGTTTAAAATATGACACAAATTTATTCCAGCAGAAAAAAGAGCCTTTCATCCAATCAAAACGGGTTGATTTTGAACCAAGGACATACTGGTGAAATTTATAATATAATGAACTCCACAGCACCGTGGTAATTCCCTTGCCGAATGTTTTTTGGGAATGTTAAGTAGGTGAATTCCAGCCTGGAAAGTTACAGAAAGGAAAGCACTTATCCAGCTGTATGAAACAACAATATTGATTTAATTGCTAGTACACACATTCCACATCCATGGATGTTGGCCAGCCTCTAAGAAACTTGATGGCACATCTCAGACCCACTTACAGGATGCTTCTTCTCTTCAATGCTGAACCTCAGACAGCAATTGCTGCAACTATCATTGTAATGCTGCAGTGAAGTGACTGCAAACTGAGGGCTATATGCCCAGTTTATTATTTGGACCAGAGTTCATCTCTAGCCTGTTCACTTTAGTCATTATGCTCACTCACACTGAGCGTACCTGAATGTTCACAGCATCCCTGCCTTGCTTTTTTTTCATTTTGCTCCCTCAGTCAGAGGTACTAGGTTCATATTGCTCCAGCTTGTCTTGCCATTTAGCATAGACCCAAAGGCAAGAAGCCAGCCATGTTGCTAGCTGGCCTCAATCAAGTCATTGGGGATAATATTCAGTCACGATGTCCTGGCAGTAAGTCAAAGACAATTTCCGTTACCGGCCCAGGGGCTTGGAATCAGTCAGTTGGTCACTCAGGGTTACATAAGGATGAGGAGCCGAATGTTGGGCAGTCTATCACCTACCACAAATCTTTCCGGCCAATCGTGGGCTGTTCTCCTCCTGGAATGAGACAGGAGCAGGTGTTGCTAGATATTTCTGGAATAGGTGCCCTGAGTGAGTGAGTAGGCAGCAAACGGGCATGCAGCATTAGTGTTGAGGATTGGATTGGGTGAGGATGAGTACAGAAGATGTCGCAGGCAGACGTTAGATTGGAAAGTATGAGGTTTGATGAGAGTTGGGTACAGTGTTGGAGGTAGAGTGAGTGAGAGCTATTGGTGGCACTTATATTGGCAGAGTGGAGAAATAGACTTATTTTCCTCCAGTGGTCTGCTCCAGACAGCTGAGGCTTCTTGAACCCCAGTGGCAACCTCGAATGAGTCTGGTATGGTTAGGTGTTGTGGCTTCCTTGGCTGGTTCTGAGGGAGGAGAAAGTCTCTCAGCCTACACCTTCCTCTCCGGCAGAATTACCAGGTATCTGTCTGCAAAGCAAGTGGATAACATTTTCCCCCTAATCTGCCATGTCTGGGGCAAACATTAGAATCTGTGCAGAGAAGCTCTGAACTGACAGTGGATGTCCCGATGCACAACAGGCTGTTAAAGATGATGTTGTGAATTTTATGATTATCACTGAGTGGCGAGTTGTTTCAGGAATGGGTAAGAAGAGGCTGAAATCATTCTTGAAGGATGCCACAAGGGCAGTGTAGGTTGTTACTGAGGCGAGTTTGGTAAGATACGGTGAGAAAGCTCACTGTTCCTGGTGACAAAAATAAACCCACTAAGAAACTCAATGTAACACGCATTGCCAAAAAAAATTGCCATAGCTTTGCTGAGCCCATTACTGGAGTTCTGATGGAAGACCACCAACCTGAAAGTTTGGACAGAATTTTACCAACCTCCAAGAGGTGGGCAGGGAGGCAAAAAATCAAGGGGATCCATGTCAGATGGCTCTCCCACCATTCACCAATGCGGGATAGTAAGAACTGCTGATGCTGGAGTCTGAGATAAC
>NC_063339.1:70031674-70048910 GCF_021869965.1 Rhincodon typus | reverse complement strand
AGTGTGGAGCTGAAGGAGCACAGCAGGCCCAGGCAGCATCAGAGGAGCAGGAAAGCTGACGTTTTGGGTCGGGACCCTTCTTCATTTCTGAAGAAGGGTCCTGACCTGAAACATCAGCTTTCCTGCTCCTCTGATGCTGCCTGGCCTGCTGTGTTCTTCCAGCTCCACACTTCATTATATACCACTGAGGGGTTGTTTTACTCAAGGTGGGATCACAATTAGGGCAGCTGAACTAAAGATGCATGGGCCTTATTGTAGGCTCTTTAACCAGAACATTAGTATTTTTCCAATATCAGATCAAATCATTTGCCTGGTCACCAGGTGGATGAAGATGGTCTCTCAGTATCAACGCAGGGGCGGAAGGATATTTGAAGAAATGGGTAGGGAAGGAAGATCCTGCGATCTTCCTAGCAAGATTACCTTTTAAACAATTGTCCCTTTTTTTCCCTCTCATTACCTGCCAAATATGGCTGGTGTCCTGTCTGGCTTAACAATGATCACCACTGGTACTGGTGGCGCTATTGAGCTGCTGTCTTCAATAGGACAGCATCCATTTGACTGTCTCTTTATTTTTTTCACTAGAAGTTAGTCTCACTGGCTAGACCAGCATTTATTGTGTTAAGGACCAGACCAGACCCCTCAAATATTTCAAGAAGGTAGCCTAGACCCTAGCTTTTTCTTATGTGATGCAACTGGTCAAACTACTTGACGTTAAGCAAAACACACTTTATTTTAACACTATAGTTAAATAGAAACAAAATAAGGAGGAATTTAGAATACCTTAACTACTGAGAAGCTTAACCGAATAATAGATAAAGTAACTATTACTAATTAACTGTTCCAATATAGTAACATTCCATAAACACACCTCTTGGCAAAAAGGTAAATTCAGACATAGATTCTTACATACAATTCTCCAATCCAGGAGGAAACAACTTCAAAAGAAATTTCAGAGAAAGTAGAGGTTAGGAATCATTTTTTGAAGCTCGAACACTTCTGGGACCCAAACAGCTTCTGACTGCTACATCTAAAATAAAACTAGATAGCTTGATATGTGGGAACTGACCACTCCCCTTCCATTGTTACAACTGTTGTTAAAAAAAAATCACCTAAAGGCCTCATCAACTATTGACTTAGGCCGTCAGTGGCAGCCACTTCGGTGCCTCTGCCTTTACACCCTCTCTTCAAAAAAAAACTCAGGACAAAATAACATTTTTAAAGTGACAACATTGTCACAATTGTCCATATCTAATTGCATCTGAAAAGGTGGTCGTGAGCTGCCTTTTTGAATCACCAGAGCCCACATGTGCTTTTAGGAAGAGATATCCCGCATTTCAACACGATCCATAAAACTGAGGGAAAGGTCCCACCTGCCATACATGAGCACTGGTGACCTCCTCTTCCAGCCAAAGTTGGTTCCACTGGTGGGGCAGCAAAATTAAGCCCGTCAACTTGGTTTCTCTCTCTACAGATGCTGCTTGACCTGGAGAGTATTTCCAGCATTGTTTGTCTTATTTCAGATTTCAACCATCTGTAGAATTTTATTTCTAAACACTTGGTTCAGGTCTCAGAACAAAATACATCTTTTACATAATGTACAATAGAAACATGTTACTCTCTGGACTTTGGTGCCATTGTTTGTGGTCCTTATCTCCACTTACCTTAGAGCACCTAACTGGGAGATAGTAGGAACTGCCAATGCTGGAGTCTGAGATAACACAGTGTAGAGCTGGATGAACACAGCAGGCCAGGCAGCATCAGAGGAGCAGGAAAGCTGACGTTTTGGGCCTAGACCCTTCTTCAGAAATGGGGGAGGGGAAGGGGGTTCTGAAATAAATAGAGAGAGAGGGAGGCGATGATAGAAGGTGGATAGTGGAGCAGATAGGTGGAGAGAAGACGGACAGGCCAAGGAGGCGGGGATGAAGCCAGTAAAGGTGAATGTAGGTAGGGAGTTGGGATGGGGGTTTGAGAGTGAGGTGGAAGGAGCGGATAGGTGGGAGAAAACATGGACAGGTCGAGGAGGCGGGGACGAGAGGGGGTGCTGGTCTTGGGATGAGGTCGGGGGTGGGGAGATTTTGAAGCTTATAAAGTTCACATTGAGACCATTGGGCTGCAGGGTTCCCAGGCAGAAAACGAGGTGCTGTTCCTCCAGACTTCTGGTGGCATTGTTGTGGCACTGGAGGAGGCCTAGGATGGACATGTCGTCCAAGGAGTGGGAGAGGGAGTTGAAGTGATTCCCGACTGGGAGGTGTTGTGGGAGATGTTTTCATAGTGAGGCATTGACCCAAGGTGATGAAGCCAGGGGGATATGATGGAGTGGAAGGACTTTCAATTTTAAAACAAGTGCCTCTGGGTGCAATTAATTCATTTCTTTAAAAAAGCTACCTCAGAACTTAAGGAGAGGCCAAGGAAATGGAATTACTGTTTGACAAATTTGCACTTGCAGGCCACAAAGGTCAACTCAATAGACACTCCTTGTCACTCTGGATCTATATTGACTTGAGAATGGTAACTGCATATATCTCTGAGCCATGGCTTGGTGCTGTTTTGATGAGAGTGTTTGTGTATGTGAAATGTCAGTTGGAAGTGGGGAGACTGTGACATGCTGAAAATCAGCCAGGTAAGGTTAAGTTCTTATTCTCTGATTCATACTCACTTTCAGAATCTCCATGACACAGGCAAAGCTTTAGAAATCTGTGGATTGAAGCCCAATATGGGAAAGTATTTCATTCCTCAAAACTGAAGTGCAGAGTATTTCACTGGAAAAAAATGGGGAAATTCTGTGCAAAAACATACTTTCCCAAGAAAATATAACCAGACAACAATAATGGGTATTTACATATCATGAAACAAGTCTTTGTCCTCTAATTGACTTGTCTATTCCCAATGACACATAATTCCTCACCTAAGAAGCTTATATTCTTCTTAATTGGAGCCAAGAGTTGTATCCCACAGAAGTGTACATAGCATTTTTAACAGTGTTTAATAATCAGGTGCGGAGCTGAATTCAAAGAGCCCCAACAGTTTCTCTGAAGTCATTGAGCTTCCCATCTGCAGAGAAAAATGCGAAGGAAGTTACTCTTATTCAAGAAAAAGCTGGAGGCCAGTGCATTTGACAACACAATGGCATGTTTACATGTTATGCAAGCAAATAGCTTCAATAGGCAGGAAGAACAGAATAGTAAGCACTGATTGTTTTGCCAGAGGACGTGCCTTGCATGCGGAGTAAGGGTTCCTGTCTGTGTGAGGCTAAGCCAGTTATAGATATGGTCATGCTAGCAGACCAAATGGAAAAGATTGAGAGCGACTGGGTAGAATCGCAGTGCCCAGTAATAATGATGCATCATCTACTTCATTGAACATTAGAATTGACAAGAAAGTGATGCAAATATGGAACCTGACGTGGCTTCCCACAGCTTCATCCTTTATCAGGATATATTTAAACTGCTATTTTTGTACATCTGTGCTATTGAATCAACTGAGGCATTTTTTAAAAAAAGGACTAGATTATGAAACTATAACTTCAAAGTTGGAGTAAAGTCCACCGACCTTCAGCGCAGAATCAGAGTTATAATTTTGATCCCACCTCTGCTCACCCCCACACCCCACATTCCCCAATCCTGCAAAAAATTTACATCTACTATGATGAAGAAGTGTGTGGAGAAAGGAAAGATTGTTGGAATATAATTTGCGAAGCCATTTAGAGAATAACACTACAGAGGTCTGGAACTTGAGGACAGGAATGATAAAATACAGGGACTAAAATCTCTTTAAAAGTTGGCAAAAATACGTTTTAGATTATTTTTCCATCTCCTTCAGCTGTTGCAGTCTGGAAATTGCTTATCATACATTATTACACTCAATTGCACAAATAACATAATTGAATGAATTTTTGAAGGCACTGAATTCCTCCATTAAATGACAATGTCCTTTCAACTAAAATTGCAGTTAAGGTAAGTGTTCAAATCATTAAGAACATTACACAATACTTCTTCTGTTTCAATATATGGGGAGGAGAAGGGATTTCTTATGTGCATGATGTTCTTATGCCCCTAATTCAGCAATAAGTGTCAAGGTGACCATGTGTGGTTGGTGTGGAGAATCAAGGTAAAGTGCCACATTGGAGCAGCAAGAACTGCTCGCTGAGATTAAATGGCAAGTGCAGTACTCAATCAGATTTGTTCAGACTTTTGCTTAGCAGCTGTGTGCGTTTAACCTGACCTGCAAACTTTCAGATTCCAACACCGAGGGCTTGGAAGTCCCTCCCTAAGGGCATTGTGGATCTACCTACAGCACGTGGACTGCAGCAATTCAGGAAGGCAGCTCACCACCACTTCCTCAAGGGTAACTGGGGATTAGTATTAAATGCTGGTCAGCCAGCAACTCCCATGATCCACAAGTGAATAAACAAAAAACTGGAAAGTGTTTATTTCTCTGATTCTGGTGTCAATAGACATCACTTTTTTAAAATTTCATTCATGGGATGTGGGGATCACTGCTGGGCCCACTTTAATTGTCCATCTCTAGTTGCCTTTGAAAAGGTGGTGGTGAGCTGTCTTCTTAAATGGCTGCAGTCCCTTTTGCGTAGGTACACCCACAATGCTGTTAGGTAGGGAGTTCCAGAGTTTTGACCCAGTGACACTGAAGACCCAATAATATATTTCCAAGTCAGATGGTAAGGGGCTTGGAGGGCAACTTGCAGATGGTGATGTTCCCATGCGTCTGTTCACCTTGGCCTTGAAGTGGTCATTGGTTTAGAAGGTACTGATGAAGGAGCCTTAGTGAATTTATGCAGTACATTTTGTAGATGGGACACACTGCTGTTACTGAGCAATGGTGATGGAAAGAGTGAATATTTGTGAATATAGTGATCTGTGAATATGGTGACAAATAAGCGGGTTGCTTTATCTTGGATGGTATCAAGTTTCTTGAGTGTTATTGGAGCTGCATGCATCCAGACAAGTGTGGAGTATTCTATCACACTCCTGATTTATGCCTTGTAGATTAGTGGACAGACTTTAGTGAGTGAAGATGATGGGTTATAGGCTTTCTAGCCTCTTACTTGTTTTTGTAGCCACATTTTTTTGTGTAACTAGTCCAGTTTGGTATCTGGTCAATGATAATCCTAGGTTGTTGATAGTGGAGGATTCAGTGATGGAGAGGCCATTGAATGTCAAGGGATGGTGGTAGATTCTTTTTGTTGGATATGGTCATTGCCTAGTTCATGTGAGGCACAAATGTTACTTGAAATAAAACGCTAAAGTAATATAACTAGCTTGTGGCTTTTGGAAAAAAAAAATCAACTTCTTCTGATCTTCTACTTTGCTTAGAGAATTATAGGTTATCTGATTGGAAATTGTTTCTTCACTACCTTTTGTTTTGTCATATTTATTTGAGCCTTTGGACTTCATAGCTAGAACATTTTATTCTGTTTTGGATGATTATTAGCCTGGTATTAGAAGCAAACAATGTTTTCAGTCATAAATTAAGATAGGATGGGAGTAATTTCTGTGATGTAAATGGCTATTGCGAACATGTAAATTAAACAATTGTTTCATTAGGAAGTGATGTACAATCACATGACGAATAGGAGCTGGTTCTCTCTAGCTTTCTCGTGGCTATATAATTGGTGTTTATCATGTCTAAAAAAAAAATGAAATGACATGAAAAGATTGCTGAAATATTTACCAACCTCTCCTGAAGAACTACACCTGAAAAAGGATTAAGACTCCGAAAGCTTGTGATTTCAAATAAATCTGTTGGACTATAACCTGGTGTCGTGTGATTTCTGACCTTGTCTACCCCAGTGCAACACTGGCACCTCCACATCATGGCTTCACAAAGGTCAGCATGCAACAGAGCTACCTCCAGACAATACAAGCAGAGTAAACCCATTATGTTACAGTTTTGTTGCTCATTAAGGTGTGTTTCAGTCTCCCAGAATGCTGTATGGATAAAGATTAGCATTAACGCCTAACAGAAGTTCATTTCATCAGTATTGGCAGCCATTGAGGTGATGTTCAACTTGCTCAACAATGTCATTGTCCATGGAAGAGACAAAGCAGAACATGATCACTGGTTATCGCCCATGCTCATTCAACTCGCACAATATAGTTTCCTTTATTCATTCACAGGATGAGGGCTTCACTGGACAGGCAGCATTTATTGCCCATCCCTAAATGCCCAGAGGGCAGTTAAGAGTCAACCACATTGCTGTGGGTCTGGAGTCACATGTAGGCCAGACCAGGTAAGGACAGCAGATTTCCTTCCCTAAAGGATATTAGTGAACCAGATGTGCTTTTCCTGACAATTGGCAATGGATTCACGGTCATCATTAGACTTTTAAGTCCAGATATTTATTGAATTCAAATTCCACTGTCTGCTGTGGTATGATTCGAACCTGGGTCCCCAGAACATTGCCTAGGTCTCTGGTTTAACAATCCAGCGATAATACCACTAGGCCATTTCCACCCCTGAGTTTGATGCTCAATAGGGACAAATACACATTTGCAGTATTTGTGATTGACTTCCAAGAGTACATCATGACTGTAGCTGGAGTAAAACCAAACATAACAACATCAAAGTCATTCTTATGCTTTCAAATTGGCAATATCACTAAAGAATTGGTATCTTCTTGTTTGACCAACTTTTATCACAAATTATCACAAGTTTGCAGAGATCATGTAATTGCTTTGAAAGTTGCTGAGCAAAGCTGCACCATGGGAATGGACAATCACACAGTAAACAGCGTTTGACAAAGAAATAACTACAAAGAGGCCAGTATCCCATCACCAAGACACCCTTTATTTACATGTGCACAGGACATGGCCTCTGACCAGCCAACTCAGAGCAGTCCCTAGAATGAGGAGACTCTCTGACACTCCTGTTTATATCTATCAACAAGGATTCCCTGATTGGACAAATCAGGGATCTCACAGTCAATGGTCCCAATCACTACAGACAGGTAAAACTGAACTTGACATTTCTGTCAGTCCTTGCGCATTTCAACCCAGATGAAGAGAGGTCTGCCAAGAGAGATGCATCAGGAAATGTCATTGGAGCTGTGCTTGCACCATACATTGAAGACAGCAAATGTGCACTCATTTACATGTCACATTGATTGTTGGAACTGGAATGTAAATACTACACTGGAGAACAGGAAATACTAGCCTGCATCTTCATTTGTGAACATTGTCATGTTGCAGGAACCTCACTCTTCACATCGATCACCAAATGCTACAACAAATGAATATGTGCGAGGAAGACAAGATATGACATTAGAAATTGGGTTTGCATCAAATGGCCATCAAACAATTGCCCAATACCATTGTCTATCTGTTAGATACAACACAACAAAGTAGAAAGATGCCTGATAAAGAATATGTGAAGATATTTTGAGGAGAGTGATTGAGAGGATACATTTCCTTTTCTGATGAACATCTGCAAAGTTGATCATATGCCTCATAAATTTGATCACCAAGAACTGTAACCTCAAGTTCGTAGATCTCAGCACTGTCATCTGTAAGCTTCATATTTCAAAGATTTTAGCCTGCTGTGTGCCAAAAAGCTTCCCCATATAAAAGAACTTGGATATGTGACCCTAGCTGGCTGTAATTTTAAGTGCTTGCTTGGATGGAAGCACACTCCTCAGTAATTGTTCCAGGATGCAATGTACTAAAACTGAATATTGCATTACAGAAACTCCTACTCCTTCACATTCAAATAAAGGACCATTCCTCAATCTTGTAAATGTAGAATATGATAACACAATGGCCCTCTTTATCCTGAAGTGACCATTGCCTGACTGAATAACACCATATAATATTCCTTCATGTACAACCAAGACTAAGTGAACATTCTATTTTAATGTAAAGAAGAAAGAGTGAACACAAAACAGCTGGATTTTCCCTAGCACTTAGCCTCTGTTGGGTGGTCACAAGTACCCTCTTTTATATGGTCTAGTGTTTATCTTAGACACAAGTTGAGGTCTAGTAGGGTGAGAGGTATTTTGTCCTCACATTCTACAGAAAAATGTTTGGACTCTAATACTCCTCTCCTCATGCCAGCTGGCTCTTGGGAGCACCCAAGTGAAGGATGCACCTCAGGAACTTTTTCTTGGTCAACCTTGTATTAACTTTCACAATTAAATATCATGGTTCTCTGAGAGAGTGCCCTGGCTTGTTCTGCTATCCTGAAAGAAGACAGTATCAGCTAGGTCGATATCAAAGATGCAAGCTGTGCTTTGACGGAGGTGGCTGGTTTAGGTTTGCTTCTAGCATGGGGTTTTGCTGTATATTCTACCTCTGAAGCTGCCTGCAGCAGTGACTATAAACTGCTGAATAAAGATCATTGCAGAGCTTTCTTGCAAGTACTTCTGACTACAAAGCGCAGATAGTGCAACAAATCCAGATTTTACTTTGTTGGGTGGCAAAGTTACTACGACTATACCACTCATTCCAATTTGCAATGGAAAGGAAACGTACTTGATGTTGTCACAAATGGGAACTACAGGCTCAGGAGTCAAAGTTGTCAGTTGTTGCACCATCTGAAGGACTGACCTCAGCATCCATACATAACATGTAATATTCCTCAAACATTTTTCTTTCACCTATCAGATTCTCAAATTCACGATTCCAAAGTCATTGCAGCCTTCTCCTCAGACTCCACTGAGAAGGTGAAACATCCTCAGGCACTCCCCACTCCTCCACTTTCTTATAGGATGCATCAATGAGTATTACTATCTCATCTACAGTGGATATGAATACCTGCAATGGTCTGTAGGAATGAAGATACATGTGATGTACAGTAAAGATGAAAGTTTCTGGGCAGATGGTTATGGAAGATTTTTCTACAGGAATCAAAGATGGGCTTGGCTCTAGCTCCTTTCCTTTACCTCTAGCCATTCACAATCAGCTTACACCACCAGCCTACATACAATGGCCAGACTCCCAAAATTTTAGTTTAAACGATTCTATCAGTGGAGAAACTAATTTCCCTTTGGAGTAAATGCCTAACAAACCCTATTGTGGAAACTGGAGTCTATGAAAATGACATGCCCAGTATTTGACTGTTGAATATAACTGTATTTGCTATTCAGGTTATGTCCGCAGCAATTTCACCAGACGAGTTAGCCTGGGTTCATGCACATAATAAGGTGCTGGATAAATAACTTCTTACCAAAGAATTTTGTGTATTAGTATTGTAAAATTCAATAGACTTGTCTGCCTCCCACAGTGGCCCAGGAAAGCACAGGCTGAAGTACTTTGCAGCTGGGTGAGTTTTTAATTAGGAACTTACAAAATTGCACTAGCTGACTTGGTACTATTATTCTTAACAATCCCTTACCTGATAAAGGATAATCAAAATTGAAATTTTCATTTGAAGTGAGTAGAATTCATTACTTCATCTGAAACAAAAACACAAACAGTGGAATGGAAGTTTGGCTTGTTCATATACTGAATGACAGATTCACAATGTCAGTTTTAAACCCAGACAGATAAGTTAAAAATCTATGCCACTAAGGCTCATCACAACCAAATGGATAGAATTCAGTCTTTATGACCCATGTCTATATTTGTAGTTCATGTTATCATTTTGCTGTCTTTTTCAATCACAGATGATACAATTGCAGACGAAATGGAAATTAGTGGGGTGGTAAGTAGTGAGGAAAATAGCCTTAGATTACAGGGAAATATAGACAGGCTGGTCAGATGGGCTAATCAGTGGCAAATAGAATTCAAGCTGGATAAGTGTGAGGTTATGCACTTGGGCAGGATGGTCAAGACAAGGGAATGCATGATGAATAGTAGGATCCTGGGAAGCACCAAGGATCAGAAGGACCTCGATGTACACATACAACAGTCCCTTAAGCTATTAGGACAGGTGGATAAAGTGGTTAAGAAGGCATTTGATATACTTGCCTTTATTAGCTGAAGCATAGTGCTTAAGAACAGGGGCGTTATGCTAGGATTGTATTAAACATTAGTCAGGCCACATCTAGAGTGTTGTGCGTGAAATAACTCTACAGAGGCCGGTATCCCATCACCAAGTTACCCTTTATTTACACATGCTGAGTCCTTGACACTGATCCAGTTCCTTCAGAGCCAGCTCTCAGACTGAACAGGATATCTGACACTCCTGTTCTTATCTATCAGCCAGGGCTACCTGATTGGACCAGATTAACAGCCCAAATCAGGGAACAATTATTCTATGAGGCCCAACTGGCTGACCTTGTTACAATCAGTACATCCTTTCCCCTCTGAGTTCAAAGACATAGGCACCCCAGACAATAGGCAAGTAGCCAACATCCAGAAACTTCTTAGAAGGCCTCCAACACTGATCTAGAGTCAGAGGCTTCAGAGGGTTCTGAACCATTACCTGGATGGTTACCCAGAAAATGTTACAGCATCAATACAGGCTCCAGCTCGTGAGTAACAATATAACTGAAACCCCCTAACACATTCCACATCCTCTCCTGAATCTCTGGCCACTCCTGTCCTTCCAACTATCTCCTTGCATGATACCTGCAACCTGAACAATCTACTCAAACCTTTACAGACTCATCTGCTCCCCTTGGCCCAAGTACCCCCATACACCTAACTGTCAGCGCTGACATGACTACCCTGTGACTCAACTTAACCCCTCACCCACCTGCCACTCTACACCTCCACCCACCCTCCTGTCAACCTATTGCTTTAACTACCTACCACCCTGCTGCCTCTCGCACCTGCCACCCTATCATCTCACCCACACACTGTCATCCTGCACCTTCATTCAACCACCCGCAACACTACTCTTTATCCAATTACCTTACATGCTTAGCTTGCTCATGCAGCCCTTCAAAGGAGCTTTCAGGCATTTAACTACTTTTACTTACTGGAGTATGAAAGCCAGAGTCATGATAGTCACAAAAACTATCTCTGCCGCTCCCTGGGAGGATTGCTGCACTGCAACTATTTGGAAGGATCCTGCATTGGAAAATGGGCTTGAACAAACAAATGTCATACTAAGGTAAATAGTTAAACTTTCTGCCTGCTCTGCGCCAGAAATAGTGAATCTGACCAAGTTCAGAAGATTTTTATAATTTTGATTGTCTTCTCTGACATGAGCATTGAAGTGTAATGTCTGTTGACTACACTGCAGGCTCTATAATCAATCATTTCTTCTCCAGTTTCTCCGGACATTTGCATTGACATGGTTACTATTAGTGTCTATTCCCTTTCTAAATTACTGTGTAATTTCATTCACATTACTTATATCTTAATTATTTAATTACTTTTGTCCATACTTCTGTGACCAACATATCATACTTTATTCATGTTAAATTTAATTTGCAATATGTCTCGCTAGTTTCAATTTTTTTCTCAATCCTTCATGCTACCTCTGTTTTATTTATTTTTCTATTGTGTGAGAATTTAGTTTTAGTTGGTTACAACATGCAGACCATTTATATCCTGGCTATGGGGTCTGAACCTTTTAAAACAAATTTGCAATGGATTACATTATAATGTCATGGATGTAACAAAAAGCTATGACTTCAGTTGAGGGGGGGAGGGGAGAGGTAATGGGTGTAGTGGTAATGACACTGACCTAGCCATCTATAGAATAGGGTGAAATTAGAATTCAATATCAATCTGGAACTATTAGCTAGCCTAATGACAGCCATGTAACCGTTGGTGATGTTGTAAAAATCCATCTGGTTTACTAATGTCCTTTAGGGAAGGAGATCTGCTATCCTGACCTCGTCTGGCCTACATGTGACTCCAGACCCACAGCAAAGCGATTAACTCTTAACTGTCCTCTGAAATGGCCAGAGGAGGCCACTCAGAATAATGGGGCAATGATGGATGAGCAATAAGTGTTGACCTAGTCGGAGATGCCTATATCCCATGAACAAGTAAAAAAAAAATGCATTGTAACTTGGAAGTAATCCAATACATTGTAGGAAACTCTACGGTGAATAGTTATAGCTTATGAAACTATTGTGATCACAGTGAGTATTGTGATTGTTCAGTGTGTAGCTACTTAGTGAAAAGACAGTGGAACTTAAGGAGGAACAAATTACACGAGCAATCATAGGTGTGCTTTTTTTTCAAAAGTTGCCCAGAACAAAGGATATTTTTTTCTGTATCTCTTGCATAATGCCAAAGGGAGAGATAAGGAAAGTTTGAGGAGGTGGGCGTAGTTTAGAGCTGGCAGGGTTTGCAAGGATAGGGAAGACAAGGCCATGAAGGCACTTGAACACAGTATTAAAGATGCAAAGATTTGAAATCCATCAGATGATTGTTGGTTCGGGGCAAAACTCACTTGTAAAATAGCCAGTGGGGCATGAATTTGGGTAGGATCTTGAAATTGAGGTCATTTTCGTGGTCTGCATATGGTAGAATTATGGCCATAGGAACTTGAGACAGCAACAGGCCATTCAGCCCCTTAAACCTGCTCTGCCATTCTAGATCATGACTAAACATCTACATCGATGCCACATTTCTACATTATTTCCATATCCCTCTATGTCATTAATCAATAGAAAGCTATTGATCAATCTGAAATAACTCCATTCAGGCCAGTATCCCATCACCAAGTCACCCTTTATTTACGTGTAGAGAGTCATTGACACTGATCCAGCTCTTTCAGCGCCAGCTCTCAGAGTGAACGGAACCTGTTCTTATCTGTCAGCCAAAGCTCCCTGATTGGACCAGGTTAACAGCCCCAGTCAGGGAATTCGTATTCTATGAGGTCCACCTGGGTGACCTTCTTACAATCACTCCAGTGCGCAGTTTTGAAACCCACATTATAAGGAAGGACGTGATTGCACTGGAGAGGGTGCAGAGCAGATTGAGCAGGATATTGCCTGGGTTGGAGAGTTTTTGTTATGAAGAGAAGTTGGAAAGAGTGGGGTTGTTTACCTAAGACCAGAGGAGATTAAGAGGGGATATGACTGAGATGTTTAATAATTATGATGGGCAGAGACAGAAAAAATACATTTTCCCTTAATGGAGGGGTCAATGGCCAGAGGGCATAGATTTAAGGTAAAGGGCAGAAGGTTTAGAGGAGATGTGAGAAAAAAACATTTTCACGTAGAGGGTGGTGAGAATGTGGAAAGCCTGTATGCATAGAGGCGGTGTAAGTGCAGGGATGTAAGGTAGAGGCGGAAACCCTCATAATATTTAGGAAGTATTTGGATGTACACTTGCAATGCCAAGGCATACAAGGTATGGGACAAGTGCTGGAAAATGGGGATTGAATAGTTCACTTGTTGTTTTTGACTGGCACAGCCTTGATGGACTCAAGGCCCTTTTTCTTATCTTTGGTGTTTTAGTTCCCTATGATTCTGTGATATCATCATAAATTTGTGGAAAACAGAACAATAAGTGAACAAAGCCCTTTTTCTGAAGAAGGGTCTAGGCCCGAAACGTCAGCCTTCCTGCTCCTCTGATGCTGCTTGGCCTGCTGTGTTCATCCAGCTCTACATCTTGTTATCTCAAATCCCATTGTGCAATGGGCCATTACAATGAAAAAGATATTCGTAAAAGTGACAAGAAAAGTACAGAATTTTCAGAATGTTTTATACTGGTCAAAATGCAATCAAAATGGCTTTGTTTGCATAAAGAAAGTATTTTAAAAAGTAACTCTATCCTTTGTTCATAAATGCAGGAAGTCACAGATCAATTTCTACTAAAATATAGCATCAGATCACAGGTTTATTGTGAAATAAAGGACCTAGGGCTATTCACCTTCTTCCCAATCACCCGCACCTCCAACACACCCTGCAGACCCCCTGCCCAAAATGAATAAGATTGATAATGGTGGTTTTAATGGAAATGCCACCTTTAATGTTAGTGACAAACAAGCCATAACTGCTACTGAATGATATCGGATACTTCAGGAACCCAAAAATAATAAATAGCTTTCCAAAAATAATGTTAACTGAAAATTGCGCGCTCATCTTTGACATAATGCAGGAACTGGCAGATGTACCATCTGTCTAATTCTGCGGGGACTGGGTGGTGCAGTCTGTTGAAATACTATCTGCTCCCCTTTGGAACAGGTTTTGTGTGCAAAGCAGGCCGAGAAACTTAAATCCTCCTCTCGCTGCCAGATGTAAGTGTCCCACAATACCACTCACTGAACAGGGAAAATGCAATTCATTGCTTTTCATACTTTCAAGGCCACTTATCGTGGTTTTCATGGAAATGTGCGTGGATTGTGGAATGCAATCTCCAAGTCAATGTCACAATTCCAGGAGAGTTCTGTAATCCCATGGTATTACAGTGGAATTTTACTTATTCAGTCATTATAAACCGGGGGCCTGCTTGTAAACAGATAGGAACAGAATGTAATCCTTAAACCCTCAGTAAAAATTCCAGATTCCATCAATATAGAAAAAATATACTGTTCACTAATAAATTTAGCTCAATGAAGGAATTCTATGTTTTTTTTATTATCTTTGAGTCCTAAAGTCCGTGGAAGATTGCATTTACCTCAGCAAATAGTCAAAGTTCACTGTGTCCATTAAGCTCCATATAACCCATCGGAATCTGCTGAATAGATTATTTTCAAGTATTGTTTATTCTGCAAATTTAATGCATGCTCAGATCATTAAGGCAGGATTCAAATGCAAGGACACATCTGCTATGCTGTGCAACTTCTATCTTTCATGCAGAGAATGAATGGATTAATGGACTGGAGGATTAAAAATTACACCTTCTTTGATTATATCTTGAAAAGTAGACTGGAGGCTAACTGTAATTCCCTTTGCTTCAACTGGAAAGCATCACACATGCAGGTCATTTGTCTTGAGGTGAACAACAAAATATTATTTATTGCAATAACTTAATTTATACAGAAGCAATATAAGACAGCAATGCAATACTTACATTTCACCAAAATCCTAAATCCAAAATGACAATGCATTACAAAATTCTCATGGGTCAGCATCATTTATATGCTAATATGTTCCATTTCACAACAGTTATTTGTTTAGTATTCATTCTTGGGATATGGATATTGCTGACTGGGCCAACATTTATTGCCCATCCCTAATTGCCCTTGAGTAGTTGGTAGTGAGCTGTCTTCTCAAACATGCTGCAATTCATTTGGTGTAGGTGGGCACAGAATGCCATTAGGGAAGGAGTTCCACCTTTTTGAAGAAATGATGATAAATTTTCAAGTCGGGCGATTGGCTTTGAGAGGAAATTTCAGGTGGTGGAATTCCTAAGTATCTGTGGTCCTTGTCCATCTAAGTGGAAGTGGTTGTGGGTTTAGAAGGTACTACCTGATGATCTTTGGTGAATTTTTGCAATGCATCGTGTAGATAATTCACACTGCTGCTGCAAAATGTCAATGGTGGGTGGAATTTGTGTTGTGCAAGCATCGATGAACATCCTCATTTTTGACTTTACAATGGAGGGAAGGTAATTGATGAAAAAGCTGAAGATGACTGGGCCTAGGACACTACCTGAGGAATGCAGGCTGTTGTGGTTCTGTGGTAATGTCCTTATCTGTGGATCAGGAGGCTCCAGAGTTGTGTAATAACATCTCTGAACAGATTAATTAGAAAATATCTACCCTGAAGCACACTAGCACAGATGCCTTGGAGCTTAGGTGACTTTCAATTAAGTACAGCTTCAACCAGCAGAGAGTTAACTCATGATTCTTATTGACTTTAGTTTTGCTAGGACTCCTTGATGGCTGGCTGTCTTGCTGGTGAGACAAGACATACCCAGGGATTTGTAATGCTGCATCTGGGACATTGTCTGCAAGGTATGATTCTGAGAGTGTGACTGTGTCAGGTTGTTTAACTAGACAGCTCTCCCAAATTAGGCACTAGGCCACAGGTATTAGTACAAAAGACTTTGCAGGTTAATGGGGCTATGTTTGCTGTTAGCAGTGCCTTAGGCACAATGCCTAGTGGTCTGTCCAGTTTTAAACTTTGTTTTGAAACAACTAAGTGCCTTACTAAGCTATTTCAGATGGTAGTTAAGAGTAAATCACACTTCTGTGGGTCTGGACTCACATATAAGCAAGACCATGTAAGGATAGTAGTTCCCTTCTCTAAAGGACATTAATGAACCAGATGGGTTTTTAGAACAATCACTACCATTTCATGGTCATCATTAGGTCTTTAATTCCAGATTTATTTTATTGAATTCAAATTCCACAATCTGCCATGGTGTGACTTGGTCCTCAGATCATAACATGGGTCTATGGAAAACGGTCTAGCAACAACACCATGAGGTCATCATCTCCTCATGCCGAGTTTAGGAAACAGCATTTATGAAATGGTTAACCTGCTGCACAAATATGTTCTCCATCTTTTCAATTCCTTGAATGTATTTCTCAGATACCTGAGGATGCTCTGGACATATAACTGTCTATTAATCAAGATCAAAGATGATATTTAAACATAATTGTCTTCTTAGTTAAAGAGTAGTGATATGGTCTGTGCTGTCAGGAACTGCAAATGTACTCAATGAAGTTTGATGTTGATAGATGATCCATTACATATTTTAAATATGGAGGTTAGATTTCTTGGAGTTGCCACTGCTGTCCTGCTATATCTCTTTTTCTGGGTGTTTCCAATTTGTTCCGTTGCATGACAGATATATACCTACCCTTTCTATCAGGGGGATAGAGCCTCGGCAGAGAACTCCTTGGTCCAAGAGTTTCTGATAGAGAAACAGTCAGTTTACCCAAAGAATGGCAGTATTGTTGAATGGTCCATCCACTTACGGGGTTGTGGACGATGTTATTAATTTTTGGAGCGACGTATGAACTCCCTACCCACTAACATCCCATGCCAAAATTGTCAGCAATGAGAAAGGCAGGCATCAGGCAATGCAACACATTTTCGTCTGATGTCTGTAAATCAGCTCACCTTGACACCTATCTAACCAAAAAGTGAGGATAGAATCATCAGTGACCTTCATTCATTGGGTGGTATCACAGCAGTTATTCACTGGAATAGTAATCCAGAGGTCTCCAGGTTAATGATCTGGAGACACAAATTCAAATCCTATCTTAGAAGCTGAGGAATTTAAGTTAATTAAAATATACCCATCATAAAAAAGATAATATCGGAAGTGGTGACTATGAAACTACCTGATGTATAAAAACACATCTGGTTCAATAATGTGAGGTAACAAGGTGTAGAGCTGGATGAACACAGCAGGCCAAGAAGCATCAGAGGTGCAGGAAAGCTGACGTTTCGGGCCTAGACCCTTCTTCAGAAATGGGG
>NC_063339.1:70003174-70031274 GCF_021869965.1 Rhincodon typus | reverse complement strand
CCTCTGATGGTGCTTGGCCTGCTGTGTTCATCCAGCTCTACACCTTGTTATCTCAGATTCTCCAGCATCTGCAGTTCCTACTACCGCTGGTTCAATAATGTCCTTATCCAGTCTGACCTACGATGTGTCTCCTGATTCACAGCATCATGGCTGACACTTAGCTACCTTCTGAAATGACCTAGCAAATCACTCAGTTGTATCAAAACCTAATAAAAATATAACAGGATCAACCCATGCATCAGGAATGATAAAGACATATCTTGCCCAGACAACCTTGCAAGGTCCTCCTCACTAACACTTGTTTCAAAGCTGTGAGTGCTGGCCACAAATTAGTCTGATGTGGTCACACTCATGCACTCACCTAGCACAGATGGCAGCAGCACATGGCATACTACCAGCTGGGAGAGGTCTAGGAAGTCTACAACATTGACACTGGACTACATGAGGTCACCTAGCATCAGGTCTAATAACATAGCAATCAAACCATCTATTGATGACTACATACTGCCTTCCACCTTGGCTAATCAATTAGTACCCCTCAGTGTTGAGTGATGTTTATAAGAAATACTAAAGTTAACATTGGCATAAGAATATATTCTTAATGTGTGAACTTTGTCCATCACAAAGTTTGGCCTGTTAGCATCACTACTGACTGAAGTTGTCGTGTTATGATGGATATATCAGCCAGAGTAGGTTAATGGCAGGTAGTGAAATAATTAACATGAGGGAAAAGCATATTGACCTCATCATTGTATGTATCCATGGCAATGGTTGGTAGGAGTGATTGCCACATGTCTTTTCGCTTTGCACTGTGAATACCATCCAATGGATTGTATTACACTACCATTACCCGAAATGAGATAGATTCAGAACAGATCTTGGGCAGAACTCAGAACTGGGCATCTACGAAGTGTTGTGAACATCCAGCTGCGGCAGCAGAATTCTACTCACCCGCAATCTGAACTCTCATGGCCCAGCAAATCTATCATTCAAACATTATTATCAAGTCAGGGAACCCATCCTTACTTCATGATAACAGCATACCAGAGGTCTATAAATAAGGTTCTAAACTGGAAAAGCAGAAGGCTACAGAGCGAGCTAAGCCCATGTTCAATGGATTAAATCTAGCCTCAGCAGTCTTGCACTTATGATCATGAATGTTGATGGACAATGAAACAAATAATAGGAGGAGGAGCCTCCCAGAACATTTGGATTCTTAACAATTGTGGAATCCAAGATCTTAGTGCAAAAGACGAGGCTGGAGTATTTGTGACAATTTGCCAGGGCTTCTTTGATAGCTCCTTTCAAAACTGTCAGTTTTACCTCCTGGAAGAACAATAGTTTCATGAGAACAGCACCATTTGCAAGTTCACCTTCCTGTCACAGACTACCCTGATTTGGAAATATTGCTTCATCATCATTGAGTTAAAATCCTGGAACACATCCACCCCATAAAAGCATCTTGTGTGTACCTACACCACACATACTCCAGTGGTTCAAGAAGGCCGCTCACCACCATCTTCTCAAGGTCAATTAGGAATGGATCATTAATGCTGGTCTAGCCACTGATGCACACTTACCATGAACATTTTTTTAAAAAGTTAGCTGTGGTTCAAAACGTTTTTGACCATCCAAAGATTCACACCATGAGGACGTAAACTTGATTGCAATTTAACTGACTACACTGATGTGTTTGAGGGCGAGCCAAATAGATACAGAAGGAATAAAATATTATGCTGATGAGATGAGATCCAAGTGGGAAGGGAGGAGGGTCTTGCGGAGCGTAAACACTATCATGCAACTGTTTATGTGGTTCACCCTTTAGATGTTCAAGACTAAAGCTTAATGGGAGTCTTCTCAGAAACAGATACATTGTATACCATTTACAAATCTGAGTAAACTAGCCTTAAATGATCTCATACAGAGGATTCCCCACATTAAATACAAGGCACATTGAATACATTGCCGTTAATCTGGGCAGGCACCTTCAAATTAAATGCAGAAGTCAAGAATATCTCATCTGGTGTATTTCCTTTCAGTCATGACCTGGTGACGCTGAACATGTCACTAGCCTCCAGCGTTGCTGTGGCGACATTTTTTAAAGGACGTTTTTTTGAAATCGATGTTTAAAATCGACGTGGCGACGTTTTTAAAATCCCATTTAAAGGACATAATCATGCTATCAATCACAGGGAAATCAGCATTGTAACAGGCAATTCAACCTAACTGGTCTTTGTATGGCTTCATTCTCCACTTAAGCCTCTTTCCATCTTTCTTCATCTCCTCCCACTTTATGAATTGAATTTAAATTCCACCAGCTGCTGTTGGCGAAATTTCAGCCCATGTCCTCAGAACATTAGCCTGGGCTTTTGGAACACTAGTCCAGCGACATTATTGCTATGCAACTGTCGTTTGTACATATATCCGATAAACTCCATGTTGGGGAACCCTGCCAAATCTATTCAAATGATCATACACTGACATTGGTAAGGTTCGGGGCGTCAAGTGGAGGGAGATATTCCCCCTCCATCGTGCACTGGAATTCTGCCAAAGCAGAATGTTACTCTTAATATCAGATACTGTCATCATAAATGGCAAAGCTAGGTCAGTCACAAAAATGAAGCCGCACAAGCTTGTAACAAATCTATGATTGCAAATACCAGCATACGTGATTCCTTTATTCAAAATGGGGGGGACAGATAGAAAGCAGGACACTGTAGGCTACTTAGCTTAACAGTTGCCATAGGAAATTAAAGAAATTAAGGAAGGACACGAACATTCATTCAAAGTAGCCAAGCAGATTCAACATGATTTCATGAAAGGGAATTTTGATTGTTGATTTTTTTCAAGGAATTAACATGCTGTAAATAAAGGGCAACAGGTGAATATACTGTATTTAGATTTCAGAAGGCATTTTATATAACTGCTACTGCAGAAAATAAAAATTCATTATGTAGTGATTCGCATTTTGGCATAGCTCAAAGATTGGCTGGAAACAAGAAGCAGTGAATAGGCATAAGATTGTCTTTTTCAGGTTGGCAGGAGTGGTGTGTCACAGGGATTGGTGCTGGGACCCCAACAATTTACGATTCATATAAATTACTTTAGTGAAGGGACAAAAAGAATGATTGCCAAATTTTCTGATGACGCAAAGATGGTAGGAAAATATTCTTTGAAGACAACATAAAGATTTATGAAGATATAGATAAGCTAATTGAGTGAGCAAAGATGTGACTAATGTGGGATAATGTGAAATTGTTCATTTTGGCAGAAAGAACAGAAAAGAGGCAGACCATGTAAATAGTAAGAGATTGCAGAATCTAGATATGCAGAGGGATGAGTGTACCAGTGCATGAGTCATGAAAAGTTAAATATGCAGGTATAGCAAATAATTAGGAAATCTAATTATGTTATGAATATATTGTTTGAATGAATGTCACCATTTATTTTGAGGGGAATTGAATATGAAAGAAGGAAGGTTCCATAAACAGGGGACTGGAGAAACCACATGTGGAGCACCGTGTGCGCCATTGGTCACCTTATTTAAGGAAGGATGTCAATGCATTTGAAGCAGTTCAAAACAGACGAGTACTTGGGAAAAGTGGGCTGTTTTATTAAGAAAGTTTGGACAGGCTAGACTTGTATCTGCTGGAGTTTAGAAGAATAAAGGCGTAACTTCAACATAAGATCCTGAAGTGTTGTAACAGGTAGGTGCGCAGAGGACGCTTTTTCTTATGGGAGAATCCAGAACTGGGGATGACTGTTTAAGAATCAGGGTTTAGTCTTTAAAACAGAGATTAGACATTTTTATTCCTTTCTGTGGGTCTTGAGTCATTGGAACTCCCTCTCTGAAAAGATGATAGAAGCAGAGGCTTTGAAAGTGCTTAACGTAAATAAATTCTTGTTAAACAAAGGGTGAATTGTTATCAGGGATAGGTGGAAGTGTGAATTTGAGGTTTCAAACAAGTAGGCCATGATCTTATTAAATAGTGGAGCAGGCTCGAGGGACTGAATGGCCTACTCTTGCTCCTTAAATGTATGTTCATATGTTCAGATACAAAATTAAATGTTCTGTCATTTTAGCAAATTTCTTATTCTGCTTGGTTTAAAAACTTTGTTAAAAAGAGGAAAAGGAATTTTAAACAAGTAGATTAATATTCCCTTTGTCAATATTGCACAATGCCGTTTCAATCCATATCATTTCTTCATGATTGGGAACAGTTGATTTGGGAGTCAGGGAGCTGGATCTTAATGCCCAGCACAAGATAGGGGTAGTTTAATTTGTTATCTTTCCCCTCAGAGAGCTGTCAGATGACAATATTCTTCCAGTGACCTCATTCATTAAGCATGTTCTTGTAGCTGAGTGAGTGTGTGGAGCTATACTCAAGGGTTCAGCTTCACCTCCTCTGCCCTCCACAATAAATGATGGCATTCTGTGGTGAAAGAAAATTGTACAAACTAAAACGTACAAAGGCTTACTGGTTGGGATTTTATATAGACGCCGTGGCCCTGATTTCAGGCTTGATATGTCGGGTGGGGGTAGCGGGGGTAGGTAGTGGTGTACGTGACTCTATCTCTGCTAGATCAGGTCGCTGCAGTAATTTTACAGCTATCCCGTCTCAAGGCAGGACTTCCTTCTCCATCTGAAAGTCAAATGGCCAGCAGCTCTTTAATCCCAGCAGAGCTACCAGGAACGACCACTAACGAAATTAATCACTGTTTGAAAAAGAGATGCCATGCATCTGGCTAAACATTAGCGAGGATTTCAGGTCAGGCTCACTGGCAGACCCTGACGGGGTGAAGGAGGGATAGGGATGCTGAAGTTGAGAGGTGTTGCCAGGGGTGCTGGGGATCCCTGCTGGGTAGAGCGCAGATGCTCCAACTCACTTTGATATCTCCTTCATTGTAACAGTGGCAATGTACGGTCCATCAATTATCCTATAGGCTTGTGGGCTCCCTGATGCCTCCTCTATTGTCGGTAAATTCCCAATGGGGGCAGATGGGTGATGGCATACTGCTGCTCCCTTGGTATCAATTTTAAACCAAACAGTAGGATAGGGGTAGGGCCTGTTGAATCCATGCAGCTAGTGTGTTTTTATGATAGCACTCTGTGCACTTTACCCACGATGATTCACTTTTCCACCATAACAGCTCCTTGTTTTTATATAACACCTTTAACGGAATAAAACATGCCAAAGCACTTCACGGGAACATTATAGAGAAAAGTTGTTCTGACCAGAAGAAAGTGAGCTGGCTCCCCTCTCTCAAACTTCTCATTTGAATGAGGCTATAGGTCTCTTCAGTGAACTATGTGGTAAATTATTTCCGCTGTGAGCAACGAGGAGCCCAAGCAACAGGAATTTCCTAAAACAAAGAAAGAGCTAATTTATTAAATATTAAACCTGAGGAAAATTATAAACATGGGGTATTTGTGTGCTGTAGCAGGGACCCAGATCACAATTAGATCAGGCTGCATCTCAGAGCTGTGCGCATGTGTTCTCAGCATTCGCTCACTTAGCACCTACCTGCGTCTATGCCTTGCCATGCCAATTAGCGTTATCACATGAAAAGGCATCTTGCCTTGTTTGTCAGCAGTCCACAGTCGAAGGAGTGTACATGTTGCCGCTGCACGGCATTGTGATATTTGAATCTCATACCCGAACCATATCTCAAAGTCTTAGGGGAGTAGTCCTCACTGAAGCATTGTCCGTCAGGGGGTCCTGGCATAGTAAGTTAAGGGCAGCAGCCTCCCTACCTGTCCAGGGGATTGTCTATCGTCAGGTTTCCACTGCAGATGTTCTCAGTCAAGAGTCCATATTTCTGCAGTGTAGGGAGTGGGTCAAGGTCAGTCCTGTGTCTCCATGGCTGCCTGTCTGGGCTTCAGGGTTAAAATGGTCAGGTAGATGTACAGGTATCAATCAGGGGTCTGGATACTTCTCATCCAGGTTTGAGTGCTCAGCTCATTGAAAGGGTAGGTCCTGGTCAGTCCATCGAAATTCCTCCTCATGTCAGTTCTAAAGTGTTGTCCCTTCAGTTTGAGGCTGGGCCCTCAGGTCTTAGTTTCTACTACTGGTGGAAATATCTTCTCCAGATCCACTGTCTCACTATTCAGCAAGTTTCAATCAGGTCAACCCCCTCATCCTTCTAAACTCCATCAACTACAGGCCAGAGACCTCAACCACTCCTCATATCATAAGCCCTTCATCCCTGGGATCATTCTTGTAAACTTCCTCTGGAGTTCCTCCTAGGCTAGCACATCCTTCTTTAGGGGCCCAAAACTATTCACAATATTCCAAATGTAATCTGACCAGAGCCTTATACAGCCTTATGCAGTACATCCCTTCTCTTGTTCTCTAGCCTCTTGAAATGAATGTTAACATTTTGATCATTGATTTTAGACTGAGGCTGAGAGAGTGGAGAGCGCCAAGTTCCTCAGCGTGATGATAACTGTCAACCTGTCCTGGATTTCCCATTTAAATGCGATGATCAAGAAGGTACAACAACACCTCTTCTTCCTCGAGCGGCTCAGGAAATTTGGCATGTTCATAAGGACCTTCACCAACTTCTACAGATGCACAATTGAAAGCATATTGTCCGGGTGCACAACGGCTTGGTATAGCAACTGCTCTGATCAGGACCATAAGAAACTACAGAATGTGGTGTGCACAGCCCAAACTATCATGGAAGTCAACTTCCATCCATGGACTCTATTTACATGGCTCGCTGCCGCAGAAAGGCTGCCAGCATCATCAAAGACCCATCGCACCCTGGTAATGATCCTCTACAACCTCTTCCATCAGGCAGAAGATACAGAAGCCTGAACACTTGAGGCAGCAGGTTTAGTAACAGCTTCTTCCTGGCCATTATCAGGCTGATGAATGTACTCTCTAGCCTCAAATAATGCTGACCTTGCTAATGTTGATCTTGCCTAGCACACACCCTGTGCAATGTAACCTGTATGCCTCTGTCTAAGTCTTTTTGATCTGTACATCCATGCTTACTATGATCTGCCTGTTCTGCTAGTAAACAAAGCTTTTCACTGTACTTCAGTACACATGGCATAAATCAATCAATCAAATATTGTATTTGCCTTCCTAACTGTTAAATGAAACTGCATATTAACCTTGAGAGAATACTTAACTAGGTCTGCTAAGTCCCTTTATGCTTCAGCTTTCTACCCAAGAGCATAATCTCACACTTTCCCATATTGTGTTCCACCTACCACTTCTACCTATCACTCTTGTAGTCTGTCCAACTCCTTTGCAGCCTCACTGCCTCCTCAATGCTGCCTGCTCCTCCACATAATTTTACATCATCTTAAAAAGTATCAACAATACCCTCAGTTTCTTTGTCCAGATCATTAATGTACAATGTGAATAGCTGTGGTCCCAACACGGACTCTTGTGGGACTCCAGGAGTCACTGGTTGCCATCCTGAAAGAGACCCCTTTATCCTCACTCTCTGCCTTTTGCCAGTCAGCCAATCCTTTATTCATGCCAGTACCTTGCCCCTAACGCCATGGACTCTTATCTTACTTAGCAGTCTTCTGTGCAGCACCTTGTCAAATGCCATCTAGAAATCCAAATCGATCACGTTTACCCTCTCTCCTTTGTCTAACTTGCTCATTATGTCTGCAAAGAATTTTAACAGATTTTTCAGGCATGAATGCCCCCTTGACAAAGCCGCGCTGACTCAGCCCTATTTTAACAAGCACTTCCAAGTACTCTGCAATCTCACCCTTAATAATGGACTCTAAAGTTTTACTGAAGACCAAGGTCAGGCCAACCGGCCTATATTTTCCCATCTTTTGCCTTCCACCTTTTTTAGACAGGGGTGTAACATTAGCTATTTTCCAGTCCTCTGGGACCCTCTCTAACTCCCGTGATTCCTGAAGATCACCACCAATGCCTCCACAATCTCCTCAGCTATCTCCTTCAGAACCCTGCAGTGTAGTCCATCCAGTCTGAGTGATTTACCCACCTCCCTGAAGCCATGATAGGTCTGGATGGGTGAACAACTGACTTTTAGCCCAGAATGGGGGCTCTCCATTTGCTCAAAGCATTTTGCTAGTCCTTTTTTTTGAGTTCACTTATCATTTTTTTGATATAGACGGCATGGCAGGTTCAATCCTAATTTTTGCATAATAAGTTGCAGATTTAAGTCTTTGTTCCAAAATAAAACCTGGAGTCTTGTCCAATACAGAGCCACTTGAAGGTCTCATTGTTAGCTGGACATTCCCCAAATGGTGAGTTTTAATAAAAACCAAAAGAACTGCGGATGCTGTAAATCAGGAACAAACACAAAAGTTGCTGGAAAAGCTCAGCAGGTCTGGCAGCATCTGTGAAGGAAAAATCAGAGTTAACGTGTCGGGTCCGGTGAACCTTCCTCAGTTCTGAGGAGGGTTCACTGGATCCAAAACATTAACTCTGATTTTTTTCTTCACAGATGCTGCCAGACCTGCTGAGCTTTCCCAGCAACTTCTGCGGTGAATTTTAGTAATTCCAGGTAATTACCCCCTGAATAGCTTTTTCCAGGTGTCTTCATTAGATCCAGTCATTAGACATGCCTTTTTATATTCCTGTAATTTCGACTACTTTCACACCAGGTGACTTTAGTGGCTATTTCAAAGTGTTCCAGCTCATTTTTAACTGTTTTTCTCTTAGCTTCCAAAGACCAAGGCTTTCAAGTTAGTCTATAAGGTTTTAAAGATTAATAGTCTGTATTTTATCATCATGACATTCACAAAGCCATGTAAGGAAAATGCCAGGGCAGATAGCCAAAAACCAGATGAAAGCAGTCAGCTTTAGGAGTGTCTTAAAGGAGATATCTGGGAGTGGAATTCCAGAGCTGGCAGTCTTGGCTGCTGAAGTGCTTTAAAAACACTAAATTAACACAAGCTATTGATGTTCTTTAGTGTTTTGTAGAATTCAGAATAGTGTACTAAACAAATGTTGTTTAGCTCATAAAATAGCATGTGTACTGTTCTAATATTGAATAGCACAGCCTCATCTGTCAGTGGTGCAAGATGACATTAACAGAAATGGCAGGCAGACAGAGATTAATAATCTCACATTGTGAAAGTTACCGTTGCCACAGTGCATTGACAATCTGCCCAAATATAGTGATAGGAGGCCTTTATCTCTGCATGTTTCCCACAAATTCAATTCTTAATCTCACTTAAGATCATCTGTGGTCTGGTATTGAAGGACATGGTGTCGTACTCTATGGAACAGGGGGACTCGATCACTTATTCAGGTGACATTGCTCTTCACCATTTCCATATCAAGAGGGCTGACACCAGCATCTAATTTTATGCCTCTGCCAATATTATTCATATATAAAGACTGTCATAGGGTTCCTGGATGAATTACCTTGAAATTTCTTTATAGTCCTGTCTGGGCTCTTCATTAAGTCCGCTGGCAGTTAGACACACATTGGTTGCTTACTGCATACTGTAGAAATTTGCTCATGTGGCAGATGTCCAAAGCATTAAAAAAAAACTTTTCAATTAGCATTGTGATGAAGTGGGAAAACTGAGGTTACTTGAACAAGTCTGGCTTTGTTGCAGATACAGTTGAAAGAGAATAGAATTAAAGCAGAATCTGGGAAAGATTTCTTAAGGCTAGAGTGGAGAATTATTTGTCAAAATTCATTGTCGAAGCAGAATCCGTAACACTATTCAACCTCTGGATGGAAGCTTGATCCTGTCTTCATCAAGTGCCCATATATATATGGATGGGGGTCCCTGGATAATCTTAAAAAGACAATAACATAGCTGTTTGTATAAGAACACAACTGAAGGATGAGCTAGATATTGGAATTGCTCCTGTGGATAAAAGGTCAGCAACAGACTCGATGGGCTGAAAGGCCTGTTTTGTATGATAAGATTCTTGTTTGCATTTTCAGGGGTGAACCAGATTCCTGAGGTGTAATGTATTTTCACTTTATTGCTTTGCTGTGGCATTGATTTCACTCATTCGGATTTGGCTCAGATTCAGAGGGAGGTCCCATTCTCATTGCTATAACTGGACTCTGTCGTTCAGCAGACAATCATCCCTGTTGCTAAAACAGAATATGTCACAGACTTCTGCTCTGTGTTGTTAAGATAGCAACATGATCATGGCTCAGTCTGTGCACTTCCTGGGCTGCTAAATCTGATGTTTCGCATACTATGTTTAACCAAATACCCTCAAAACAGGAGGGGATGTGCTTGCAAATATCTATATTTAGACAAGTTTTGATTTAGTTAGAGCTTTCATTTACAGATAAGCTTGTACATGTGCACTAAATCATGAAAAGTAGTAGTTAATTCTCATTAATGTTCCACCTGCCCATTTATTTTCTTTCTCTCCCACTCCCCACCACCATCGTATATTCTAAGCCATAACCTCAGCTTTCCCACATAATCTCCCATGCAATGAATTCCTTATTGTTTTTGGAATGTGCATTGTACCTGGGCTGATAATGCTCTTCAGTCTGAAGTGTGGGTGCGTGAGTCAATTTGTTCCAATTTGGCTTCCTCTAAGAAAACAATTGATGTTATTCGGTACTGTCCTCGAACTCAGAACTGGAGTAGGGACTGAACTGAGGCATCAGTTGGGATGATATAACCAGACTCTGGATTCTTGGAGAAGAAAAGAAAAGATATCACCTGGATTGAGATCATATCCTGAGATCCCCATGGTTATTAGGCAAAGACAGGATCAATCTTCCAGTCCAACGGTCCACTCATTTATACCGTTCGCTGTCAAAATTCACCGAGGAGGTGAATGAGATGAAATCTCGTTGAGGCAGTGGGGTTCTCATCAGCTGGCCGGAGACAAAGCAAAAGATCTGCCCTGCCTCTTCAAGGAAAGATCCACCGAAACTAATGTCAGTCAGGAATCGGCAAGGCCACTAATGGGCCTTCACCTCAAATTAAGTTGCAGTGTGAGGAGTTCCTGTCCAGCAAGAGCTGCCAATCAGAGGCCGGCAGCACGGTAGAGGAAGTGGTGACTGATGCTAGAAAAGCAGTGAAGATCGCGTAGAAGAAATTTGTGGTCTTGGTAGTTTCTGGGTTAGGTGTAGGAGAGAAAAGGGGGTAGGAAGGTTGGAAGCAAGAAGGGCATTACCGTCAGTAGCTACCCCTTGCCTTATGTCCAGTCTCTCAATCTGGTAGTGACTGCATTTGAAGGTCGTACCCCACAGCTGACAAGCTACCTGTAAAGTTGTCCTATTGTGCACGCTGTGCATTGGCAGGCCTGCTTGCTGCTGGGTTCGTTTAACAGTGGCCTTAAATTGTCCTTAACTGGCTGGATTGTCTCATTGGAGCTTCCTGATGTGAACTTAATTCTAGTGGAGACAAGAAGTTGCTGTGATTTGGATACGCCCCATCTAATTAAGTGCCTTTCCTCCCTCTAAGCTCAACGCACCTTCAGAACCATGAAGGTTACAACCTTCAGCATCCATTCTCTTCAAATTTACAACCATTGCAATAAGCAATCAAGATATCAAGGAGTTGTAGGCTCACCGCTTTGCTCATTAATTTTATCAACCATCCCATCAGCTCTACACCTGATGCATAAACTCAGAAGATATACCTCTTTGACTTGGTGTACCCCACACAAATTTATAGACAGGGTAGATTGGTGAAAGATCACCATTCAAACAACAGGTCATTGATAGTATATTTTTTCATTACTCTGAATTTGTGCTCTCTAGTAACCCAATAACAGAAAACTTTTGAATAACAGTCTTTAAGGTACTATTTTCTAAGTGACTACTAAAGACACATTTATCAAAAAAATGTAATTCTTAAAAAGCAATCCTGTGAAAGCAAGACAGAGAGAAACCACCTGCAAGGTTAAATTGAGTGGACATTTCACAAAGAGCTTTTTATTAAAAAGAAAATATCTAACCTGGATAAAAGATGCCATGACATTGAACTACAATTTGGCAAAAGAAGAGTTTTGGTGAACTGTGTTTCTGCTGGGCACTGAGAGTATGAAGTGAATATACTCTGAAGTGAAAGATGTGCTACTTTTAATTGAAGCGAGTACAAAGAATATTATTTATAATACTATTGTGTTCCAAGGAAGCGTCAACAGAACATGTTTTCAATATGGCAGGCCAGGCACAGCTCCAAGTACTAAATGCGGTGCTTAATAAAGGATAACAGTGAACGACATTTTAAATGGGAGAGCTGATATTATCATTTTACATTATGTAGATTGGGTGATCTACAGTAATTGTTCACGTATTCAAATATATTAAAGGTAGTGTTGTTTAACATAAAAAGGGACTGATCGTAACCTGAAGTGTAAATGGTTTGTAGGGCCACAAGCGAAAGGCGAGGATGTAGCTGAGTTGTTCTTGTGGAGAGTCTGCGCATGCACAATGGGCTGAATGGTCTCCTTCCATCCTGTCACCATTCTATGATACTTTCAGTGGAATTTTAACACTCAACTTGTGGAGTTTGCAGGTGACAAGCGGTCTTTAAAGTTCTGCAGCTGACTTTCTCACCACCTTTCTGCCAGTCCCAACTTTGGCATTGTATTATGAATGTGGGGTAAGCTAGGGTAGCCTGCCCATCCTCACTGTCGTTGAGGCTCTAAGTGTTCAACTAAGGGTCAATACCCGTCTCGACTGCAATATTCCAACCAGTGAGGAGGAATCAGCATTCCCAGCAGGATAGCCTGTTTAGACATCAAGTGGAAAAGAAGGGGTGTTTCCTTCACAGGCTATCTTTTGCAATCAGTTCCCCATCCCTCTCTCCAAACCATTTCAACACCGTCAGTGCCCTCTCCTTACCTGTTATTTTCACTCACTCCTTGCACCTCTTCAATCCCATCACAGCAGGCCCTCCTGTCCAGGCCGGTTACGAGCACCCCAGACATACTGTGCACCTGGGTCTTCTTCACTGGGAGTGGCCACAATCCTCACAGTGTCCACTGTTCCCGGTGTGCTCTTGGGACCAAACAGCTATTGGCTAATCCTGGTGGTCAGCAGCTCTTGGAGACAGGACTTCCTCAGCAGATGTCTGTCTGGGAAGGGTTGATAAACCCCAACGCTGGTGAATTAATAGTGCAGAGCTCTTGTGCCATTCATTAAATGCTGTATTATGGCTGAATATCATAAGGAATGTGATGATAGTGAACTGGATATAGTGTTTCTGATGCCTGCCCTGCCCCAGTTGAAGAAATAGAAGAAGACCCAAGGCACTTCGATGAGGGAGACCTAACCAAATTCAGTTGGCAGGCACTTTCGTGGCCTGCACTGGGTCTTCCCTGAGAATTATGAACCCAGGCAGTGGAATTCCTGTCTCAGAGAGCTGCTGGTAAGTTAGAGACTGGCAGCTCTCCAATGCCCCATCAGCACCACCAGAAATAGAGATTGTAGCCAATAATGCACCCACCAGAGGTCTACTCAGAGGGAAGAATTAAATATTTTTTATTTCTATAATTAATTAATATTTGGAAACAAACTTACAGGGCATTGAATCTAGAATCTCTACAGTATGGAAGCAGACCATTCAGCCCATCAAGACTACACTGTCCTTCTGAAGACCATCCCACCCAGACACAACCCTCACCCCCTACCACATCCCTGTGACCCTTCATTTTCCCATGGCTAATCCATCTGGCCTGTACATACTTGCACACTATGGGCAATTTAGCATGGCCAATAAATATAACTTGGGCATTGTTGGACTGTGGGAAGAAACCGGAGCACCTGGAAGAAACCCATGCAACGGGGAGGCGATGGCCTAGCGGTATTATTGCTGAACTGTTAATCCAGAGACCCAGATAATGTTCTGAGGATCCAGGCTCAAATCCCGCCATGACAGATGGTGGAATTTGAATTCAATAAATATCTGGAATTAAGAATCTAATGCTGACTGTGTATCCATTATCGACTGTTGGGGGGAGAAACACATCTGGTTCACTAATGCCCTTTAGGGAAGGAAACAGCCATCCTTACCTGGTCTGGACTGCATGTGACTCCAGACCCGCAACAATGTGGTCGACTCTTAACTGCCCTCTGGTCAATTAGGGATGGGCAATAAATGCTGCCTGGCCAGCGACACCCTCATTCTGTTAATGAATTAAAAAAAAATATGGGGAGAACATGCAATCTCCACACACACAGTCACCTGAGGGTGGAATTGAACCTAGGTCCCTGATGCTGTGAGGCAGCAGTACTAACCATCGTGCCACGCCCAAGGTGGAGCATTTTGATGTACACAAGGGCTAGTCAAACAAGTTGACATAAGTTGCAAGTTTTACTCATTTTTCTTTCTAGGTAGGTTCTGACAAAGGACACAATAGCTGGATGGCAGGAGCTGGAGGCATTCGTAACTAAGTTGTGGGTCACTGTGGACATCAAACATCTCGAAGCCTGGTCCCTTGATTAGGCTGGACTTACCTTTGATTGAAAGGCCTCGCTAGGTGGCTGGACAGGGTTTGCTGAGTGGCCTTCAGGATTTGAAACCCATTCAAGTTAGGAGAGTGACCAGTGATAATGAAATTTAAGTGTCTCAATAATGAGCATTATTAGCCAGCACCATGTCAATTAACCAGCGCCATGCCACCCACTCCAACAGGTTCCTTTGGATCCAGCTCAGTGAATTTGCATATTTTCTCTCACATTCATTACTTGAGTTTTTGTTTGGGCTGGTCAAACTGAGCCAGAAACACAAAAATGGGTTTTCCAGTTGTGTGAGTGACTTCTGTAGCCTTGTTCTCAACATGATTGGATCAGAAGCTGGGCCTCTGCCCTTACACTATGTTCTTTTGGTGTCAGATCTTCGAAAAGCTCCTTTTGTTGTACAAAATGTGGATTTTAATCTGCAGATAGTGAAACATGTTTAGATTAGGTCTGATGCTGGGTCTCTGAAGTTCCAGCCGCAATACAAGCTAGGTCCATAGCAACTGAGTGGATTGAAATATTTTGCAGAGAAGTACATGTCTATCCAGCTATACAATGCCATCTGACATTGACAACAGCTGTTTCCAGCGCACACGAGGATCAGGGAATTGCCAAGTCCACACAAGACATTAATCTCAAAATCCTTTTCCTGTGAAATGGAACCAGCAAGTGGACAGAACACACACCTTTCGTGTATAGGTTCTCTGATGAGCCAGAGGTTTACAGAACAGAAATCGAGGGGGATGAAGGATTTTCACATAAATCACGTACCTTGGAGAAGGGAGAACTGTACTCAAGCAATCTTCGGGGACTTCTGGTTAGAGAAATTCCACCCATCCCAAATATTGAAGCATGGGATTCAGCATGCGTGCATCAGTCAGTGCTCACATGTATGTAGAGGTGTGCCAGATAGAATAGCCATAGTAAGTGTTGAGACAAATGTCCACATATTCTTAGTATTCTGTCTGTAATGGCTAGTCAAGAGGAGGTCTGGAATGTAGATGAGATTTCAGCCTTAACTATTGATGAAAAATGATAAGGAACAAAGTAAATCAGTCAAGAAATTATGAAAGGAGAAAAACATTTTGTTGCAGATGTACTGGGATGGGATAAATTGCTAATACTGCAGAGAACAAACGGCTATTTAAGTGTGGAATGTTGAGAGTGCAGTGAGCAATCTGAGACATCAAAGTGCTTGTACAACAAGCGATGGAAACTAACCTCATCTCTAAAAAAGCTTATGTATCAACAGCATACATACACAGAAAATGATGACTAATACTAAGCATATTTTTCCTACAAATAAGCCTATAAAAGATATATACATTGGAGCTTGCAGGGAGTGTCAATTGGTCTTGCTGAGATTAACATAAATAGACAACAAGGCACACATACAACCTACTGAAAATGTCCTTGATAACTGGAAAATAATTCTATAATTTGGTCAGTATATTTCACTGATGCTGTAAGCAAGGGATTCAATTTTATTACCTCATTGAGTTGATTTCATTAAGAATGTGATCTCAAGTTTGTATTTGAGGCAAATAATGTGCAACAATACCCTGTTGTTCATAAGGGCAGTGAGGTTGTGGGGATTTGTTAGCATAGATGGATAGATATTGGAGCAAACAATGCCAACAGCGCAGATTGAATCTATATACTAGCTGTGGCAGTTTATGGAGATCTGTCTTCTTGCCTTACCCACCACTTGATACAGAATGGTACCCCTCAAATTCTTTTTATGACTAATTGTCTGTCTGTCAGTCTCTCTCTCTCCTTCATGGATGTTGGATAATTATTTCCCTATCTAGTAGAGACATGTGACAATATCCTGTGTGAACACAACACTGCATTTCTGGAAAATGAAATAACGGATTTAAGAATGAACATAGAACAGTACAGAACAGGAACAGGCCATTCAGCCCACCATGTCTGTTCTGACCATGTTGCCATTCTAAGCTAATCCCATTTGACTGCATATGGTCCGTATCCCTTTATTCCCTGCCTGTTCATATGTCTGTCCAAGTGCCTCTTAAACGTTGCTATCATATCTGCTTCTACCACCTCCCCTGGCAGCGTGATCCAGGCAATTATTACCCTCTGCATCAAAAACTTCTCTCACATGTCTTCTTTAAACTTTCCCCCTCTCACCATAAACTTATGCCCTCTAGTATTTGACATTTTTACCCTGGACAATAGACTCTGATTCTCCACCCTATACATGCCTCTCATAATTTTATATACTTCTATCAGGTCACCTTTAGCTTCCCACACTCTAGTGAAAACAATCCAAGTTTGTCCACCCTCTCCTTGTAGCTAATACGCTTCATTTCAGGTGACGTCCTGGTAAACTCCCTTTGGACCCTCTTCAAAGCCTCCATATTCTTCCTATAATGTGGTGACCAGAACTGCATAAAATACTTCAAATGTGGCAAATTTTATACAGCTGCAACATGACATGCAAACTTTTATAATCAATGCCTCAACCAATGCATGCAAGCATGCATGGACTTGGAGAAGGTTAACTCCTGATCCAGGGATTGCAACAATTACTTTTCTTAATTCCTATCATGAATGGCGATTAACGGGTTACCAGACCTGTGTAGGGTAGATGCACGCTGATCTATTCAGTGTAGTGCGTGTGCAGTGATTCTGCTAACAGTGAAGAAAGCTTTAAGCTTCGCAGTTGCACAGTAGGGCATCAAAACTTGATATAATTCTATCCTCAGGTGTGCAATTTCTCTCCTTAAGTTCATGCCAGCCTTGATGGGATTGCACACAGTCAGGAGTACCGACAAACTCTGAGACTGCCCATCTCATTCAGCAAACTCCTTGCAGCTCAACACAACATTTGCTTGCTCCAAGGAAACTGCTTGAACTCCCAGAACTGCAGAACTTCTTTAGATTGAGGGAACAGATTTTTCTGCATTTCTTCCATTGTGATCATTAACTCTGCTTTTCTGTACCCATAACAACTTCCCCTTTAAAGCCTATCTTGAGTCCATTGAAAGATGGTCCTTGTTACTTTTCAAGAAGAACTGGGAAGCTGAAGTGTTTAACAACAGCAGGAGCTTTATATTAAGGAGGTGTTCATTCTGCAATCAGTAAGGTTAGACTAAGCTGTTTCCCTCCAAAATTGTTGATGACATCACGTGATCAGACTCTTAAAGTGATAGTCCTTATATACAACAGTCAATAGGTAAGACAGAGGATGTTAATTCCAATGTGGCTGTTGGCACACCTCAGGCGACCATTTACTTTTCTTGTTGGCTTTAAGCTCTGGTGTTTTAGGTGTACTAGGAACATCATCTATTGTTATCTTTTCCTGACATGATTAAATCTTCAGAGGTTCAGACAATACCATGGTATTCTTCATTAAGGCACTGTCTCCCTCAGTTGCTGCTCTGTCCTGAGGTATATCCAGGTCTGTGTTTGTCACACTTATTTTGTGAATCTTCGATCTCTGTGCTTTCTCTGGTTGTCTCTGGTACAGTTGGCTGGTTGCTAAGAATTGATCCGCATGTCTTCTCCATACTATATTATCTCTCATCTGTACGGTATATGAAACTGATCTGGTCTGTGCACCAATGATGGCTGGTAACCCCTTCTTCCCAGGGTTTAATTCATTGTTAGTTCTTGACCTTTTTGGAAATTATGGCGTTTTTCCTTGTTTTCTTGTTGAAAACCTGACTCTGTTGCTTCCTGCTAACAATGTCTTTCATCGTGGGTGGTTTCAACAAATCAAATGCCATGCACAACTGACACTTCTCCATGAACAATATGGAGAACTTTGAGTCATTGAGTGGGTTATATTTTGGTATGTTAACAAAAATTGCCTCAGTTCTTTGGATATTACTCCTTGTTCTTTCTTAAACAGTGTTTCAGTGTCTGAACGAATCTTTCTGACAAATCGTTTGAGGCTGGGTGATATGGAGCTGATTGGATACATTGAATTCCATTCTGCTTCAGATAGTCCATAAATTCTTGTGATATAAATTATGGACCATTATCACAAACAAATGGTTCCAATAACCAAATCTCAGAGCAATCGCACCCAATCTTTCAATTTTTTTTTGTTGTGAAGATGTCATCTTCATGATGCAACTTCAGGCCATTTAGCATGTACGTGAACCACTTTGCGAAACATTTGCCCTTCAAAAGGTCTGGTGTAGTCAATACGTCTTATTTGTCAAAGCCTTTCTGGCTTTTCCAATGAGTGTAATGGTGCTAATGGAGGTAGGTTGTGAACTCCTGTGCAAGCGGTACATACATCTGCCTTATCGTCAATTTTACAGTCGAAATCTGTCACCAACAATATCTTCTGGCTGTCTCCTTCATTCTGACAATTCCACAGTGATTTTTATAGTATTAATTTAACATATGTTTCCTTTCCTGTATTGGAATGATGCCCCTCATTCTCCACAGAAGACACCTTACTTGCATGGATTGTTCTAGCTTCCATGCGAGCTATTTTCTCATTTCCAGGGTTATTCCTGTGATCTTGCCACAATGTGCTATGCTCACCACTTTTGATAGTAGTGTATCATTTCTAATGCACTTCTTAACTTGTCCTGCCATTAACAGTGTGTTGTCTATTCATTCAAAGTTGAAAAAGTCTGCATATGAACTGTTTGTAATTGACTCATTTGGCTCAATCTAGAGAGCCAATCAACATTCCCATGGAAGTTGGATTGCTAATGCGTATTTGTGATATGTTGTACATTATACATAATAAGTGTGAGCTGATCGCAACAGTATACACCTTTGCATACAGCTCACTGCTAGATAAGGTATCCCCATTGGAGGCCAAAATGTTGTAGTCAATAATTTGTGATCTGTTAGTAGGGCAAATTCCCAGCCACAGAGTTAATGGTGGAAAGGTCCAATGCCAAAGATGGTTCCTAGAGCTTATTTTGCTATCTGTGAATTGTTCATTTCTGCTTTGATTAACATTCTTGATGCATGAGCTACTGGCTTTTCTTTACCATTGGGAAATATGTGAGAAACGACTGCTCTCATTCCATATGGTGATGCATCACATTTAGTTGCAATGGTAACTTTGGCTCAAAACGGGTCAGACTTCTGACTTTAAAAAGCTTCTTTGGCTTGTGTAAAAGACTCTTTCTCATTGATCTTCCCACTTCCAATTCTTGTTTTGACATAATAAATTGCACAATAGCTCAAGATGGCTACCATATTTGGAACAATATTGCCATAGTAATTTGGTAATCCCAAAAATGATCAAAGTTTATTTATATTTTTAGGTCCTGGTGCCCTAGTTTTCACTCTTAAAGGTAACTTGTATGATCCCTTAGTATCAATGACATGGCTTAAATATTCAAAAGAAGATTTAAAAAAAAACTACATTTGCCTCCTCTCACTGTTATACCATAATCTTCAAGTCTCTGCAGAGTCGCATCTAAGGAGTAAAGATGCTGTTTTTCATTTCTCTCCCTGACTGATATCATCCAGGTAATGCTGGATTCTTTCCAATCTACTTAAAATTTGATCCATGGCGTATTGGAATACACCATGCAGATGTGATTCCTAAGAAAATCTCTTGGGTTTGAATAGTCCTTTATGTGTTATAATCATCAAGTATTTCTGTGACTGAATTGACATTCATGTGGAGATAGGCTTGAATAAGGCTAATTTTATTGAAGAGCTGATTTGCAGCTTATCCAGCAAATAGGTCATCAATTAAAGACAAGGGGTACTGATCAGCACAGTACCAGTACTGAAAAATCACTGCAGATGTGTACTGATCCATCTATCTTCATCACTGGTACATTAGATATGGTCTAATCACTCACATTTACAGGTTGAAGGACTCACCCTCTCTAATTCTGACTCGAACCTTTGGTCTGATTGCATAAGGCACTGATCTAGCTTTGCGAAATTTTGCTTGACTCTCATCCTTGATTTTCAATTTGACAGAGATCTTTTCCATGCTTCCCAGGTCCCCATCAAAAACAATTGCATGTTTCTTTAGAATTTGTGATAGATCAATCTCAGAACCTGACAAGCGATTTACTTCAGAAGAAGGGTCTAGGCCCGAAACGTCAGCCTTCCTGCTCCTCTGATGCTGCTTGGCCTGCTGTGTTCATCCAGCTCCGCACCTTGTTGTCTCTTTAAGCGATTTACTTCAGCCCAGTTTGAGTTTGATTTTGTTCAACCACATCCTTCATAATAAAGCTCGAAAATTTCCTTTGTTATAATGTAATGACATTGACATTGATACAACCCCTTTAAGTAATTATTTGACCAGTGTACCTTTTAGAGCAGTTTTTGAGGTTCACAGTGCAATGTGCCTCAGCTACTTCTGACAGTCACTTCCAAGTATCAATGAAACTGCTGCTTCAGTGTCCATTTCCATTCTTACCAGTTTGTCATTCAGTGAAGAAGTGACCCTCTATCGGTTGGTGTCACCAGAAATAGAGAGTATTTTTAAGAACAGTTCCTTTTCATAATGTGAATCTAGGCTTTTCTCATGGCCTTTTTTAATGTGTAGATTTTCTTCCTACTCTTTGGGTCCTGCACTTTTGTTGTGTGAAGGTCGTGTTTCTTCCTCATGCACACCCATTCAATATGGGACAGTAATAACTGCCGATGCTGGAGTCTGAGATAACACGGTGTGGAGCTGGAGGAGCACAGCAGGCCCAGGCAGCATCAGAGGAGCAGGAAAGTTGACTTTTCGGGGAAGAAGAGTCCCGACCCGAAACGTCAACTTTCCTGCTCCTCTGATGCTGCCTGGCCTGCCGTGTTCACCCATTCAATATGCTGTATTTTTTTTCCCACAGTTTCTGACTACAGCTTCTTTATACCAGCAATTCGCTGCTGCATGAGTTGTTTCTCCATGTCAATGGCAGGTTTGAGTCTGCATTGGTGTTCATCTTTCAGCTGCCACTTTGTGAACTTTCTCTATGCTTATGCCTCCCTGCAGCATGACCAACCAAATGCCCAAATGTACTGCAAGCTAACTCAATATGTAAGTTGATGCCATTGGGCTACTTAAAATTACTGAGAGAGGCTCTCATTGGAAAATTGGCCCAGGCCAACCAGGGTGAAATTCAGCCTGCCCACAAGGCCAGTTCTATTTTTGACCTATTTGTCAAGTTTTAGTTATAATGTAAATCTAAAAAGGAGTTAAGTTTTTTTTCACACATATAGGGAAAGGTACCCACCTTTCAAAATCATGTTATGGTGAAATGGAAACTAGTAGCCACTGACTCAAGCTGATCTCTTCAAGCTTATGAGAAAACATCGATGCTCTCCCTACGAAAATAATAATTATAACTTGACAGGTCTCACCACAAGTGGCCATAGAGAGAACGGATACGACAGGATTTAAAATGCAATTGAGGAACATGAATCTTTCTTCAGGCTGATAATTATGCATACTTCGCATCGATGGATTGAGTATACTATGCATGACAGCCTCAGTTAAACCTTCAGTAGCTGTGTCATTGGATTTGTTAATTGTACCATAAACAAGATTTCTTTTGCACTATTGCAGAGAGTTGATGATTGCAGACAAAATGGCTGCTCACCAAATGACTTTCAGAACAACATTGTAATGAACTTGCACGCTGAAGAAGGTATGTGGTTTAATCATATCCAAGTCTGTAATTCAGGATTTCTGAAAGAGAAACCTGGGCCCAGTATGCGTAAATATACCAATGAAGGCTTGGAGTTAGAAGGAGCTTATAATAGTTTCTAATAATAACATAACATTGACTGTGCTCAACTTTGTTGAACTGTGAATCCAGGGAATGAGCATTTCCACGAAACTCTGCACTCTGGGAAAGCAATGTAATGCCAAGTGAGAGAAATATACAGCAATGTGTGGGAGGTATAAACATAGCCAGCATTGACAAGTACTACATTTAAATAATTCCTTAATTAGATTATGATTATTCATGAAAGCACTTTATTTCAGTGGGTGGACAAGACTCACACAAAAATTTGGTAGAAAATGAAATGAGAGGGGTTGTTTCATAATAGGCCACAGAAATTACAAATGCTAGAAGTCTCAAACTGAAACCGAAAATGCTGGAAATAATTAAGATTGACTAATAACTGCAGCTCCTAGCTTTAGCTCCCAAACCTCCCTGCTGGTAGAGAGCAAAAGCAGAAAATGCTACATATGCTCAAAAGAGTCAGGCATCTGAGTGCAGAGGGAAACAGAGTTAACGGGACTGAATTTTGTACAGTTGTGGGTCTCCCGGCAACTGAGTGAAAAGCTCTGTGGTGACCCCACCTTGGATGTTTGTGGATGCATTTTTCAGCTACCATGCAGCTAAATTAGTTGCTGTTAAGGCTTTCATCATGTTAAATGTCTGCTGCCTAACCCCAGGAGCTGCTGAACAATGGAGGGCCAACAGCTCAGCTGGACTTACAGTGTCACCAAGCACTGTGCCAAGAAGAAGGGAACCCTAGTCTGATTTCCCAACCAAGCTATTGGGGTTTGGGGTGTGGTAGGGGGGAGGACAGAAGGATGCATTGGGGCATGTCAAGGAGGTCCTGATAATAGGGAGTGGGCAGATGATGAGGGAAGGCAGTGTTGTGGTCATCGGAACATCTCCATGGGACATGGAGTGCCTAAATATAGGAGAAGCAATCCCGAGTTTGTAGGGGAGCTACCAGGTGAAATGTCAGAGGTGGCAGAAAGCGGTGATTGATTGACAACCTAAACGGCTCAGTTAGCCAGTGGATCGTGAAGGCAACGGCTGCTCTACCTTCCCGACCATAGCAGCAAGAAGATAATAAGATCTAGCCTTTCATCAGGTCTTCAACCCAAAACATGAACTCTGTTTCTCCCCCTTCAAATACCACCTGATGTGCAGAGTACTTGCAGCATTTTGTGCATTTATTTCAGAGTTCAGTCTTCAACCAATTAAATCAAGTACATATTATTATCAAGAAATGTCTGAAAATACTAAGTACTGCAAAGGCTATGCACTCAACAACATTTGAAGCAACTTATGCTTCAAAACTAAATACACCCTGAACGAAGCTGTTCCAGTACATCTACAAAACTGGCATCTCCCTGACAATGTGAAAAATTGCCCAGATAAATCCAGCCACAAAAAAGCAGGTCAAATCCAACCTGGCCAATTATTGCACTTGATCAACAATAAAGAGATGGAAGGGGTTGCCAATAGTGTTATCAAGCGGCTCTTGTAAACAAGTAACCTGCTCACTGATGGCCATTTTGGATTCTGCCAGCTCCACTCATCTCCTGACCTCACTACTGCCTTAACCTAAAGATAAACAAAAGAGCTGGGTTCCAGCAGTGACATGAGAGTGACAGCCCTTGACATCAAGGCTGTATCTGACAAAGCATAAACGAAAGAGTCATAGGAAAACCACATTCATTGTGAATTGGAGAAAACTCTCTGCTGTTCAGAGCTATACCTAACACAAAGGAAAACGGTTGTGGCTATCGGAAGTCAATCATTGGAAGGCAATCTCATTGCCAGGATATCAATCCTTGACCCAACCATCTTCAGCTTTTTCATCAATGACTTTCCTTCGCTGTTTGCTGGTGTGGTATTGAACGAGAGTGGATGGAGGGTGTTCACTGCCACCAATCCTCCTTTGTGTACATTGCATCTACTATCTAATAATTAGTGGGTGGAGGACAAACAAGTGGTGAATCTAAACAGAAAAGGCACTTGACCTAGTTAACAACATTTTTTGATTGTACTTTAGTAATATATGTAACTTTTATTTCTAGTCAGGCATAATTGCTATGGACCTTTGGGAGCTGTATACAATAAATCTGCTTCCTATGAAGGCTAGCACATAACTCACTCACTCTATCCAAAGTCAATGCATGGCATCAACAGTTTAGGTTCAGCTCAATGTTACACATATATTATTGACTTTTGAACCATTACCTTGCACAGTGCCTCCCTCTGTTAAAAGGTAGCCATTTTAGGGATGGCATGGAGATGATGGGTCAAATGGTCTTCTGCCCAGAAATGCTTCTATGCTTCTATCTAACTTACTGTTTGGGCCAGACCTTGTAATCAACATTAAATTGAGTTAGTCTCAACTTTTGTGTTTTTCTTCAGTCAGTTATGGCATGAACTTACTGTACTGGCTGTATCAGAGGCCCATCAGGGAGGCAGGTTAGGAGGGTTAGTGACATATTGTAATTCAAGTGAAGCAACACTCCCCTACCCCTCCCATCCCTCAACACCTCCACTAACCAAAACTCCCCCCACTCCCCCACTCCCAGCCAGACCCTGGGGCCAAATGTGCTATGCAGCAGGAAAAGGAAAGTAGAATTTGGAAATGACTGGTGCTTGTCTGATCTGGACTTCCATATTAAGTCGTACAAACCCAGTTCAGACCAATTGGGAGAGGTTCGTAAGAAAGGCCGGAGGTTTTAGCGGGAAGATAGTTGCTAGGATTCCTGGGGCTGTTGCAATGTTTTGATATTCCCCCTGATTTTAAGGACCATGCTCTTGGATTAGGCTTCATGCCTGCTAGGAAGACCCCCATGTAAATCAGCCCAAGTACACATGTTGAGAGATTCCTCCCACACAGCCCTCTCTGGGAAATTGTAACTTCCAGATTTGAGCATGAGTGGAATCCAAGAACATTGCAAACTGTTGCAGTCCTCACTGTGGGCAAATGTCTAAATGTTCACCTCCACAGGAATTGAAAAATCTAGACCACTAAGTTTTTTCTTTAATTAATGAGAAGTGCTTCAGCTCTTCCTCCAACCCACATTTTCACATTCGTTCTCCACATCTGCCTCCAGCTTTTGGCATTTCACAGCATGTAGGTAATTCTACTGTAAATTTAAATAACATAAGTTGTTGCTTATGGAAGCTATAGTAGACTTCAAGGTAACTTAAGATTTAGCTGGAACCACTTGAGATGCAGTGTATCCTTTCATTGACATGTTGATAATCAATCTTATTGTCAGTTAGACAATAGCAGGCTTAACATTCCAACTCATTTATGAAGATGGGATATATTTCCCCTTCGAGATTTAAGGCCAGCTTTAGACAATTATTACAAGTGGCCTAAAGGCTAGAGACAGCTTTAATGATTATGCCAATGATAGCTCCTGCAAATGCCTAATGACACTCACAATAAACCACAAATAGAACAGGGTTTAAAACACTCTAGGGCAAAGCTCACCGATTGAGAAGAGTGCTAGGATTGTGTTCAGCTGGATTGCACATGTCAGAGAGAACAGGCAGAAAAGTTGATGTAACATTGGAGGAGGAAGAGAAATAGATGTAGTCCATTGCCCTGGGCGATATTCATTTTGGAACCAGCATATTAAAAGATTCAGGCTCAGCAGGGAGGGGAGTGCAAATGTTTGAGAAAAAAAAAAAAAGAAAAAGGCTAGAGACAACAAGGTGCAGGGCTGGATGAACACAGCAGGCCAAGCAGCATCATAGGAGCAGAGAGGCTGACGTTTCGGGCCTAGACCCTTCATCAGAAAAGGGGGAGGGGAAGGGGGTTTTGAAATAAATAGGGAGAGAGTGGGAGGCGGATAGAAGAGGGATAGAGGAGAGGATAGGTGGAGAGGAAACAAACAGGTCGAAGAGGCGGGGATGGGGCCAGGAAAGGTGAGTGTAGGTAGGGAGTTAGGAAGGGGATAGGTCAGTCCAGGGAGGACGGACAGGTCAAGGGGGCGGGATGAGGTTGGTCGGTAGGAGATGGAGGTGCGGCTTGGGGTGGGAGGAGGGGATAGGTGGGAGGAAGAACAGGTTAGGGAGGCAGGGACGAGTTGGACTGGTTTTGGGATGCGGTGGGGGGAGGGGAGATTTTGAAACTTGTGAAATCCCTCTCCCCCGCAGAACGTGCAGCCCTCCGCTCCCTCCGCTCCAATCCCAACCTCACCATAAAACCCGCGGACAAGGGAGGTGCAGTTGTAGTATGGCGCACTGACCTCTACATCGCCGAGGCCGGACGCCAACTCTCCGACACCTCCTCCTACCGCCCCCTTGATCATGACCCCACCCCTGAGCACCAAACCATCATCTCGCAAACCATCCACAACCTCATCACCTCAGGTGACCTCCCACCCATGGCCTCCAACCTCATCGTTCCCCAACCTCGCACTGCCCGCTTCTATCTCCTTCCCAAAATCCACAAACCTGAATGCCCTGGTCGACCCATTGTCTCCGCCTGCTCCTGCCCCACCGAACTGATCTCCAACTATCTCGACTCCATTTTCTCCCCCTTGGTCCAGGAACTCCCTACCTATGTCCGTGACACCACCCACGCCCTCCACCTCCTCCAGAACTTCCAATTCCCCGGTCCCCAACACCTCATCTTTACCATGGACGTCCAGTCCCTCTACACCTGCATTCCCCATGCAGATGGCCTTAAGGCCCTCCGCTTCTTCTTGTCCCGCAGGCCCGACCAGTCCCCCTCCACTGACACCCTCATCCGCTTAGCCGAACTCGTCCTCACACTCAACAACTTCTCTTTCAATTCCTCCCACTTCCTACAGACAAAGGGGGTAGCCATGGGTACCCGCATGGGCCCAAGCTACGCCTGCCTCTTTGTAGGTTACGTGGAACAATCCCTCTTCCGTACCTACACCGGCCCTAAACCCCACCTCTTCCTCCGTTACATTGATGACTGTATCGGTGCCGCCTCGTGCTCCCACGAGGAGCTCGAACAGTTCATACACTTCACTAACACCTTCCACCCCAACCTTAAATTTACCTGGACCATCTCTAACACCTCTCTCCCCTTCCTGGACCTCTCTGTCTCCATATCGGGCAACCACCTCGAAACCGATATTCATTTCAAGCCCACCGACTCCCACAGCTACCTAGAATACTCCTCCTCCCACCCACCTTCCTGCAAAAATGCTATCCCCTATTCCCAATTCCTTCGCCTCCGCCGCATCTGCTCCCAGGATGAGGCATTCCACTCCCGTACATCTCAGTTGTCCTCGTTTTTCAAGGACCGTAACTTCCCCTCCTCGGTGGTCGAGAACGCCCTCAACCGTGTCTCCCACATCTCCCGCACCTCATCCCTCACACCCCGTCCACGCAATAAAAACCAAAAAAGAATCCCCCTCGTCCTCACGTACCACCCCACCAACCTCCGGATCCAACGCATCATCCTCCGACACTTCCGCCATCTGCAATCCGACCCCACCACCAAAGACATCTTTCCCTCCCCACCTTTATCTGCTTTCCGGAGGGACAACTCTCTCCGTGACTCCCTTGTCTGCTCCACACTCCCCTCCAGCTCCACCACACCCGGCACTTTTCCCTGCAACCGCAGGAAGTGCTACACCTGCCCCCATACCTCCTCCCTCACCCCCATCCCAGGCCCCAAGAAGACTTTCCACATCAAGCAGATGTTCACCTGCACATCTGCCAATGTGGTATACTGCATCCGCTGTACCCGGTGTGGCTTCCTCTACATCGGGGAAACCAAGCGGAGACTCGGGGACCGCTTTGCAGAACACCTACGCTCGGTTCGCAACAAACAACTGCACCTCCCAGTCGCGAACCATTTCAACTCCCCCTCCCATTCCTCAGACGACATGTCCATCCTGGGCCTCCTGCAGTGCCACAACGATGCCACCCGAAGGTTGCAGGAACAGCAACTCATATTCCGCTTGGGAACCCTGCAGCCCAATGGTATCAATGTGGATTTCACAAGTTTCAAAATCTCCCCTCCCCCCACCGCATCCCAAA
>NC_063339.1:69960962-69998174 GCF_021869965.1 Rhincodon typus | reverse complement strand
CACCTTTCCTGGCCCCATCCCCGCCTCTTCGACCTGTTTGTTTCCTCTCCACCTATCCTCTCCTCTATCCCTCTTCTATCCGCCTCCCACTCTCTCCCTATTTATTTCAAAACCCCCTTCCCCTCCCCCTTTTCTGATGAAGGGTCTAGGCCCGAAACGTCAGCCTCTCTGCTCCTATGATGCTGCTTGGCCTGCTGTGTTCATCCAGCCCTGCACCTTGTTATCTCGGATTCTCCAGCATCTGCAGTTCCTACTATCAAAGAAAAAGGCTAACTGGTCCACAGTATGTCTGACAAAGTCAGCTTATCACATTAGTACAAAACAGCAACGTTTATTGGTAGAAAGTTACAGTATCACATCATGTCTTTGACAGTTTAATAGTTGCATTCGTGTTCGCAAGATTATACGTTGCATTCATACTGTAAACAAAAAAATCATTTGATACATACTTACCAAATTTGTCCATGGTGTCTTTCATCTCAGCCTTATTAATTTTCTTTGTGAGTTGAATTTGCTTTATAACCATATGTCCTCACAGTGAGAAGTTCACAAGTCGCCACTTATGGCGCCATCTTAGGTACAAGAGCACCTAGGTAAAGACTCTTGAGTGCAAATTCTTAGGAAATAAAACTTAGAAAAGCAAAGAAATAAAAAGTCCAGCATTACAAACCTTCAAAAGAACAATATCATAGTAATAAATTAGAAAAATGAAGAAATAAAAGTTCAGAATAACAGTCCTTTCGGAATATTACAGTAAAGAAAAGTATAAGAATTATTTCAAAAATCACAGTAAATTTCTTGGTTTGCACTGTTTTGGCATGGAGTTTTGCCCATCAGGGAGCACAGGTCAGGAAATTGTCTATGTGAGGAGTCTACAAATTTCAATTTATTAATGTACTGAGCACAGAATTTCTCAGCATGCACTCAATGACATGAGCATGCATTTGTACAGTCTACCATAATACTCAGCTGGCGTGAAGCTTCAAATATTATCTTTTTTAGTTGTGTTATTTGTGCATAATCTGCTCATCGCCTGCTTTTTTGAAAAATGCAAAGAAATATCCTCATATTGACACATGTCTGTTTGTGGCAATTCTGGTTACAGTGTTCACTACAAAAACGCCAAAGTACTGCATGTACTGGAAATTAGAAACAAAAAATTATATTGCTGGAAAAACTCAGCAGGTCTGGCAGCATCTGTCAAGAGAAAACAGAGTTAACGTTTTCCTCCTGGAATGGTAGAAAGTTAGATATTACAGGGAGACGGAAGTGTTGGTGCAGTTGGAGAGGTGTTCTGAGCAAGTGACCAGGCAGCGCACAAAGTATGTAGGGTTAGTGGTGTTGGGGTTTGGGGTAAGTGAGACCAAGTGGGGAAGCTGTTGTAGGCATTAGCGAGCGTGGGGAGTGCTTGGGCCGTGATGGGAGGTGAATACGGTAGCAGAAATAAAGTGAGTGTGAGGTAGTGGGGAGAAGATTGTGGAACTTATGCTTGTGGAGTGGAGGAGGACATTAACTTTCTGTCAACGTTGCTGGGCTTTCCTGAGATGGCAAAATTCAAACCAGGCTGGCATGGTCTAGTGTCATGGCCTCCACAACTGGTTTTGGGGGGAAAGAGGAATTCCCACCTCTGCACCACCCCATCCAGCAGCAGTCTGGGGCATAAATCAACAACTGTGTAGCTCTGGACTGACAGATCTTACTGACAGATAACAGCCTCGTAAAGATGTTGAAGGTGAAAGGAATACCAGTGAATTGTGGGATATCCGCTGAGTGGAGAATTGTTCCAGGAGCGGCCTGTGGTATGCTGGGATGGAAGTCAATCACGAGAGACACCATTGGGGCAGGGTAGTAGTTAATGAGGCGGGTTTGATAAGTTATAATGAGAGAACTCGTTGAGGCGTGTGTGTCAAGGCCTCCAAGAATCTCAATGCAACTCAGTCTTAGCCAAAAAATGTAAGATTCAGCCTGATGAAATCAACCTCCTCAGAAAAATGGATTTATCAGATTTTCAAAGTGACCCTGCAGCTCCTAAAATGCAAGGTTAACCTTATGAGTTGGGGATTAAAACTCCTCATGCTTTTCCTGGAGGAGTTGCTTTCTTCATGGACCATTTATAAACTGTATTAGTAATGATGTAAGATCAGCCTATTACTAGGAGAGTGAATGCAATGAAATCCCTGAGGAGGAAGCTGATTGAGGTGAAGTGGTTAGATTTCTGAACTGGTATTTGGAGAATAGCATCATAGTCACAGAGTTTCTGAGTGCCACATTATCAAAAAGGGTATGATGGGAGACACTTCCATATCAAGAGTCTTGTCCAGACAAAACATACTCACTATATAGAGGTTACCTACATATCAAAATGGTACAACAGAGGTCAGTCTCTGAAGTAAATTGTTACTTAAATATTTTTTCTGCAATTGTTCGTGATTTTAGTTTCCTTTTCTAATTCACAGTTGTGAGTGTTCAAGGCATTATTGCATTAATTATCCCTGATTTTGGATTATTAAACCACATTGTTCTGGACCTGGAGTCACTAGCTGATGACAACAGCCATGGATCCAGCTTCTCTTCCCAAGCCATTACAACTCCTGATACCAGCTTTTCTAATTCCTTATTTATTTAATTAGGAGCAGCCACGGTGGTATTTGAACTCATTCTGTGATTATTAAACCAAGTGCCTGAACTACTGGAATAAGCACTGCTACCATCCTCTATAAAGTCATGAAATAAATACTCAATCTACTGTATTTGCAAATTTTCAACACTGTGACCTGATGAGACTGCACGCATTTAATACCTTTGAAAAGGTATATGGTTTTTAGAACAAATTTGCTTGCTCCCACTAAATTGTGATAAAAGATGGAGTCAAGAAGAGTATAACTATGCTTCAAAGAGGTCCTATGAAAGTTCCATTCAATTCCAAATGTTTCAGTTGGAACTAAATTCCAACTTTTCATGTTCAAGGCCAACATCTGGAGTACAAGTGGCTTAATGACCTCTTGAGGAGATGTTGCCCTCACTGTTACAGAACAAGGAACAACTAATACATATTTGTATGTTTACCCTTCACCGTATTGTTGAAATTAATCAGAAAGTTATTTTTGCAGGACAGACATTTGCCTGAAATTAAAGAGATTTTATGAAAAGAATGAAGTCTTCTTCTCTGGAGTCACTATTAGCCTCAGAGATGACAGAGCTGACAGACACAGCTAACAAGGTTGCTGTGGTAGAAAGAGGACCTTGGGGAAGACAGAGAGCCCTGATATAAAGGGCAGTTTTCTTAATCCTCATTAAAATTCTGGGATAGCAAGAGCAGTGCTGCTGCATTAACAATCATATCTGAAATGTGAGCTAATTAATGTTTTCTTTCTGATAGCTTCTCTTGATTGCATTGAAAAGAAGCATATTCATCGCTTCTCTATGTCTCAGGGGCAACCTAAACACTTTCAGACCCATCTTCCACATTTATCACACTTTGAAGTCCCTGGGAATATTATGAGTGATCAACATTCAGAATTACCTTCCCTTGGTCGGTTTGGTTCAGCGGCATCATTCTTATCTCTCAAGACAGAAGATTGTGGATTCAATGTTCCCATATGGATTTGGACACATGATCATGGTGACTCTTTGGGACAGAACAGAGATGTTTCTTCCTTAAATTTTGAATAGGACATTAAATTACTACCATACAAATGTTGTCCAAGCTCTCTACCAGAGCCTGATCACTGTTCCAATTCATGATACATACGGCACAGTTACTAAAAATGAAAGGAGTTGGAGACAATTGTTTGCCATACATAGGAAATTCATTATAAAACAGGAAATAGAAAATAGAGGTGACATCTACTATGAACAAAAGAAAGACAGTTTGGATTATTTTATTTTTGATGAGAAGCCAGGAAATCTAGAGTATCATTCAGGCTTAGTGGCCCAAATACAAAAATCACTAAAACCTAGTGGTCAAGTATATAAAAAAAGTATCACAGGGTTAATTGAATTTAGCCATTGTCCAAGGGACTGAAATACAAAAGGGAAGGATGTTATGTTACATAATGATTGAGGTTATCACTTTAGTCTTTGGCATTGTACCACAGGAACAATATTTTAGCTCTGTATGGGGACAGGCAGATACATCAGAATTAAACTAAGACATAGGGGATAAATTTATGGCTAGGCTTAAATTCCTTTGACTATGGGAGATCAAGGGGCAATAAAATTGAGATATTTAAAGTAATTAAAGATTAAGATCATGTTGACAAGAAAAAGCTATTTCCTCTGGTGTGAAAGTCCAGAACATAACCGCATATTGTTAAAATTAGAGTGAGGCCATTCAAGGTTCTTATCACAAATCATTTCTTTATGCAACATATATGCAGGAAATCTAAAACCCATTCCTCCAAAAATCTGTTGAGGCTAATTTCAATTAACAATCTCAAAACAAAGATGGGCAGACTTTTGTTAGGCAAGAGTTTTAAACATTATGGATCCTAAGTGGGTAAATGGAGCTATATTACAGAATAGTCATGATTCAACTAGATGTTCCTGAACCAAAGCTCAGTTTGTCTTCTACATTCAAAGAAAGATTTTCTGAAGTTTTCTCAATAATCAACAAACACAACCATAAAAAAGGTTATTCATGGTCAAACATCTCATTGTTATTTGTAAAGCCTTTATATGCATAAATTGACTGTGATGCATAACTGTAGAATACTAGTGACAACATTTCAAAAATAATTAGTTTCTTGTGAAATGTTTTACCACCTCCTGTGGAAATGACAAGCATGGTTTACCGGTCAGTTATTTCTTTTTAGTATCGCTTATTCTGGTACGTTAATTCTTTAAGATACAAAAAATTTGATAAGTTTGTCTCTCTGTTCTTGAACAGTGATGTTGCATTTGACTTTCAGTCCTCTGTGACCATTCTAGAATTTTTGGAAAATCATAACCAATGAATCTACTTTACTTGTAATTACTGTTTTTAGAACTCTAGGATATAGTCCATGAGGTGCCGAAAATGTGTTGCCTTTTAGCCTGTCATATTTCTGTGCTAATTTTAATTATTTTAAGGTATTTACTCTTATTATTTCTTGGCAAATCCAAAATTCAGGAATATTATTTGTGGTCCATTACTGAGAAGACCAATGCAAAGTATTTTTTTCAAAGTCTCTGCCATTTCCTCATTCCCTATGATAATTTATTCTGATGACATGTAAGAAGAACAATTTTTATTTTAGCTACTTTTTTCTTTATATACTATAAAAGTTTTTACGATCTGCTTTATATCCCTGGTTTGTTAACCCTCATGTTCTACTTTTCTTTCAACACTTTTCATCATCCTTTGCTGGTTTATAAAACTTTCACAATCTTTAGGCTTACAACTATATTATAATCCTCTTCTCTCAATCTATACTCTTTTTAAATTTCCTAGACAAGTATGGATGGATCTCTTTCTCTGAGTTTTTGATCTTTTAAATGGAATGTATTTTTGTATAATATTTTAACCAATTCTTTTAACGTTTCTCACTGTTGATTTACTACAATTCTGCAGTTGAAAGGGTTGGCTTATGAGGAGAGACAGAGTGGACTGGGATTATATTCATTGGAATTTAGAAGAACAAAAGGGTATCTTATAGAAACATATAAAATTATGAAGGGAATAGATAAAATAAAAACAGGGAGGATGTTTCCAGTGGCAGCTGAAACGAGAACAAGAGGGCATAGCCTCAAAATCAGGGGGAGCAGATTTAGGACTGAGTTGAGGAGAACTTCTTCACCCAAAGGGTTGTGAATCTGTGAAATTCCCTGCCCAGTGAAGTAGTTGAAGCTTCCTCATTGAATGTTTTAAAAGCTAAGATGGATAATTTTTTGAACAGTAAAGGAATTAAGGGTTACGGTGAGAGGGTGGGTAAGTGGAGCTGAAGCCATGAAAAGATCAGCCATGATCTTACTGAATGGCGGAGCAGGCTCGAAGGGCCAGATAGCCTACTCCTTCTATTGGCTCTTACGGTCTTATGTACCATACCTTTTAGTCTATTTTCCCAAGCAACCTTAGCCAGCTGTCCCTCATACTAGGTAAGTGACTTTGTTCAAATTTTAGAGTCCTATTTTAGACTGGAATAATTACTCTCAATTGTATTATGAAAAGGTTTTTCCAGAGAATTGTTTACAATGAGGTTGCTTATTAATCCTGCATTATTTTCCAATATGAGATCGACGATGGCCAGTTGCTTCCGTAACCTATTGTCCAGGAAACTATCATAAAGTCATAGAGTCATACAGCATGGAAGCAGGCCCTTTGGTCCAACCAGTCCATGTCAAAAATAGTCCAAACTAAGCTAGTCTCACCTGTCTGCTCCTGGTCCATATCCCTCCAAACCTTCCCTATTCAAATACTTATCCAACCGTCTTTTAAATATTGTAATTGTACCCACATCCACCACTTCCTCAGGGAGTTCATTCCATACATGAAACACCTCCTATGTAAAATAATTGCTCCTCATGTCTTTTTAAAATCTTTCTCCTTTCACCTTAAAAATGTGCTCCCTAGTCTTGAAATTCCCCATCCTAGGGAAAAGACAATCACCATTAACTCTACCTACACCTCTCATGATCTTACAAACTTCTATAAACACAAAAGCTATTACAAAAGCATTTTATAAACTTCTCTTCCAGACTGCTTTTATTGATATCCATCCACCATGACTTACTGATCAGTGACATTGTGGCCAAGCAGAATACAAGGCAATAACTGGAGCTTTATGAATTCTCATCAAATTACCATTGAATGTAATAACACTCTTTCTTTCAATCCTCCATTCAATATTATTTTAAAATTAAAATGGTTCATTTATAAATCCAATGACTTGCTTTATCCTGCAAGTTGATGCATAATATTTCACCTGATGCTGATTGTAGTTTTCTATCACATGGTTGGAAAAAAATTGCAAGGAGACAATAATAGTAAAAGAAAGATTAAAATAAAAGACTGTATATTTGGATTCATTGTATCCAATTTTCACTTACAGCAACAGCTTCAACCGGTTTAAGGTGATCTCTGCATACTGTTTTGTCTGAGCCAAGCATACTTTCATTGACTTGGGAAAATAGAATAGTTGCATTGAAACTGAGGGTCAAACTGATAGCTGTTATGCAATCTTCAGTAACCCAATATTGGGAAGAATGGAACTCTGATCAGCTTTCTGTCTACATTTCTAGAGTATGTTGTTGTGGAAATTGGACAGGAATTATAGCCGTTGAAAAGGGGAAGTTCGGTGGGGGCCACAGAGATCACTCAAGGACCTCTAAGCAAAATAGTTCAAAGTCTGCATTGATAAGGCATTGTTTTTCAGTGCTAATGCAAATGGCTATGACACAAATCCTAAACCACATATTCTTTCTCATCTACCAGCAGACATGAAAATCTGCACTAGGTATGCAAAAGCCCACTCTGTATCCCATTGCTGAGGCATTATCATGTGATGCTGAGAGCCTTAATCATCACCTCACACACACAACTTCACATTTGATGTAATTCTTTCTTCCAGAGTCCCAGTTGGGTAAGCAAATAAAATACAACATTTGAGCTGCTGTATTCTGTCCTGGCAATAGGCCTGGTCTTGGCTCATTTCTCCTCGTACGCGGATCCTTCCCTTCCTTCTCTGACAAAATAAATGCAAATACAGTTCTGGTGAGATCATCATTTCTGGCTTCAAAACAATCAGTCCATGGTGCAACAGTAACATTAAATCCTTGTCTAGGTCTGATTTATCACACAGGTGGTGGACAAACTAACAGCCAAAAAATGGAGCATTTAACAAATTGAACTGGGTTCAACTGGCGTTCTTCTTTTTTCAAAATCCACTCCCGGTTGCCAGAATAATGTGACTTGGCTTTTAAATAGCAAAACTGAGATTTAATACTCAGGACTGTGTTTTGCAATCAAGCCTAAAATGTTTAACGTTTGAAAATATATTTACCAGTGCAGACCTTATTCAAAGTGAAATGAAAGCTGTTTGACATTGTATTATTAAACAATAATGACAAACAGAGGCAGAAAGCTTTGCCAAAGTGCTATCCCTGTCATTCTTTGAGCTATAAGAAAATGTTTATCCACATATTTCAGACTTTTCAGCCCTCCAAAGAGTTGCAGTGATTTAAGCTATAGTACAATTGCATAGATAAGTTAATCATGACAACGTACTTGATGATGTGAAACAAGCATAGAGAAACTTGGCAAGTCTGCTGCATCTGTGCAGAGAGACACAGATTTAACATTTTGAGTCTGGTATGTGTCTTCTAGAGAGTCTCTGTTTCAGAATTCCAGCATCCACAGTATTTAAGCATTTACTTGATGATATAACTTGATTCAACAGACCCATGCTATCAAGACATTGTGCAAAATGGAATGGTGACCTATACTAGAGACTTGTACTCTGTATTCTGTACATTCACTGTTGTTCATGGAATGTGGATGTTACCGGGTGTATTTATTGCCCATACTGAATTGCCCAAGACAGCAGATAAGAGTCAATCACACAACTGTGGAACTGGTGTCACATGTAGGCCAGATCAGATAAGGATGGCAGATTTCCATCCTTAAAGGACATTAGTGAACCAGAAAGGTTTTTATACTATTGACAGTGATTATATGGTCTCCATTGGGCAAGCTTTTTATTCAGTTCAAATGTATTTGGGATTTAAACCCATGCCAGCAGAATATTAACCTGGGGTTACTAGTCCAGTAACAATGCAGCTACACTAATGCCTTCCCATAGGTAAAGAGTCGACAGGAAAATAGAAAAGTGAAATTTTCCAAAGTTTAGGGAGTGCTAGACTGCACATAGGTCATAAAGCCATACAGCATAGAAACACATCTTTGGCCCATCATATCTCCGCTGACCAACAAAAGCCAAACAGTACTAATCCCATTTACCTGCGCTTTGTCCATAACCTACAATGCCCCAGCATTTTAAGAACTCATCCAGATGCTTCTTAAATGTTGCAAGAGTACTTGCTTCCAACACCCTCGCAGGCAGCACTCTGTATACATACCACACTCTCAGTGATTTTTCTTTTTCTCAGATCTCCTCTAAATCACTTCTGTCAATAAATGTGGAGCTGGAAAAGCACAGCAGGTCAGACAGCATCCAAGGAGCAGGAAAGTCAACGTTTCTGGCTGAAACCCTTCGGGTTAGCATTGGGCAAGCTGATGGAGCTAAAGATGGACAAGTCTCCTGACCCTAATGGAATGTACCCAGGGTACTAAAAGAGGTGGCAGGAGAAATGGCAAAGGTGCTTGTGGTAATTTTCCAAAATTCGCTGGACTCTGGGACAGTTCCTGCAGATTGGAAAACAGCAAATGTGACGCCACTGTTTGAAAAAGGAGGTAGACAAAAGATGGGGAATTATAGGCCGGTTAGCTTAACTTCTATAGTGGGAAAATGTTTGAATCTATCATCAAGGAAGAAATAGCAAGACATCTAGTTAGAAATTGTCCCTTTGGGCAGACGCAGCATGTGTTCATGAAGTGCAGGTTATGTTTAACTAATTCACTGGAATTCTAGGAAAATTTTATGAGAGCGGTGGACAACAGGAATCCAGTAGATGTGGTGGTATCTACATTTCCAAAAGACATTCAACAAGGTGCCACACAAAAAGCTGCTGCATAAGATGAAGGTGCATGGCATTACAGATAATGTATTAGCATGGATATAGGGTTGGGTCTAATACCTCCTTCTTATTAATCTTAACATGTTCCAGAACCTCACCATCCCATCTGATATCCTCCGCAACAATACCTTTCTCCTTGGTGAGTATGGATGAGAGACATTCATTTAACACCTCATCCACATCCACTGGCACCACATAGGGCCGGTTGCCCATTGATTGTAATCTTCATAGTCTTAATTAAAAAAAACCTTGGAGTCTTTCTTGATCCCATTCTAATCCCATGCCTAAGACATTTTGTGGACCCGCTTTGCCCTCCTAATTTCTTGTTTAAGCCAGCTCCTACATTCTCTATACTTTTGAAGGGCATCCTTTTTCTTTATCAAACTCTCTCTGGGTTCTGAGTTTACTGATGTAGTGTAAACATTATGTTTACACTACATCACATACACATAATTGCATTGATTCCATTACACAACGAGAGTGACAGAAGGTGAGGTGGCTACCTTGACACTGAAATGCCTCATGTTCGGATGGTCAGGTCATGGATTGACCTGAAGTTGTGGTCTGGAATCTTTGGAGTTGTAACTGACAGATTTGTCACCTTGTAGATCATGGTAAAATGTAGATCGGTGCATACCAGCAGACCGATAATAGATGGTCCATCTGTTTCAACGAAGTAAAGCATTTCAAGTATCAACATTTAAAATGATTAATGCCAGTGCTTGAGTGCCTTGTAAGCAGTTAGCTTATCTTGTGTGGGCTGCATCATGCTGTGCAAGTTTCCTGAGTATATCTTATGCATGATGTATAAACGGATAACATTTGCATTTGACACTGTGTCAATTTTTGTACATAATGCATTTTGTCCACTTCTTCTGGGGTATTTCACTGCAAGGGGGTAAAAGCTTTTCTGACAGTGTCCCCATATTCTGTGTCAAAGTGACCACATGTTCTGTCTGACTGGGGTCTGCAGGCTGTCATGAAATATCTTTATACATTGATGTGACAGAGTTGACCTTCAGTCAGGTGATCAGGATGTGCAATCGGCAAGACAAGTGAGACCCACAGAGATCTGTGACCTCACCTCGATCTTTTACAGTTTACATCAGCATCCTTTAAATTAGGGGAGTGAAAGTATTGTAGCTATATTCACAGATAATACGAAGATTGATAGGAAACTATGTTGTGGAGAAGATATAAGGAGTTTGCAGATGGATATGAATAGATTGAGTGAGTGTGCAAATATCTAGCAGATATGGGTTAATATGAGAAAATGTGAAGTTAACTTTGGAAGGAAGAGTAATAAAATAAATAAACAAGTGTATTATTTAAACAGAGAAAAATTGAAGAATTCTGAGGTGCGAGGGATCTAGATGTTTCAGTGTATATGCACGTACAGCATGTAACCGAGAGGGATAATGGGATGCCACCCTTTATTATAATAGGATTTGAACATAGATTAAGGACGTTATACCTCAGATATAAAGAGCATTGTTGAGACCATATCTGAATTGCTGCGTGCAGTTTGGGGTGGAATCTAGTCAAGGTCTGAGTGACCTGAGCTATGGTGCATTGTGTGACAAAATCGGCCAAGATGTTCAGCGAGGGCCATCTTAACGTCAAGATCATCTCATCATATCTGTGAAAGAAAAGTGTTAAATTTAAGTAAAGTTAAATTCAATTCAAAAATGCCTCACTAAAGTATTTTGAACACATTGAATTTGTTTTTATTCATTGATGTGATGGCTGTGAATATTCCCCCATCCATAATCATGTTAAAAATGGTGGTGAACTGTCTCCTTGAACCTCTACAGTCCTCAGGGTGAAGAGTTTTCTTTCATTTATTCACTGGTGGTATATGGGCATCGCTGGTTGGCCAGCATTTACTGCACGTCCCAACTGACCTTGTGAATGTGGTGGTGACCTGTCTTCTTGAATTGCCACAGATAGGGATACCCACAATGCTGTGAGGGAGTGTATTCAGGATTTTGACCCAGTGACACTGAAGGAATGGCAATATATTTCCAAGTCAGGAGATGATTGGCTTGGAGGAGAAATTGCTGGTGGTGGTGTTCCCATGTATCTGCTGCCCATGTTCTTTGAAGTGGCTGTAAGTTTGGAAGGTGCAGTCGAAGGATCTTTGGTGAATTTTTGCCATGCATCTTGTAGATACCACACACTGCAATTTCAGAGTTTCGGTGATGGAGGGAGTGGATGCTTGTGAATATGGTGCCAATCAAGCGGGCTGCTTTGTCCTGGATGGTGTCAAGCTTCTTGAGGTTTGTTGGAGGTACACTCATCCAGACAAGTGAAGAATATTCCATCACACCCCTGACATACGTCTTGTAGATGTTTGACAGGTTTTGGGGAGTCAGGAGTTGAGTTACTGGCTGCATTATTTCTAGCCTCCCACATGCTCTTGTAGCCATTATATTTATATTCTAAGTCCAGTTATAGAGTCATTGAATCATACAGCATGGAAACAGACCCTTCTGACCGTGTTCCCAAAGTAAACTAGCCCCACTTGCCTGCTTTGGCCCATACCCCTCCATGTCTTTCCTATTCATGTACTTATCGAAATGTCTTTTAAATGTTATAACTGTTCCTGCATTCACTGCTCCCTCTGGAAGTTCATTCCACACATTACCCACTCTCTGGATAAAAACATTGCCTCTCATGTCCTTTTTGGAACTTTCTCCTCTCACCTTAAAAATATGCCCATAGTTTTGAAATTCCCCACCCTGGAGCAAAGACCTTGGCTATTCATCTTATCTATACCCCCTGAGATTTTATAAACCTTATAAGGTCACCCCTCAACCTTCTAAGCTACAGTGAAAAATGTTGTCAGGGTTGGAGAGTTTAAGCTGTAGGGAGAGGGTGAAAAAGCTGGGGCTATTTGCTCTGGAGTGTCAGAGGTTGAGGGATGACCTTATTGAAGTTTATAAAAACATGAGGGGCATGGAGAGTGTGAATAGTCAAGGTTTTTTCACTAGTGTAGAGGAATTCAAAACAAGAATTGTTGTCATTTACCAGCCTCCACCACTTCCTCTGGCAGCTCATTCCATACATGCACCACCCTCTGTGTGAAAAGGTTGCCCCTTAGGTACTTTTTAAATCTTTCCCCTCTCACCTTAAACCTATGAATTGTAGTTTTGGACTCCACCACCCCAGGTAAGAGACCTTGTCTATTTACCCTATACATGCCCCTCATGATTTTATAAACCTCAAAAGGTCACCCCTCAGCCTCCAATGCTCCCAGGATAATGGCCCCAGCCTATTCACCCTCTCAAACCCTGGCAACATCCTTGTAAATTTTTTCTGAAGCCTTTTAAGCTCCACAGCATCCTTCCTACAGCAGGGAGACCAGAATTACATGCAGCATTCCAATGTTGGCCTAAACAATGTCCTGTGCAGTCGCAACATGACCTCCCAACTCCTGTACTCAATGCACTGACCAATAAAGGTAGGCATACCAAATGCCTTCTTCACTATCCTATCTATCTGTGACTCCACTTTCAAGGAACTATGAACCTGCACACCAAGATCTCTTTGTTCAGCAACACTCCCTAAGACCTTACAATTAAGTGTATGAGTCCTGCCCTGATTTGCCTTTCCAAAATGCAGAGCCTCAAATTTATCTAAATTAAACTCCATCTGCCACTCCTCGGCTCAATGGCCCATCTGATCAAGATTCCATTGTAGTCTTTCCACTGCACCTCCAATTTTGGTGTCATTTGGAAACTTACTAACCATACCTCCTATGTTCACATCCATATCATTTGTATAAATGACAAAAACCAGTGGACCCAACACCAACCCTTGTGGCACAGCACTGGTCACAGGCCTCCAGTCTGAAAAGCAACACTCCACCACCACCCTCTGTCTTCTGCCTTTGAGTCAGTTCTGTATCCAAATCACTAGTTTGCCCTCTATTCTGTGTGACCTAACTTTGCCAACCAGTCTACCATGAGGAATCTTGTTGAATGCTTTACTGAAGTCCATATAGATCACGTCCAATGCTCTACCCCCATCAATCCTCCTCATTACTTCTTCAAAAAGCTCAATGAAGTTACTGAGACACAATTTCCCAAGCACAAAGCCATGTTGACTTTCATGATCAGCCCTTGCCTTTCTATATACATGTAAACTCTGTCCCTCAGAATCCTCTCCAACAACTTACCCACCTCTGATGTCAATCTCTCCAATCTATAGATCCCTGGCTTTTCCTTACCCCCTTTCTTAAATAGTAGCCCCACGCTAGCCAACCTCCAGTCTTCCAGCGCCTTGCATGCGGCTCTCGATAAAACAAATATCTCAGCAGAGAGCCCAGCAATCACTTCCCTAGCTTCCCACAGAATTCAAGGGGACACATGATCAGATCCTGAGGTTTTATCCACCTTTATGCATTTTAAGACATCCAACACCTCCTCCTCTGTGATGTGGACAATTTTCACGTGCTCTATGTTCCATATTCTTTTCCACAGTAAACACTGATGCAAAATACTCATTCAGTATCTCTCCCATCTCCTGCGCTTCCACATATAGATGGTCTTGCTGATCTTTAAGGGGCCTTATTCTCTTCCTAGTTACCCTTTTGCACTCATTGAATTTGTCGAGTCCCTTTGGATTCTCCTTAACCATACTTTCCAAAGCTATTTCACTCACCTTTTTGCCCTCCTGATTTCCCTCTTAAATATAATCCTACTGCTTTTATACTCTTCTGGGAGATCATTTGATTTCTGCTATCTATACCTGACATATGCTTCCATTGTATTCTTGAACAAAACCTCAATTTCCCTAGTCATCTGGCTTTCCCTACACCTACCAGCCTTGCCCTTCACCTTAACAGGAACATCCTGTCTCTGGACTCTCATTGTCTCATTTTTGAAGGCTTCCCATTTTCCAGTTATCCCTTTACCAATGAACATTTGCCCCCAATCAACTTTTGAAAGTTCTTGCCGAATACAATCAAAATTGGCCTTCCTCCAATTTGGATCTTTAATTCTTAGATCTGGTCTATCCTTTTCCATCGCTATTTTAAAACTAATAGAATTATGATCACTGGCTCCAAAGTGCTCCCCACTAACACCTTAGTCATCTGCCCTGCCTTATTTCCCAAGAGTAGGTCAAGCTTTGCATCTTCTCTAGCAAGTACATCAACAGACTGAATCAGAAAATTTTCTTCTGCACTTTTAACAATTTTCTCTCCATCTAAGCCTTAACACTATGGCAGTCTCAGTGGAAAATTAAAATCCCCTACCATAACCACCCTATTATTCTTACAGATAACTGAGATCTCCTTCAAAATGTGTTTCTCAATGTCCCACTAACTGTTAGGGAGGCTATATAGCACAATCCAAATAAGGTGATCATCCCTTTCTTATTTCTCAGTTCCACACAAAAACTTCTCTGGATGTATTCTCAGAAATATCCTCCCTAAATACAGCCATAAGGTTATCCCTAATCAGAAAAGCCACTCCCCCTCCTCTCTTGCCACCCTTTTCATCCTTCCTATAGCATCTCTACCCTGGAACATTAAGTTGCCAGTCCTCTCTATCCCTGAGCCACATCTCTGTAATCGTTATAATATCCCAGTCCCATGTTCCCAGCCATGCCCTGAGTTAATCTGCCTTCCCTGTTAGGCCTCTTGCATTGAAAAAAATGCAATTTAATTTATAAATCCTACCTTGTTCTCTGCTTTATTCTTGACTGAGGGGTTGCTGTTTGACTTACTGCCTTTCTCAACTGTACCAGTCTCAGACTGATCCCTTTCCTCACTATCTCCCTGGGTCCCACCCCCACTTCCTAGTTTAAATCCTCCCGAGCAGCTCTGGCAAATCTCCCCTACCATATACTAATCCCCTTCCAATTCAGGTGCAATCCATCCTTCTTATACAGGTCACTTCTACCCCAGAAGACTATCTAGTGATCCAAAAGTGTAAATCCTTCTCCCCTGCGCCAGCTCCTCAGCCATGCATTCATCTGCTCTATTCTCCTATTCCCACCCTTGCTAGCTCGTGACACTAGGAGTAATTATTGAAGATAGTCATTGCCTAGCATTTGTGTGTATCCAAATGTTAACTGCCACTTGTCAGTTTAAATCTAGATATTGACCAGATCTAGTTGCATTAGAACATGAATGCTTCAGTATCTGAGGAGTCGCGAATGGTGCTGAACATTGTGCAATAACCTGCAAATGTACACACTTCTGACATTATGATGGAGGGAAGGTCATTGATGAAGCGGTTCAAGATGGTTGGGTGGAAGACACTACCCTGAGGAACTCCTGCAGACATGTCCTGGAGATGACTGACTTACAACCACCATGACCATCTACCTATTGGTCAGGTGTGACTCCACTCAGCAGTGAGCTTTCTCCCTGATACCCATTGATCCCAGTTTTGCTTGGGCTTCTTGATGCAACACTTGGTTGAATGCAGCCTCATGGAATTCAGTTCCTTTGTCCATATTTCAACCAAGGCTGTAATGAGATCAGGAGCTGAGTGGCCCTGGTGGAACCCAAACTGGGCGTCACTGAGCAGGTTATTGCTGAGCAGGTGCTGCTCGATAGAATTGTTATTGACATTTTACTGATGATCGAGAGTAGACTGAGGGGTTGCTAATGGGAATTGTTGGATTTGTCCTGCTTTTTGTGTACTGGACATACCTGGTGTATTTTCCACATTGTCAGGTAGATACCAATGTTATAGATGTACTGGAAGAGCTTGGCAAGTGGTGCAGCAAGTTCTGAAGCACAAGTCTTCAGTACTACTACCAGAATGTTGTCAGGGCCCATAGCCTTTGTAGTATCCAGTATCTCCCACCATTTCTATAGTGATTGCAAGAAGGTCAGCCAGATGAACCTCAGAATATGAGTTCCCTGATTGTGCCTGTTAACCTGTTCCGATCAGGGAATCCTGGCTGTTAAATATAAATAAGAGTGTCAGAGGTTCTGTTCACTCTGAGAGCTGGCTCTGGCAAAGCCGGCCCAGAGTCAAATACGATGCATGTGTAAATAAAGGATGACTTGATGACGGGATATCAGCCTCTGTGGAGTTATTTCAGTTTCTTTATATGATGCGGAGTGATTCACATTGGCTGAAGACTGGCATCTGTGATGCTGGGGACCATTGGACGGATCATCCACTTGGCTCTCTGCAAATGCTGCAGCCTTGTCTTTTCTCTGATGTGCTAGACTGTCCCATCATTGAGGATGCGGATATTTGTGGAGCCTCTTCCTCCAGTGAGTTAACTGTCCACCACCATTCACGACTGGATGAGAGAGGACTGCAGGGCTTCAATCTGGTCCATTGGTTTTGGGATTGCTTAGCTCTGTCTATCACTTGCTGCTTATCCTGTTGGGCACTCAAGTAGTCCTGTTTGGTAGCTTCACCAGGTTGACACCTTATTTTTAGGTACGCCTGGTGTTGCTCCAGCAAGGTATTCCCACACTGCCATCAGGAATAGATAATGAAGGAAGATGATGTGTTTGCAAGTGTGGAGTGTGTGCTATAAACACTGACATGGTCATGAAAAGCCTGCACATATGCAGATGGCATTGGCGAAAATGTCTACAGCCTGCGCATGCACAGATGGCAACAGCGACTGTTGGCATTCCCAGGGTTTGTCTCAACTGTAAATCAGCAGTAAGGGGATGGTGGGTCACAGCTATCACAAGTGGGAGGTACCTGACAGTAAAGAGTGAATAGACTGATAAATTTAAAAAAAAAACCAAAGAACTATTTATCAGTGCTGGAAATCAGACACAGATCAGAAATTACTGGAAAAACACAACTATTCCGGCAGCATCTGTAGAGAGAAAGCAGGGTTGAACTTTCGGATCCAGCGACCCTCCTTCAGAATTGATAGTAGCCAGGAAAAGGTTGTTACATATGCCAGATAAGAAATATAATTAGAATTAAGTTTATTGTCAAGGGTACTCAAGTACAGAAATGCAGGTAAACAGTGATAAGTGTACAAAGTTGCCACTATCCGATGCCATTCTTTGATACAGAAACCAAAACGACTATCAAAATCAAACAAGAGCAGAAATGCAATAAAAGCAGAGCCAAGAAGAAAGGGGGAAGCGTCCGGGTCCAGAAGTCTTATCTCCATGAAGTAGTCTTATGGAAGGTAAATGGTCCTCCCCTCCAAAGCCTCAAGCTGCAGTGCTGCTGCCACCCCAGGCCCTTCGAACTCACTCCCACAGGCCCTTGGATCCCGCTCCTCAAGTCCGTTGCCAAATCCTGGAATATTCCATCCCCCGACTTGTTACTGCCATTCTGCTCTTAGTTTTGCCGATGCCCTGCCAAAGTCGCCACTAAATGAGAAAAAAAAGAGCAAAAGTAAAAGAAGAGATAAAAGAAAGAAAAGAAAACGGAAGCAGACACAACCTGGGCTGAGCCATTTCACCGCCACCATTTTGATCATACCTTGAAGTGGTGCGAAGAGGGGGAAAGAGTAAACAAAAAGTGGAGATGGATCCCAGGTAGAGAGAAAAACAGATGGGCAGACAAAGGAGTGGGTAAAGATCAGCCTGGGAGAATGAAAAGCTGCTAATGGGGGCTGTTAGTGGCTGACAATGGTTTGTTTTTGTTAGCAGCCCATGTGATGGCAGGGCCTAGTGTGTGGGGGTTGGGGTAAGGAGATGGGAGAAGGTGCTCAGGGCGTAAAATTGTTGAACTCGATGTTGAATCCAGAAGGTTGCAGAGTTCCCAAGCAGAAAATCAACTGTTGTTCTTCCAGTTTGTGTTGAGTATCGTTGGAGCATTGTAGCGAGCCATAAATTGTTGGCCATGATCTGTATCTCTGGTCCCAGATCAGGTTCAGGATCTGTACGAAGTTGGAGAAGGGTTCACTTGTGCAGACAAAGAAACATGGTTCCTCTGTTTCCTTCAAAATTGGTAAGATCAAAACCCAGAAAATTGGGAAAGCAGCTGAAGCAATCTAGAAACAGGAAATAATTCATGAAGAAACCAACAACTGAGAAAGAAAGGAAGAAAGAGAAACAATAAAAATCTGAAGCCAAAGGCTCTTCTCAGATTCACTGTGTCTCCCAGATACTGAAACCAAATGAGTCTTGGCCTGTAGCCAGGTTCCTCCCGCGACAGAGATCAGTTCAAATTCATACAACTGTCAAATACTGAAGACATTGGATTTCATCTGAATTTATAATTTGCTAAAACCTTACTTTAACCTTATGGTTAAAACCATAATACACGCGTCTAGTAGTTATTTCTTTTTGAGCATCTGCATTCTTCGTGCCACCTTTTAGAGACATTTATACAATTCACAGCTTTCTGAGTAAGGGTAGTTTGTGGCTTATAGAAATAGCATTTCCATGCATCTAATTCACTGCTCCTTCTAAGTGGTGACGGTTGTAAGTTTGACAGCTGTTACCAAAGGAGTTTCAGGGGGTTAGTGCAGAATACCTTGTAGATTGTATACATTACTTTGTCCCCACTGTTGAAGGGAGTGAACGTTTGAGGTAGCAGATGGGATGTTAATCAGGTAGGTCACCTGACTACACCAATGAGTACCTGTCTGCTTGCAATGACTAAAGCCAAACTGGAGGAGTAGTTAACCAATAGGCATCCCAAATTAACTCTATTAAACCCAAATGTGGACATCTTAGAGCTGGATTCCAATCGTGTTTCAATGATCACTACAGTGCAATCATTAAGCTGTAATCTCAAATCATGGCAGCTCTGATAATAGGACAAGTTTAGCTCTTACTTTATAAAGTGCTTGTTTTAAAATCCATTTTCTTTGCTTCCGCTCCCCCAGCAGCACAGCTATACTGCACTTGAGATAAGGTTTAATAACTGTCTCCTCAGCTACGTGAGTGGAGAAAGCTGTCTTCCATTCCCTGGAGGAAGCAGCTCCCTTTATTGAATTAATTATTTTTATTTATGAATGAGCAAAGTAAAGCAGAAAAGACGGGAGGCAGTAATATCACGCTCACAGATAAATGTGAGGAACTAACAAGTGGACACTGTGCAAAAACATTTTGTTGTTAATGACAATTTGGAAGAGAAATTGTAAACTTAATCTAGTCCATAACAAGGAAGGGATATTAAAACCACTGCTAAGAGAAGGGAATTGACCCCTGCCTCAGCAGCTAAGTAATGGATTATTGGGAGGGGGGTGTGACCTTGGTGTGACTCTTCCATCCTGTCGAATGCCTCCTGCTCTGAGGCTCTGTATGAGGATGCAGCTGAGACAGGGAGCTAACTGGGTCTTGGAACTGAAGATTCAGCGGCAAATCCTGCTACAGCATATCACAGTTTATGGGAGCTTTGATATGCTATGTGATTGGACTGCCCAGGGATAGCTTTCATGATGTGACTGGATAGGTTAATTATATAATGTAAGTCAGAATTGCAATCATGTCACTCAACAGCAACAGGACAATAATAATTTTTATCAAAGCTGGGCATGTATGTGGATACATTTACAGTGTATTTAGAATTACATGTCAAAATTACATGTCTAATTCACAGTGAAAAATTTATCATCGCAAGAAAATCTTGCTTTTCCACACATCTTTCAAGGCCAAAGTATTCTGTACAGCTGATGAAATATATTCTAGGTGAAGGCACTATTGCAGTGTATGAAACACTGCAGCCAGTCCTCCCATAGTAACGTTTCCACAAACAGCAAAGTGATAGTGACCAGATAATCTGTTGAACTGAGGTTGTTGTATTGTTAAGTACTAAGGGAGTAAGGATCTGAAAGGATTAATACTGAGGAGTGCCTTAAGCATCACCACTCTGATGATGTCAAGTGGACTTGCAGGGAGAACAGGTCATAGAATCATGGATCATAGAATCCCTACAGTGTGGAAACAGGCCATTCAGCCCAACAAATCCACACTGACCCTCCAAAGAGCATCCCAACCAGACCCACCGCCCTACCCTATCCATGTAACCCTGCATTTTCCACCGAGCCTGTACATCCCTGGACACTATCGGTATTTTAGCAAGGCACCCAACCTGAGCATCTTTGGTCTGCGGGAGGAAACCGGAGCATCCAGAGGAAACCCATGCAGATATGGGGAGAATGTGCAGGCTTTGCACAGACAGTTGCTGGAGGGTCGAATTGACCTGAGTCCCTGGCGCTCTGAGGCAGCTTGCTAATCAGGGAGCCATCATTCCCATGGTCTCATGTCATGATCTCAAAAACCTAACATCTGGGTCTTCCTCATTGTCTTTGCCATGATGTCTAGTGTACTCATTTTAACTTGTACCCAATTGATATTATGCAGTAAACAATGTAAAGAAGAAGGGTCCAGACCCGAAACGTCAGCTTTCCTGCTCTGATGCTGCCTGGCCTGCTGTGTTCGTCCAGCTCCACACCTCGTTATCATAAGACAAGAGCCCCTTCTTATGAGGCTAATAAGTGGTTTTCCTTTATGCACAAGACAAAACAGGCCCTATGGATCCCTGTAAGGAAAGAGGATACTGGTATCAAAGCTATCAGTTCATACAATAAGATGGAGGGTGATGGGGTTGTATCTTATAACATAGTGGTAAGCGGGCTCCATTTAGCTTCCCCCCAAATACCGGCAGCAGTAGATTTCCAGAGATTTCTTCACACACAGCTTCAAAATGGCTGTTTGAGCAGACTGTCAGAAGCCAGAAGAGCTGAACATTCGGGAACTCTGCAGAAGAGAAATGATGGCAAGGTCCAAGAAGGCAGTAGCATCTACAGACCCGGTAAGAGAAATGTTGTAACTCAAGACTTAGGAACTTCCTGGACCTGGCATATTGGCCGTGCCAAAGCAATCACAGGTTACAGCATATGCTGATGACCTGGAGGAGCAGTCATGAGTTGGGGATCAGCTGGAGAGTGATTGGGCATCAGACTCCCTGTGAGTAAAGTTAAAATCTTTGATGGACAAGGGGTAAAATTTAAAAATTGGTATGGTTTACAGGCTCAGAAATCTAGAAATAAGTGAAATACAGCTCAGTTTGAATGTTACTGCTACAACAAGCAAGTGCCATGAGTAATGGCTACAGCAAAGGAAATGAGGGACCACAGAAACAATTTCATATGAGGTTGCAGACTTGGGAAAGAAAGGAAGTCAGAATTAAGGTGATAAAGTTGAAATTTAAAAGTCTTCGCACGCAAAGTTTCCTACAGAATTCCTAAAGAATCTCTATAATGTGGAAAGAGGCCTTTCAGCCCATTGAGTCTGCACTGACCCTCCAAAGCACATCATGTCCAGACCCAACCCCCAACTATATCCCTGTAACCCACATTTACCATGGCTAATCCACCTATCCTGCACATCCCCAGACACTGCTGACAATTTAGTATGACAAAACTACCTAACCTGCACATCTTTGGGCTGTGGGAAGAAACTGGAGGAAACCCATGCAGCCAGGAGGAGAATGTGCAAACTCCACACAGACAGTCGCCTGAGGGTAGAGCCGAACCAGGGCCCCTGGCACTGTGAGGCAGCAGTGCTAATCACTGATCCACCATTCCAAAATCTAGCTGACTACTGACATCAGAGAAAGAAGACAGGTGATCCATTATTAAAACTGTGGGTAAAGGCAAGAGGCACTTAAGTAGAGCCGCAGATATCAGAAATCATCATGAAAGGTTTGCTGAAGGAGTTCAATGAGGATGTTGGTCATGATTCTACTATTGCCACTAACATTCCTCTTGTGGTCAAATGGCCTAAGCAACTTGGACTGACATAAAATTGGCTAAACAGTTTCTGCAAGCAAGACCTGATAGAATGCAAAAGGTGAAGGTTACCAACAGGTCAAATGCAAGCAAGGATCAGCCCAGACCTGGATTGCATGTTGAACAATGGAAGAGTCTTTATTGACCCGAAACTTGTTAAGAGGTACTCAGCCAGAACAATACGGAGAGACGTTATGTTTGTTTATTCTCCAGTTCGAGCGAGACACCTTAGCGCCATGGAGAAATCATATCTTGGAAAGGAGATGGGTGAACCTGAAATGGCTCAGCCTAACTTCATTGGGCACTGTGACCCCACCCCATGATCCCATTGGCTAAAGTCAGAGAACATTCCAGAAGGGCTCAGATGGGGTGGGAGAGGGGGAGGAGGTAAGGTGGGGAGTAAGAAGGGAGACCTGATGACCATTCCCTCTGTGAAGACTTGGCTGGCAAAGACTCTGTGTGAGACACACCTTCACTCCAAGGAGATCTGTCGATGGAGCTCAGTAAATTGAATCCAGCAGCCCAATCAAGTTCACCAGAGTGGGTAGTACAGGTACGTTTCAAGGCAGTCAGCCTAGTTTGGGGAAAAGTTAACTTAATTTGCTGTGTATGAGTTATTTCCTTACCCTGGAGTCAGAATCAAGGAAATCTCAGAGAGAGTGCAGAATATTTTCGAAGGGGAGAGGGACCAGCAAGAAGCCATTGTACACATTGGAACTAATGATACAGGAAGAGAAAAGGACAAAATTCTGAGGAGAGAATATAGGAAGTTAGTCATAAATTTTAAAAAAAGCATGTCCTCGAGGGTAGTAATATCTGGATTACTCCCAGTCCCATGAGTTAGTGAAGGTAGGAAGAGGAGGATCAAATAGATGAATGTGTGGCTGAGGAGCTGGTGCATGGGAGAATGATTCACACTTTTGGATCATTGGAAAGTCTTCTTGGGTAGAAGCGACCTGTACAGGAAAGACAGATTGCACCTGAATTGGAAGAGGACTAGTATAATGGTGGGGAGGTTTGCCAGAGCTGCTCAGGAGGATTTAAACTAGGGAGTGGGGTAGGGACTGAGGGAGATAGTGAGGAAAGAGATCAGTCTGAGACAGGTACAGTTGGGACAAGCAGTAACTCAAATAGTCAGGGCAGGCAGGAATAAATTAGAGAACAAGGTAGGACTGATAAATTAAACAACATTTATTTCAATGCAAGAGACCTAACAGGGAAGGCAGATTAACTCAGGGCATGGCTGGAACATGGGCCTGGGATATTATAATGATTACAGAGATGTGGCTCAGGGATGGACAGGACTGGCAGCTTAATGTTCCAGGGTAGAGATGCTATAGGAAGGATGAAAAGGGTGGCAAGATAGGAGGGGGAATGGCTTTTCATATTAGAGATAACTTTATGGCTATATTTAGGGAGAATATTCCAAAGAATACATCCAGGGAAGTCAGTTAGGTAGAACTGAGAAATAAGAAAAGGATGATCACCTTATTTGGTTTGTACTATAGACTCCCCACCAATAGTCAGTGGGACATTAAGAAACAACTTTCTAAAGAGATCTCAGTTATCTGTAAGAATAATAGAGTGCTTATGATAAGGGATTTTAATTTTCCAAACATAAACTGGGACTGCCATAGTGTAAAGAGCTTTGATAGAGAGGAATTTGTTGTACAAGAAAATTTTCTGATTCAGTATGTTGATGTATCTACTAGAGAAGGAGCAAAACTTGACCTACTGTTGGGAAATAAGGCAGGACAGGAGACCAAGATGTCAATGGGGGAGCGCTTTGGAGCTAGTGACCATAGTTCTATTAGTTTTAAAATAGCGATGGAAAAGGATAGACTGGATCTACAAATTAAAGTTTTAAATTGGAGGAAGGCCAATTTTGATGGTATTCAGCAAGAACTTTCAAAAGTTGACCGGGGGGCAGATGTTTGCTGGTAAAGGGACGGCTGGAAAATGGGAAGCCTTCAAAAATTAGATAATAAGAGTTCAGAGGACAGTATGTTCCTGTTAGGGTGAAGGGCAAGACTGGTAGGTATAGGGAATGCCAGATGACTAGAGAAATTGAGGTTTTGGTTACGAATAAGAAGAAAGCGTATGTCAGGTATAGACAGCAGAGTGAATCCATGTAAGATTATAAAGGCAGTAGGAGTATACTTAAGAGGGAAATCAGGAGATAAAAAAGTGGACATGAGATAGCTTTGGCAAATAGAATTAAGGAGAATCCAAAGGCATTCTACAAATGTCATGAGGACAAAAGGATAAGTAGGGAGAGAATAGGTCCCCTTAAAGATCAGCAAGGCCACCTATGTGTGGAACCGCAGGAAATGGGGGAGATACTGAATGAGTATTTTACATCAGTCTTTACTGTGGAGAAACATATGGAACATAGAGAATGTGGGGAAATAAATAGCGACATCTAGAAGATGTCCATATTACTGAGGAGGAGGTGCTGGACGTCTAAAACGCATAAAGGTGGATAAATCCCTCGGACCCGATCAGGTGTACCCTAGAACTCTGTGGGAAGCTGGGAAAGTGATTGTTGGGCTCCTTGCTGAGATATTTGTATCATCGATAGCCACAGGTAAGGTTCCAGAAGATTAGGGGTTGGCTAACGTGGGGCCACTATTCAAGAAAGGTAACAGGAAAAGCCAGGGAACTATAGATCAGTGAGCCTGACTGGCAGTGGGCAATTTGTTGGAGGGAATCCTGAGGGACAGGATTTATATGTATTTAGAAAAGCAAGGAGTTATTCCGGATAGTTAACATGACTTTGTGTGTGGAAAATTGTGTCTCACTAACTTGATTGAGGTTTTTTGAAGAAGTAACAAAGAACGTTGATGAAGGCAGAGCAGTGGACATGATCTATATGGACTTCAGTAAGGCATTCGATAAGGTTCCTCATGGTAGACTGGTTAGCAAGGTTATATTGTACAGAATAGAAGGAAAACTACCTATTTGGATACAGAACTGGCTCGAAGATAGAAAGCTTTTCAAACTGGAGGCCTGTGACCAGCAGTGTGCCACAAGGATCAGTGCTGGGTCCAATGCTTTTTGTCAGTTATCTAAATGATTTGGATGTGAACCCATGAGTTACGGTTAGTAAGTTTGCAGATGACACCAAAATTGGAGGGGTAGTGGACAGCAAAGAAGGTTACCTCAAAGTACAACAGGATCTTGATCAGAGGGGCCAATGGGCCTAGGTGTGGCAGATGGAGTTTAATTTAATTTAATTTAGGTAAATGTGAGGTGCTGCATTTTGGAAAGGCAAGTCAGAGCAGGACTTATACACTTAATGGTGAAGTCCTGGGGAGCAGGTTCATATTTCCTTGAAAGTGGAGTCACTGGTAGATGGGATAGTGAAGAAGACGTTCGGTATGCTTGCCTTTATTGGTGAGTGTATTAAGTATAGGAATTGGGAGGTCATGTTGTGGCTGTACAGGACATTGGTTAGGCCACTATTGGAATACAGCGTGCAATTCTGATCTCCCTGCCATAGGAAGGATGTTGTGAAACTTGAAAAGGTTCAGAAAAGATACACAAAGATGTTGCCAGGTTGGAGGGTTTGAGCTACAGGGAGGTGCTGAATAAGCTGGGGATATTTTCCCTGGAGCATCGGATGCTGATGGCTCACGTTATAGAGGTTTATAAAATCATGAGGGGCACGGATAGGGTAAATAGACAAGGTCTTTCCCCCAGGGTGGGGGAGTCCAAAACTAGAGGGAATAAGTTTAAAGTGAGAGGGGAAAGATATAAAAGGGACCTAAGGAGTAACTTTTCATGCAGAGGGGTGGTGCGTGTGTGGAATGTGCTGCCAGAAGAAGTGGTGGATGGTGGTACAATTACAACATTTAAAAGATTCCTGGATGGGTATATGAGTAGAAAGAATTTAGAGGGATATGGGCCAAACACTGGCAAATGGGACTAGGTCAGTTTAGGATACCTGGTTGGCATGGATGAGTTGGACCAATGGGTCTGTTTCTGTGTTGTACAGTTCTATGGCTCTATGACCCTGTAACTTGTGAGTGTTTTAATAAAACTAAGTTTGATCTGCTGTCCTTTGTCTCTAAAAGTAACAACACCAGGGTAAACGCATTTTATGAGTGAAAACTGGTCAAATTCTCCGTATAGAATATTTCACAGGTAACATTTGGCATTGCTGGGTGGGCTTTTGATAAGAAGTGACCTTAAGTTGCTCTGAAGTCAAATCCACCAGCCTGGTATTCTCAAAAATCCAGCCTAAATGTGAATTGAGAGGGCAACTGCAGCACTGGAGACCAGGCTTCAAGTGAATGGATGAGGACAGAAGCAATCAACCAGTAATCAGGCCAGAAGACTAGAAGATATAGGAACAGAATTAGACCATTCAACCCATTGAGTTTGCTCCACCATTTGATCATGACCGATATGTTTCTCAACCCCATTCTCCTGCTTTCTGCCCTTAACCCTTGATCTCCTCACCAATCAAAAATTTATCCATGTCCATCTTATGTATTCAATGACTTGGCCTTCACAGCCCAATGTGGCATTCTAAATCTAAATTCCATAGATTAACTGCCCTTTGGCTTAAGAAATTCCCCCTCATCTTAGTTCTAAAGGGTCATCCCTTCACTGCAAGGCTGTGCCTTCAGGTCCTAGTCTCTCCTCATACCTTCTTCACATCCACTCTATCCAGGCCTCTCAGCTTTCTGTAAGTTTCAATCAATTCCCCCTCATCTTTCTAAACTCTATCAAGTACAGACTCAGAGTCCTTAACTGCTCTTCATATGACAAGCCCTTCATGCTTGGGGTCATTCTTGTAAACCTCCTCGTGACGCCCTCCAAGTTCAGTACATCCTTTCTTTCTTAAATACGGCACGCAAAACTGCTCACAATATTCCAAATATGGTCTGACTACAGCCTTATACAGTTTTAGCAGTACATCCCTGCTCTTGTATTCTAGCCTTCTTGAAGTGAATGCTAACATTTCTTTGCCTTCCTAACTGCCAACTGAACCCGTATGTTAACCTTAAAAGAATCCTGAACTAGAATTCCCAAAACCCTTTGTGCCTCAGAATTTTGAACCCTGTCCACATTTAGAAAATAGTCTGCACATCTATTCTTCGTTACCTAACATAATCTCACAAAATCCCATATTGTATTCCATCGGCCATTTCTTAGCCTATTCTCCCAACCTGTCCAAGTCCTTCTGCAACCTTTGCACTTTATCAACACTACCTGTCCTTTCACCTATCTTTGTATCACCAAACTTGGTAACAATGCCCTCATTACCTTCATTCGGACTGTTGATGTGAATAGTTGTGGTCCCAACATGGACCCCTGCAGAAGTCTACTTTTAACCAGCTGCCACCCTGAAAAAGACCCCTTGATCCCCATTCTCTGCCTTCTGCCAGTCAGCTAACCCTCTATCCATGCCAGTACCTTGTCCCCAAAACCAAGGACTCATTTTTAGCAGCATCCTTTGTGGTACCTTGTCAAAGGCCTTCTGGAAATCCAAATAGATCATGTTTACTGGCTCCCCTTTGTCTAACTTACTCATTACCTCCTCAAAGAATTCTAACAGATTTGTCAGGCATAACTTGACGAAGCCGTGCTGACACAACACTATTTTACCATGCACTTCCAAGTACTCCACTAACTTATCCTTAATAATGGACTTTAAAATTTTACCAACGACGGAAGTCAGGCTAACTGGCCTATAGTTTCCTGTCTTCTGCCTCCCTCCATCTTAAACAGGGATGTTACATTGACCATTGTCCAGTCCCTTGGGACCATCCCCGACTCCAGTGATTCCCAAAAGTTCACGACCTCAGCTATAATCTCCTCAGCTATCTCCTTCAGACCTTTGGGGTATAGTCCATCTGGTCCAGGTGATTTATCCACCTTCAGACCTTTCAGCTTCCCCAGCGTCTTCTCCTTAGTGATGGCCACTACACTCAATTCTACCCCCCGAATCTCTTGAAGTTCTGGTACGCTGCAGATGTCTTCCACTGTGAAAATAGATGCCCACTGTCTCAGTATTTCCTTAAAACCTGTAATATCTCTAACTAGCTCCAGTTCTAATGATAGCGCTGAAACATTGGTGAAACCTGTGAGTTTCGAGCCCTATTGTCAAAACTAAATTGGGATTGGAAGCCTGCACTGTGTGGGGAATAATCTGCAGGCTGTGAATTTCCAAATAACATCAGAGGGCAGGTTTACCATCCAATTAAAGGCAGCACGTGAGTGTTTGAAGCTGGAGGCCCTGTATCGTTGAAATAACGCAAGGTTGCCTTAGCATAATGTTACCCTGCCTCCCTTCTTTACTTTTAGATTTAAAAATACCATTATAGGAGAAGGCCACAGAATTGCACAATGGGCTGCCCTTTGGCTACAGCTGGGAGCAGGAGAAACAGGGCCTCTAAGCCTGTCTGGAGCACTGGTTCCCTGGCCTATCACTGGAAGAGCAACTCCAGGCAAATTTACACTTCCCCAATGCCTCCTGCGATCTGAAAATTCTAGTCAGCCTTTGACAAGAAGCATTATTTGGCCTTTAACAAGTTCAGTAAGCTCTATTCCAATGTTGGCAGGTAATCCATTGGCAATCTGCCCCATCTTGCTAGACAATTGCTGCCAGGTGATGGCACGGAAGTAGATAGAGCTGGCAAATTGGGATGCTGGCCAGAAGCATGGATACCAATAACTACCTGCCTCCGTGCCTATCTCATTGGGACCTAATGATTCAGCCTGTTAGCTCTCTTTCTCTTTCACCATCGACCTTGCCTGACTGCTGAGTATTTCCCACACTATCTGTTACTTTCGTTTCCGGCTTCCACAGTGTTTTGTTGCCGGTGGAGGGGGCGAATGTTGAAGGTTGGGATGGATGGGATGCCCTAAATGGTGTTGATAGATTTCATGGGTTTGGAAACCACTGGCAAGTTGCTGCTGTGGACTTGGTGGATGGTGCACACTGCTGCCACTGTGCATCAGTGATAAAAAGAGTAGAAGAGGTGATGAAAGGAGTTCAAATGAAATGGGCTGGATAATGTCAAACTTATTGGATGCTGTCAGAACTGGACTCATCAAGGCAAATGGAGAATATTCCATCACATTGCTGACTTGTATCTTATAGATGGTGAATGGATATTAGGAAAATAGGAGGTGAAATACGCACTGCAGCATTCCTAGTCTTTGATCCGTGTTGTAGGCACAGCACTTATCTGACCGGTTCAGTTCAGTTTCTGGTCAATGTTAACCCCCAGGATGTTGATAGTGGGAGATTCAGTGATGTTGATGTCATTGAACAACGAGGGGCAGTGGCTGGATTCTCTCCAGTTGAAGATAATCTCTTATGATGATGTCCAACATCTTGCTGCATATGAATGCAGAATGCTTCAGATTCTGAGGAATTTTGAATCATAGAATTCTTACAGCGTGGCCATTGAGTCCACACCAACCCTATGACCAGCAACACACCCAAACCCACGCCCCCTTACCCTATCCCTGTAACCCTATATTTCCTGTGGCTAATCCACTTAGCCTGCACATCTTTGTACTGTGGAAGGAAACCCATGCAGGCAAGGGGAGAATGTGCAAACTCCACACAGTCACCCAAGGTTGGAATCCAACCAGGGTCCTTGGCACAGTGAGGCAGCAGTGCTAGCCACTGAGCCACTATGCTGAATGGCACTGGGCATTGTTCAACCATCAGTGAACATCCCCACTTTCTGACATTATGATGGCAGGAATGTCATTAATGAAGCTAGCGAGGACAGTCAGACCGAGGGCACTACCCTGAGGAACTCTTGCAGAGTTGTCTTTGGAATGAGATAATTGATCTTTCACAATTATAACTATCCTCCTTTCTGCTAGCTATGATTTCAACCAATGGAGAGTTTTCTTGCTGACTCCAGTACTGCAGGGGTTCCTTGATGTCTCATTTGGTCAAATATTAATGTCAAGGTCAGTCACACTCACAGAAACTCTGCAATTTAATTTTATTTTGTCCATGTTTCAACCAAGGCTGTAGTGAGATGAGGTGCTGAGGGGCCATGGCAGATTCCAAAGGTTTGGAGGGATTTGGGCCAAGCACTGGCAGGTGGGATGAGTTTAGTTTGGGGATATGGTTGGCATGGACTGGTTGGACTGAAAGTTTTGTTTCCATGCTGTCTGACTCTATGACTCTGTGAACGTCAATTAACAGGTTATTTCTTTGCAATTGCCATGTGATAGTGCTGGCCTCTTCCATCACTTTGCTATAGGAACTTAGAAACAGAAGTATGCCATTCTGCCCCTTGAGCCTGCTCTGCCATTCTAGATCATTACATCAATGCCATGATCTTGCACTATCCCCTTATCCCTTAATGTCACTGGTGAATAGAAATCTATCAATGTCTGTCTTGAACTTATTTAATGACTGAGCTTCCACAATCTTTAGGGCAAAAACTTCGGAAGATCCCTAACTCCCCATCTACACTCACCTTTACTGGCTCCATCCCCGCCTCTTTGACCTGTCTGTCCCCTCTCCACCTATCTTCTCCTTTATCCATCTTCTATCCGCCTCACCCTCTCTCCCTATTTACTTCAGAATCCCCTTCCCCCCGCCATTTCTGAAGAAGGGTCTAGGCCCAAAACGTCAGCTTTCCTGCTCCTCTGATGCTGCTTGGCCTGCTGTGTTCATCCAGCTCTACACCTTGTTATCTCAGATTCTCCAGCATCTGCAGTTCCTACTATCACTCGCAAATATCAATGCCTTTCAAAAGATGAAATTACCCCTACTGTAGGTTGCTCTATTAAGACTAAAATAAAGAGCTTGTCAATCAAACACCTACACATTTTATAATCTCCTTTCTGACAGCTGCCATTCATTGATCCATAAATATATATCAGATCCCCCAGAGACTGTAGTAATGTTGGCTGTCCTCTTCACCAAGAATTTTCTTGCCCTGTGCTCCACAGGGCACAAATCCCTACCCTGATGCAAAGCTTATTTTTACATTTCCTTCTATTACTGAAAGGAGGCACAGTGATATGCAAAGTTTTTCTGAAAACAAAACGTCTTCCATCTGTGTGCTTTTTTAAAATGTAATTCTTTCATTCTCAGAATTTCAAACAGATGTGACAGTTTAATGATTTCGGAAGTATAGGAAGTTAACAGTTTAAGCTTAAATTAAGGTTAATCCTGGCCTGAAGGCAGATTTACCCCCATTCACAATGTAGCTAGATTCCACTTTATGTATTAGGATTCTATCCAGAAATTATAATATTGTGTGAATGATGAGTTCAATCTGACAGAAATTGTTTGCAAACTGTGGCATTTCTTTTCTCCATGTACCCTGTCTATTACCTCCAGCTATTCAGCACTCAGTGGTAAACTTGATTACCTGGTAGATCATAAACTACATTACCAGTCAGTTATTTATGCTGTCACTTATATGTGTCTGCAGGCTAACTATTGACTGCAATGAAAATTATTGCACTTCGACTCTGGATGCATGTTGATATCGTTAAATATCAAACCATTCAAAGAAACAGAAAAAATTTGTAATATTTTCAAGCTAATGTCATCTAACAGGCATAGCTCTTGTAAAATCTAAGGGAAAAAAATTATTACACACACATTTACACACAAACACACACAGACACACATACAAACACACATACACACACAGACACACACAGTCACACACACACATGCAGACAGACACATATACACACAAACACACAGACACACACACACACATTTTGAATGTATTTCATACCTTTATTTTTAATGAGTTTACAGTTTCCAATTAAGATAATTTTAAAATGAAAGAATTTTGAAGAAACTTTGCCTTAGTAATCCTAGGATGTGTATGTGCCCCTTAAGGTTGAAATCAGGATTATAGCTTTGTATTATAAATAACATATTGTAAGGAAACAGATCATTTGGGCCAATTAGTCCATGTCAATGACTCTTCTCCAAACAACATTTTTCCTGCCTCTCTTTGACAATCCCCATTAAATTAACTTACTGTTCCTTTTTCAGTCCTGTGTGTTAATTCAATACAATATACAGTAAAATACAACACCACTGCTACTCTCTGACATCTATAACCAAGCCAGTTTTGTGTACATCTATTCAGCTCACCCCGGATCCCATGTGACTGTACCTTCTCTACCAGCCTGCCATGGGGCACCTTATCAAGTGCCTTACTAAAGTCCACTGCCCTTCCCTCATAAATCATGCTTGTCACCTCCTCAAAAAACTCAATCAGGTTGGTGAGCCACGACCTTCCCTGCACATACTCATGCTGACTATCACTAACAAGTCCATTCACTTCCAAATGTAAATAAATCCTGTCTCTCATCTTCTCTGACAGCTTCCCTAGTACTGATATCATGCTAGCCAGCCTGTAATTACCTGGATCATCTCTGTTTCCTTTCTAAAACAAAGGAAAAACACTGGCCATTCTCCAGTCCTCTGGAACCATGCCCTAGGCCAAAGAGGATGCAAAGATATCTGTTAAGGTCCCAGATATTTCTTCCCATGCCTCCTACAGTATCCTGGGATCGATCCCGTCTGGCCCTGAGGACTGGTCCACTTTAGTATATTTCAAGACGCCAACACTTCCTCCTTCATTATGTTGACCTGCCAGAGAGTATTCACATATCTTTCCCCATCCTCAACACCCCTCATGTCCCTCTCTTTGGTGAATACTTATATAAAGTACTCATTAAGGATCTCACCCATTTCTTCTGGCTCTACACTTAACCTGCCTCCTTTATTCTTGAGTGGGCCTACTCTTTCCCTAGCTACCCTCTTGGTCCTAACATATATTATAAAATGCCTTGGAATTCTCATAACCCTGTTGGCCATTGGCTGCTTTTATCCCTCCGAACTCCCTGTTTGAGCTCCTTCCTACTTTCTCTGCATTCTTCAAGGACTTTGGCTGTTTTTAGTTGCCTAGACCTAAGGTATGCTTTCTTTTTGACTAAGCTGATATTTTTCCCTGTCACCCAAGATTCCCGAATTCTGCTATTCCTGTCCTTCATTTTCACATGAACATGCCTGTCCTGCACTCTGATCAACTGGTCCTTAAAAGACTCCCACATGTTAGATATGGATTTACCCTCGAGGAGCTACTCCCAGTCCACATTCTCCAATTATTGCCTAATTCGATTATAGTTGACCCTCCCCCAGTTTAACACCCTCATCCGAGGTCCACTTTTGCCCTTATCCGTTATTATCCAAAGACTTATGGAATTAGAGTCACTGTTCCCCGAAATGCCCCCCCAGTGAAACTTTGATCAACTGGCTGGGCTCATTTTCCGACTCCAGGTCCAGTACAGGCCCCTCCTCATTGCTCTATCCACATATGATTTCAAAAAGCCCTCCAGGACACATCTAACAAATTGCTCCCCATCCAAACCATTGGCACTGAGGGAGTTTCAGTCAGTAGTGGGCAAGTTAAAATCACCCACTACAACAACCCTGTTGTTTTCGCATCTCTCCAAATTTTTTCCTCTGTCGCCCGCTGGCAGCTGGGAGGTCTGTAGTATAATCCCAGTATTGTGATTGCACCCTTTCTATTCCTGAGCTCTACCCATAATGCCTTGTTGCAAGCTCCCTCCAGGGTGTCCTCCATCAACACAGCTGTGATATGCTTCCTAACCAGTAATATAACTCCCCCACGTCTATTGCTTCCTCCTCTGTCTCATCTAAAAAATCGCTGTCCCAGAAAGTCAAGTTACCAGTCCTACCTCTTTTTCGACCATGTCACAGTGTCACTTGAAATGCTTCTACACCATTCGCCCAACTATTCCTTACAGAGTATCCCATATTCTCTGCTTAAGGATGTTTCTTCTAAATTTCCAATTGGATTTTTAGATATTTATTTAGCCGGAGAGGTGAGAATAAAGACTTGCATTTATGTAGCACCTGTGACAGGTTTAAAATATTGAAAAGCCTGTTACAGCCAGTTAAGTAATTTTTGAACCAAACACAGGAGAATACTGGTGAAACTCAGACTCAGGTCTGTCAGCATCTGTGGAGAGAGAAACAGTTAACTGTTCAAGAGTTAAGTGTTAACTGTTTAAGAGTTAATTGTTTAACAGTTAACTGTTCAAGTCCGATGTGATTCTTCTTCGTTATAAGAGACTGAAGTTCTGAAGAAGAGTCATACCCCACTCAAAGCATTATATCAGTTTCTCTCTCCACATATGCTGCCAGACCTGCTGAGTTTCTCCAGCATTTTCTGTGTCTGTTTTAAATTTTCAGCGCGTGCAGTATTTAGTATTTATTTAAGTACTTTTTGAATTGCATTCACTGTACAAACGCAGGAAACAAAGCAAGGCAAATTGCACACAATAATTTTCCACAAAAAAACACAAGTAATCTATGTTAGCGACGAGAGTAAATATAGCACAGGACAATGTGCCCATCTCCTCTGCTATGTTTCTAAATTGTGGCATGGAATCTGTAACGTTCGCCTGAGAGGGAAGATTAAATGTAGATTTACCACCATATCTAAAAGGTAGCACTCCTCAGTACCACACTGAGAATCAACTTAGATTTTACCATTCAAACCTTTCGAGTGGGTCTTAAGTTCACGGTCTTCAGATTCAGAGGCAAGAGCTCTACCCACTGGATTATGAGTAGAAGTATTACATCTAAGCTCTTTATAGACACAAAATCCTCTGCCAGGTCACCCCTCAGTCTTTGTTCAATGCTACCTGACACATATGACTTCTCAATTCTTCTGTCATCTTTATAAATCTTTTTGGCTTCTTCTCTCCTCTATTGTAGACCACAACTGTTCACTGTACTCCAAGTGCAGATTAAACAAGATTTGAAGCAAGTTTAATAGAATCTCTATTTTTCAATTATATCTCTTCAGAAATGACATGTTTGCTATTTTTAACCTATGTTGCTACTTATAGTGATTTGTGCATCTGTACCTACCACATCCCTTTGCCCTTACACCCCACGTAACCTATATTTTCCAAGGTATGTATGGTATCCTAATGTTGCCCATCAAAATGCACTACCTAACACTTATCTGTGATGTTATTAATTTGCCAATTATAGTCTCCCAACTCTACAAATATATTAAAACCTTATGCATTGTTGAATTTCTCCTCATTACAACCATGACCCAGATTTGGTGTTAAGCCCAAATTTTGAAACTGCAATCCTGAATCATGGGTCTAAATGATGCAGGAAACAACAGTGATCCCAGTTCTTGCAAAGCACAAGCTTTGCCCACCTGATTAATTCCTCTAACCCCCGTCCTCACTGTTTTCTGTATTTTAGCCAGCTTGCTATCTATCCCTAGCTCCATGTATTTTCGCTTTAGTTATACACACTTTTTTTGAGTCCCTTTTGATATAGATATTTCATTTACTGCATGACCTATGTCTACTGTTTCTGTCACTTGTTTGAAGATTTCAATAGGTTTAACTAAGCATTATGTTTTTTAAAATCAATGTTGACTAGTCTGTTAAAGTAGGCTTAAAGTAGGAATGTTTTGCATAATGTCTTTGAGGAAAGCTTCCACTATCGTCTCTGCAGTCGAGATTTTGCTACCTGAATTTGCTCTATTTCTTTTTAAAGATTTCAGAACTGTATCAGCTGCTTACCAGCCCTCTGGTCTTATTCCTTTTTAATGAATATCTTCTCCAAGTTTGATTAGTTTATCAATTAATTCCCGAAATTTTATCCTAATTGTTTTTATGCCTGATTTAATTTCATCTTCCAACGTTATCTCAACCCATTAGTCTCCTTGGTAAGTACTGACTTGAAGTAATTATTCGGTATTTCTGCCATTTCCCTGTCATTACCCATGAGTTATTCTTGTGCATAAGTGGTCCATCCAAAGGATTGTGAAAATCTAGAACATTTTCCTATAAAGGTAAGCTATTTGAAAATATCAAAATTCAGCCTATTAAATTTTTGTTAGGAAAGAGTATTTAAAAGTTAAGGCATGTAGATGGAGTTATAACATTGTCTTAAGCATGTTCTAACTAAATGACTCAGGTAATCAAAAGTTACATTCGTGTTCCTATGTTGATATGTGATTGTACTTCTCAAGCTGCTTATCAGAACCTACTGTCTCCCTTAATTTGATGGAATCAATAAATTTATATTTATATAATTTACTTTTATATTGTGTTTATAGAGTCATAGAATCATACAGCATGGAAACAGACCCTTCGGTCCAACCAGTCCATGCCAAACATAATCCGAAACTAAACTCATCCCATCTGCCTGCTCCTGGCCCATATCCCTCCAAACTTTTCCTATTCATGTACTTATCCAAATGTCTTTTAAACGTTGTAGTTGGACCCTGGAACTAAGGGCTGAATTTCCTTGCTGGAATGGACTGGAGGCAGGAAGCCTAGCAAAATGGTAAGGGTAAGTATTGGAAAGGGAGAGCAATAATGTCCTGCAGTCATGTCATTTTGCCAGTGATGGGTAACTTCTCAGCTCAGCTGCCCACTGAGCAATTGAGCCATTTATGTGACCAAATTAAGAGGCACTTCCCATTTCTATGGGCATTTTGAAATAAGGCCAGGGACCTCAGATATTTATACATCTTGAAAGGTGCCTTGCAGTTGAGGCACCCTTATCCTGGCGCTGCAGTTTCTGAGCTGACCACTATCAATGGGTGGTGCTGCTGATCTGGTGGTCAGATGATTGGACTATCAGCTTTTAGTTACAGGCTAGTCTAAGTCATTGATTAAATTAGAAACAGGAATAGTTCTCAATCCCAAACTTTGGAGCATTCACTTAGCATCCATCTGATGAGACCCAACTGACAAGAACCTGCCATTCCTAACAGTTAGGTGCAGGGCTGGATGAACACAGCAGGCCAAGCAGCA